>NC_092370.1:72249506-72558088 GCF_030028105.1 Mobula birostris
GTTATTCGTGCGATATAGATTCTTCACTCAACAGGCTTAACGAGCTGTAATATTTTAAAGGCATTTAAAAATAAACCGACTCGTACGATCTCAGTAGTTTTTAAACCCAATTTCTTGTAGACAACACTTCTACAAAGAAAGCTCAAAGAAACAATTAAGATTTATACGTTGGAGCCAGAGAAAAGTACAGCACAGACACGGCCCTTCGGCCCATCTAGCGCACGTCAAACCATTTAAACTGCCAACTCCCATCTACCTGCACTTGGATCATAGCTCTCCATACCTCTGCCAACCATGTAACTTTCCAAACTTATACACGGAAATTGAATTCGCATGCACCACTTACAGTGGTAGCTTATTCCACACTCTCATGAACCTCTGAAGTTTCCCCTCATGTTCCCCTTAAACTTTTCAGCTTTCTCCCTTAACCCATGACTTCTAGTTGTCCCACCCAACCCCAGTGGAAAAAACGTGTCTGTATTTACACTATCTATATCCCTCATAATTTTGTATACCTCTATCAAATCTCCTCCCAGTCTTCTATATTCCAAGGAGTAACCTATTCAATCTTTCCTTATAGTTGAGGTCCTCTAGTCCCAGCATCATCCTTGTAAAATTTCTCTATACTCTTTCAAACTCATTTACATCTTTCCTGTAGGTTGGTGACCAAAACTGCACACAATACTTAAGATTAGCCTGCACCAGCATCCTATAACCATATAACAATTACAGCACGGAAACAGGCCATCTCGGCCCTTCTAGTCCGTGCCGAACTCCTACTCTCACCTAGTCCCACCGACCTGCACTCGGTCCATAACCCTCCATTCCCTTCCTGTCCTATCCAATTTAACTTTAAATGACAACATTGAACCTGCCTCAACCACTTCTGCTGGAAGCTCGTTCCACACAGCTACCACTTTCTGAGTAAAGAAGTTCCCCCTCATGTTACTGTTAAACTTTTGCCCTTTAACTCTCAACTCATGTCCTCTTGTTTGAATCTCCCCTACCCTCAATGGAAAAAGCCTATCCACGTCAACTCTTATAAATCCCCCTCATAATTTTAAACACCTCTATCAAGTCCCCTCTCAACCTTCTACGCTCCAAAGAATAAAGACCTAACTTGTCAACCTTTCTCTGTAACTTAGGAGATGAAACCCAGGCATTTTAGTAAACCTCCTCTGTACTCTCTCAATTTTATTGTCATCTTTCCTATAATTCGGTGACCAGAACTGTACACAGTACTCCAAATTTGACCTTACCAATGCCTTATACAATTTCAACATTACATCCCAACTCAATGATCTGATTAATAAAGGCCAGCATACCAAAAGCTTTCTTCACCACCCTATCCACATGAGATTTCACCTTCAGGGAACTATGCACCATTATTCCTAGATCCCTCTGTTCTACTGCATTCTTCAATGCCCTACCATTTACCATGTATGTCCTATTTTGATTAGTTCTACCAAAATGTAGCACCTCATATTTTTCAGCATAAACTCCATCTGCCATCTTTCAGCCCACTCTTCTAACTGGCCTAAATCTCTCTGCAAGCTTTGAAAACCTACTTCATTATCCACAACGCCACCTATCTTAGTATCATCTGCATACTTACTAATCCAATTTACCACCCCATCATCCAGATCATTAATATATATGACAAATAACATTGGACCCGGTACAGGTCCCTGAGGCACACCGCTACACACCGTCCTCCAATCTGACGCACAGTTATCCACCACTACTCTCTGGCGTCTCCCATCCAGCCACTGCTGAATCCATTTTACTACTTAAATATTAATGCCTAACGATTGAACCTTCCATGTGGAACCTTGTCAAAGGCCTTACTGAAGTCCAAATAGACAACATCCACTGCTTTACCCTCGTCAACTTTCCTAGTAACCTCATCAAGAGATTCAATAAGATTTGTCAAACATGACCTTCCATGCACAAATCCATGTTGACTGTTCCTAATCAGACCCTGTCTATCCAGATAATTATATATACCATATCTAAGAATACTTTCCATCAATTTACCCACCACTGGCGTCAAACTCACAGGCCGATAATTGCTACGTTTACTCTTAGAACCCTTTTTAAACAATGGAACCACATGAGCAATATACCAATCCTCTGGCACCATCCCTGTTTCTAATGACATTTGAAATATTTCTGTCAGAGCCCCTGCTATGTCCACACTAACTTCCCTTGAGGTCCTAGGGAATATCTTGTCCATACCTGGAGACTTACCCACTTTTATATTCCTTAAAAGCGCCAGTACTTCCTCTTCTTTAATCGTCATACTTTCCATAACTACCCTTCTTGTTCCTTTACCTTACACAATTCAATATCCTTCTCCTTAGTGAATACCGAAGAAACCTTGTGTAACTTCGACATAACATCCTATCTCCTGCATTCTCTTATAAAGATCCAGCCCTTAGTAATAATGATCAGAGAGACATGGAGAGAATCTCTATTTGTCGACAAGTAACCTTTATTGTCTCAACGAAAATGCCTGTGAGTTCACAAACTAACTGTGTGCTCACCCACTCTGGTTCCCTGACCTTCCATGAACAGTCACTGAAGAGAAAATGTATTACCCGGGAGAGAAGTCTACACTGGCCAAGCATTCCTCATGGACCCGATCTCTACTTCTGCGATGATTGATCTCTGGGAGTTATTGCCGCTTTGTATTTGAAGCTCTTAACTCTTATAATGTTCCTCATCACTTGCGCTAGTGGATCTCCGTCACGTTGGTGCAAGGTCACCTGACCTTTCTGGGTCACCATACTGGTTCTGGTCAAGGGCTACAACCAACCTTGTTCGATGGTCTCTGCCCTCCGCCTTGTGTCTCTGTTCCTTCCACCTCTGGTTCAAGCCAGTTAAAATTAGGTGACCAAGACACTGAGTCTAATGAGATTACAGATTGCTTCTCCAGCAAGCCTGTCACTTTACCTAATAAATAGTTACTTGTATGAGAATGATCTCAGGTTTAGCAAGTCATTAGCTGAGATAACTTGTGTCCACATTCGATTTCTCTGATAGGATTATCCCAGAGCAAGAATCAATTCAGTTCACAAAGGACTGTAAGGAGAGTCTCACAAATTGACTGTTTCCATCTCCTTCAAGCACATGGCAAGAACAAAAACAATCGGCTTGTCTACCTTCATTGTCCTTGATTCATTGGAATCCACTGATTTGTAGACTAGTTCTTTTTTGGCCAACAATTCAATACTTTGGTTTATGAAGGCCAATGTGCCAAAAGCTTTCTTTACGACCTTATCTGCCTGTGCCTCCACTTTCAATGAATTATAGAACTGTATTCCCAGATTCCTTCGTTCTATCACGGTCCCGATTGCCCTACCATTCACTATGTAAGGCCTGCCCTGGTTGGTCCGACCAAAATGCAACACCTCACACTTGTCTGCAATAAATTTCATCTATTATTTTTCAGCCCATTTTTCCAGCTAGTCCAGATCCCACTGCAAGCTCTGATGGTCTTTGTCGCTGCCTGCTACACCACCAATATTGGTGCCATCTGCAAATTTGCCATCCTGATCTGGTTAACTGTGTTATCATTTAAATCACTGGTATGGATGATGAACAATAATGGACCCAGCACCAATCCCTGCAGCACTCTACTAATCACAGGCCTCCAGTGAGAGAGGCAATCATCTACAACCACTTTCTGGTTTCTCCCACAAAGCCAATGTCTAATCAATTTACTACCTCATCTTGAATTCCAAGCGACTGAACCTTCTTGACCAACCTCACAAGCGAGACCTTGTCAAATGCCTTGCTAAAGTCCATTTAGACAACATACACTGCTTTGTTGTCATCAATTTTCTTCCTCAAAAAAAACTAAGATTAGTTTGGCATGATCTACCACGAACAAAACCATGCTGGCTATCCCTAATCAGTCCATGTCTATCCAAATACTCATATATCTGTACCCTTCCAATAACTTTCCCACTACTGATGTCAGGTCCACCAGTGTATGATTTCCTGGTTTATTTTTAGAGCCTTTCTTAAACAGCGGAACAACATTGGCTATCCTCCAATCTTCCAGTACCTCACCTATTGCTAAGGATGATTTAAATATTTCTGCTAGAGCCCTTGCATTTTCTGCGCTTGCCTCCCACAGGGTCCAAGGGAAACAGCTTGTCAGGCCTTGGGGATTTGTGCACCCTAATTTTCCTCAAGACAGCAAGCATCCTCTCTGTAATCAAGACAGGGTCCATGACCTCGCTACTGCTTTACCTCTGCTATAGACTGTCTGTCTCCTGAATAGATACAGATGCAAAATATACATTCTAGATTTCCCCCAACTCTTTTGGCTCCATGCATAGATTACCATTCTGATCTTCCAGATGATCAATTCTGTTTCTTGCAATCCTATTACTCTTAACATATCTGTAGAATCCCTTAGGATTCTGCTTCATCTTGTCTGCTAGGGCAACCTCATTCCTTCCTTTAGCCCTTTTGATTTCTTTCTTAGGTGTTCTCTTGCATTTCTTGTACTTCATAAGCTATGTTTCCTCTAAGCTGTGCGCGTGTGTGCGCACGCGCAGAGGTTTTTCAACCAGTGCACAAAGGAAATTAATGTGTGCACAAAAGGTTAGATACCTAAAATAATGTAGTAATTAATAATTATTGAAAATAATCTTTTAGCTAAATGTTTCTGTTAACTAGTTAGTCGGTTTTTCAAATACCACAATGCACGTCACTAGCTTACGTCACCTCACCTTTCCTGTTCCGGTTTGTACAGCTGCATCACGGCAGCAGCCATCTTTGGCGGACAGTGTTCATATTGTAAAGTTTACAAAGATCTGTTTCAAATCCTGTAGATAGCTTACTAAGTTTTTATTGAAAAAAATATTGATTCACTATGTCAAATTCAAAAGAAGCGAACGGCGTGAAGTGCAAAAGAACTTTACGGGTTTTAAGTGCTGTCTTTGTTGAACTGGCTGCACTGTGCAAGATTCTGCAAAAGAGTGGCCTGACACCGATTGATTCACTTCATCCTGCGCGAGGCAAAGTTAACAAGATAAGAAAGCAGTACCTGGGAGACAATGTTTCATGGAGTGACAAAGTTAAAGTTTTGTTAAGCCAACAATGTGAAGAAAATGTCACAGTAGATACAAGTTTGCTGTTGACTTTTATAAATAGCCTTTGTGCTCATTTAGAAGAAAGGTTTCCTGAAGATGAGGTACAAGAATGGTCAGCTTTTGATTTCTCCGCAATTGCAGATTGTGACTTCACATTTGGCAATGAACGTTAATGCCTTATGTCTAAAATATCATGGTTTTCTAGCTGAAAACACTGTAATAGTTAGACTGTTTAATGATTTCAAATTTTCCATCCAAGAAAAAATTAAATCCAAACTGATTTCAAACTTTACTCAAATGGTGACAGTTTTGCGACCTTGCACAATTGATGGACGTTGGGGGAAATTTTTTGTGTCAAGTGCAGACTGTGAGCGAGGTTTTAGCCTAATGAACCAGCTCAAAAACAAGCTGAGAAACCATTCAGGTGAATGTCATTTGGATATGTTAATGAGAATCAAAAGCTATCAATTGGATGGAAGTTCTATTAGTCTAGATAATGGGTAAATGCCAAAGACAGGAGGGAGAAAAAATAACTGAGTGACTTAAATATGTATGTTATTTTGTTGTTATTCTGTGCAGTTTTATGTCAAATATTTTGTAAACCTACATAAACTGTGCCAAGTGCGCATTCAATGCGCACATACTTTTGTCACAGGAAAAAAATTTGCACAAGATAAGATTTTTGTGTACACTGACTACTAAAAATTAGAGGGAACATTGTTCGTAAGCACCTATACCCACTATGCACCTCCTTTTTTTTCTTAATCAGGCCTCACTATCTCTTGAGAACCAAGGCTCCCTAAATCTGTAATCTTTAACTGTTATTCTTACAGGCACACATAAGCTTTGTACTCTCAAAATTTCACTTTTAAAGACCTCCCACTTACCAAGTACACTTTTGCTAGAAAGTAGCCTGGCCCAATTCACACTTGCCAGATTTTTGATGATACCACCAAAACTGGCCTTTCTCCAGTTTAAAATCTCAACTTGCAGACTAGACCTATCTTTTTCCATATTTACTTTGAAACTAACGGCATTATGATCATTAGACGCAAAGTGTTCCCTTACACAAACTTCTGTCACCTGCCTTGTATTATTCCTGAATAGTGGATCAAGTATTGCACTCTCTCTCATTGGGACTTCTATGTACTTCTCTGTAACTAAACCACAAGAACATTGATGTATTCCACACCTACCACCACCCATTTCCTTGGTGATTTATTGCAAACACTGTAGTCTCTGGCCTTGGATGGAATTTAGTAAAAGGCGGGAGGATCACAAAAAGCCTGGATTTGCCTTGTTCCAAATTTCCATCCGAAGTCCCACCACTAATTTATAAGACTGAATTTAACTACAATAAGCTTGAAAGATCAACCTTGATACATAGAAGTGTATATTACACCACAACACACTGCTCATTTGTCATAAAAGATTCTTTATGATAATTCAAATTAAATATCTGAATACTTCATTTTTTTATTTTCAAAGTAAAACCAATTTTTGCTTTAAATGACATTAACCAATCTTGAATTTTTTTTTCCAGGGACAGTCAAACCAAGTATATTCAGAGCACTGTTGCAAATGTGGAAAAACACTTTGGTGACTTGTGCAGCTTATTTGCAGCCTATACACGAAAAACTGCAAGACTACGTGATAAATCTGATCTCTTAGTTAAAGAACTCCGAGAGTATGCTGATACAGAAACACCTCATCTAAAATATGGCCTGAGTAGTTTTGCAGATCATTTTGCTTTAATTCAGGATTATCGACATGCAGAGGTGAGCAGATGAAAGTGTTATTTTTCATAGTTGTTTATGACATTTGTTTAACGTATCTATTCAGCCCATCAAATTCGGTTCTCACATCAATCTACTCCCCTATTTAGTTGTAAGTTATTCTTTTTCATGGGTCCACATGCTCCACCTCTGATAACTACTGCCACTCACTGACAGATGCTGTAAGTTAACTATATTTGGGATTTGAAATTGGGAGTAGCCGGGGAGAACTCGTAAACTTTGCACAAGGCACTGAAGGATGGAGTCAAGCCTGGATCAGTAGAGTTGCGAG
The DNA here is from genome assembly GCF_030028105.1 of Mobula birostris. NCBI lineage: Eukaryota > Metazoa > Chordata > Chondrichthyes > Myliobatiformes > Myliobatidae > Mobula > Mobula birostris. The sequence continues at coordinate 72,256,682 of NC_092370.1, forward strand.
GCTTCAGTACTATGGCACCACATTAGTAGATGCAATCTTAACATTTCTAAATTCAATAGTACATTATATCAGGGCACCATAATTAGATCCTGCTCTGCCATTCAGTGCAATTAGTAATGGCTGATTCTCCATTACAATACCATATTCCAGATCTCTCCCCGCTTCCCGTCATGCCTTTTGTATCTGAAATTCCATCTGCTTTCATAATGCATGTATTTGGCCACTTGGCCTCTACTGTTCTCTGTAGTATGTCATAGGCTTAACACTGTCTGAGTGTAGAAATTTCTCTTCAGTCCTAAATGGTTAAGTCCTTACCGTGTGACTGTAACTTCTTACTCTAGATAACCCCAGTCAGGGAGAGCATCTAGGATGCATAGTTTCCAGAATTTTATCTGTTTCAAACAAGATTCCCTCATTCTTTTACACTCTTAGTGAAAGAATGCCTGGTTAACCCAATCTGTTCATTTGACAGTCTTGCCATCATATAGGTACAAGCCTTTTGAACCTTTGCTTCACTGCCTTGTTAGCAAGTATAACTTGTCTTCTGCCTGGAGCTTGTGTTATTTAAGGATTGTTCTGAGACCTCTTGTTTGTGATATACAGTATATCAGTGATTTGGATGAAAATGAGATGAGTGGCTTAGCAGATTTGTAGGTGGCAAGTTTAGTGGAGTTGTTAACAGTGTAAAAGACTATCAAAGAATGCAGTGTGATATACAGTATATCACATAAGACCATAAGATATAGGAGCAGAAGTAGGCCATTCGGGTTACTCAGGCCATTCACTCAAGTCTGCTCTGCCATTCAATCATGTGCTGATTGAATTCTTCCAGTCATCCCCACTCCCCTGCCTTCACCCCATACCCTTTGATGCCCTGGCTAATCAAGAACCTATCTATCTCTGCCTTAAATATGACTTGGCCTCCACAGCTGCTCATGACAACAAATTCCACAGATTTACCACTCTCTGATTAAAGTAATTTCTCCGCATTTCAATTCTAAATGGACGTCCTTCAATCCTGAAGTCGTGCCCTCTTGTCCTAGAATCCTGTACCATGGGAAATAAGTTTGCCATGTCTAATCTGTTCAGGCCTTTTAACATTTGGAATATTTCCATAAGATCCTCCCCATTCTCCTGAACTCCAAGGAATACAGCCCAAGAGCTGCCAGACTTTCCTCATACAGTAACCTTTTCATTCCTGGAATCATTCTCATGAATCTTCTCTGAACCCTCAGTATATCCTTTCTAAAATAAGGAGCCCAAAACTGTACACAATAACTCCGTGTGGTCTCACAGGTGCCTTAGAGCCTCACCATCACATCCCTGCTCTTGTATTCTATACCTCTAGAAATGAATGTCAACATTGCATTCGCCTTCTTCACAACTGACTCAGCCTGGAGGTTAACCTTTAGGGTATCTTGCACAAGGATTCCCAAGTCCCTTTGCATCTCTGCATTTTAAATTCTCTCCACATCTAAATAATAGTCTGCCTGTTTATTTCTTCCACCAAAATGCATGACCATACACTTTCCAATATTGTATTTCATTTGCCACTTCTTTGCCCATTACCCTAAACTATCTAAGTCTCTCTGCAGGCTCTCCGTTTCCTCAACGTTACCCACTGCAACAATCTTTGTATCATTGGCAAAGTTAGCCACAAGTCCATTATTTGTATTCCAAATCATTGACATACATTGTAAGAAGCAGCGGTCCCAACACCGGCCCCGGTGGAACTCCACTAATAACCGGCAGCCATCCAGAATAGGATCCCTTTATTCCCACTCCCTGTTTTCAGCCAACCAGCCAATTCTTCACCCATGCTAGTAACTTCCCTGTAGTTCTATGGGCTCTTATCTTGCTAAGCAGCCTCATGTGCGGCACCTTGTCAAAGGCCTTCTGAAAATCCAAGAACACCATGTCTACTGCATCTTCTTTGTCTACCCTGTTGTAATTTCCTCAAAGAATTGCAATAGGTTTGTCAGGCAGGATTTTCCTTTCAGGAAACCATGCTGGCTTTGACCTATCTTCTCACATGCCTCCAGGTACTCTGTAATCTCATCCCTAACAATGGATTCCAACAACTTCCCAACCACTGATGTCAGGCTAACAGGTCTATAGTTTCCTTTCTGCTGGCTTCCATCCTTCTTAAATAGCAGAGTAACATTTGCAATTTTCCAGTCGTCCGGTACAATGCCAGAGTCTATTGATTCTTGAAAGATCATCATTAATGCCTCCGCAACCTCTCCAGCTACTTCCTTCAGAACCCGAGGGTGCATTCCATCAGGTCCAGGAGACTTATCCACCCTCAGATCGTTAAGCTTCCTGAGCACCTTCTCAGTCGTAATTTTCACTGCACATAGTCTTCCACTATGAAGACTGATGCAAAATACGAATTCAGTTCCTCTGCCATCTCTACGTCTCTCATTACAATATCTCCAGCGTCATTTTCTATTGGTCCTATATTTACCCTCAACTCTCTTTTACCCTTTATATACTGAAAGCATTTTTAAGTATCTTCATTGATATTAGTCACCAGCTTCCTTTCATAATTCATCTTTTCCTTCCTAATGACCTTCTTAGTTTCCTTCTGCAAGTTTTTAAAAGCTTTCCAATCATCTATCTTCCCACTAGCTCTGACTTCCTTATATGACCCTCTTTCCCTTTTACTTTGGCTCTGACTTCACTTGTCAGGCATGGTAGTATCCTTCTTCCCTTTGTAAATTTCTTCTTATTTGGAATATATCTGTCTTGCACTTCCCTCATTTTTCACAGAAATTCCAACCATTGCTGCTCTGCTGTCCTCCCTGCAAATGTCCCTTTCAAGTCAACTTCGGCCAGTACCCCTCTCATGCCATTGTAATTTTCTTTATTCCATTGAAATACCGACACATTGGATTTTATGTTTTCCCTTTCAAATTTCAATGTGAACTCGATCATATTGTGATCACTGTTCCCTAAGGGTTCCTTAACCTTAAGCTCTCTTATCATCTCTGGATCATTGCACAGATTAGTTACAGATCAGTTGCGAAATGCAGATGAAGTTTAATCTTTGCAAGTGTGTGGTATTGCACTTTGCAAAGTCAAATTAAAGGAGAAGGTATACAGTTAATGGTAGACCCCCTTCGTAGTGTTAAGGTACAGAGCGATATTGAGGTCCAGGTCCATGGTTCAGTTCACTGAATGTGGCAATGCAACTAGATAACAAGGTGGTAAAGAAGGTGAATGACATGCTTGCCTTCATTGGTAGGGGTGTTGAGAATAAGAGCAAAGAACTCATGTTGCAGCTGTGTAAAACTTTCGGAGTATTGCTTGCAGTTCTGGTCACCTCATTGTACAAAGGATCTGGAGACTGTGGAGAGGTGCAGAAGTGGTTGCTGGCTGGATTATAAGCAAAGAGCTATAAGGAAAGATTGGACAAATTCTGTTTGTTTTTCCCTAGAGGAGACCTAACAGAGGTTTTAAAACTATAATTAGTAGACAATCAAAATATTTTCCCCAAAGTAAACTGACAAACGGAGGAGGATATTTCTTTTAAGCTTAGTGGAGAGAAGTTGAAAGGCAATATGAGAGGTAATTTTTTTTAATACGTGAGTGGTAGTTGCCAGTGTGGTAATGGAATCAGGCAGTTTGTTGGAGTTTAAGAAGCTTTTAGATGGACACATGAATATGAAAGGAATGATGGGATATCAATGATACATGGGTGAGGGGCATTTAGTATAAATTGGACTCGAGGTTGGCAAAACATCATGAGCTGAATGTCCCATTCTGTAAATCTCTGAAACCTGCCATATCTGGAATCAGGTCAATGAATCTTTGCTTCACTTCCTCTATGGCAAGTAATGATTTCTTGGGTAAATAATCCAAAATTGTACAAGTACTTCAGGTGGTGTTTCATCAAGGCCTTATATAATCACAGAAACCTTCCTTACTTCTGATCAATACCTCTTTTAATGAAGGTAAATATATCATTTGCCCTCTCAACTGCTTGCAGCACCTATATATTAGCCTTTGTTGATTTGTATACACTCACAGGAGGAGTCTCCTTGAACCTATCAAGGAGAATACTAAGATTAAGTACTATCAACTTAACCACTTTCTCACTGTATTAGAAATGCTCTGCATTTCTATTACATTCATCAAAATGGATGAGCTCATTTTATTCTATCTACCGTTTTATCACCTTCTCACGGTTTCTCTTTATCCCATTGAAGTCTCTAGACGCATAATCCAACCTAAATTACTATTGCCAGCAAAAAAGGAAAGGTCACTTTGTCCCCTTCACCAAATCATTGATCTAATTTGTGAATGGCTAGGGTCCATCCCCACCTTGCTGTGCCCTGCCCCGTTAATTAAAGCCAGTACACCTGACAAGGATATGTTTACTCGTACTTTTTACTTCCTGTCCAATAACCAGTTTTTATTCCACGTCAGTATATTGCCACTAAGTCTGTGTTCTGAGCTTGTTCTGCATTTTCAATGCAGAATCTTATCAAAAGTTTTTCAGAAAAATTCAAATATACCACATCTGTTATTTCCCCATTATCCATTCTACTAATTACATTCTAAAAGAATTTCAGATGAGTCAAACATGATTTTCCCTTCATAAATCAGAGTTATCTGCTCAATCCTATTATTCTGAAGGCTTTAATATTAACAGCCTGGCAGCCTGTTGATACCCCAATATATCCATTCCAAATTCTAACTTGGAAAATTATTTCCAGTTCAAATAAAGATTCTTTCATCCAAAATTGAAACAACAGGTATGATGGGTCAGATAGTTCGATATGTGTGCTAAGAGTATTATGATAGAGGTGATGAATTAATCAGTTACAATATCACAGCTGCACTTGGGAGACATAATGGAGAGTTCAAACACGGAGTCCATTTGGGTAGCACTCAGGAATAGGAAGGGTGCAATCGCACTGATGAGATCGTGCTACAGATCCCCTGATAGCCACTGGAGCTTTGAGGAACAGATATGTAAACAGATAAGGAACTATTTGAAAATAATAAGGGGATTTCAACTTCCAGAATTTAAACTGAGATCTTAGTGTAAAGGGTTTAGATGGCGAAGAATTTGTTAAGTGTATCCAGTAGGTTTTCTTAAATCGATATGTAAATGGTTTTACAAGAGGAGGGGCTGTACTGGACCTGGTATTGGGTAATGAGCCTGGGCAGGTGACTGACCTTTCAGTCGGTGAGCAGTTAGGGAACAGAGACCACAACACCCTAACTTTCAGAAGAGCTATAGATAAGGATGGTTGTGAATTTGAAATTGGAGTAGGACAAGTTACGAGGGCATTAGGCAGGAACTAAGAAGCATTAATTGGGAGTATCTTTTTTAATGGCAAGTACACATCAGGCACGTGGAGGATGTTTAAAGAACAATTGCACAGATAACAGAAAAGTTATGTTCATGTTAGAAGGAAGGACAGCGATCGAAAGATAAGAGAACCTTGGATGTCCAGAGAGGTGATGAATTTAGTCAAGAAGAAAAAGGAAATGTATGTAAAGCTTATGAAGTCAGGATCAAAAAAAGCATATGAGGTTTATAAAGAAGCCAGAAAAGAACTCAAGAAGGGAATTAGGAAAGCCAGGAATAGCCACAAAAAGTCCTTGGCAAGTAGGATTAAGTGAATCCCAAGGCATTCTATACTTGCGTCAAGAGCAAAAGGATAACTAGGGAGAAGGTAGGATAAAAAGGGGAACATTTGCTTGGATGTGGAGTATATGAGTGAGGTACTTGACGAGTATTTTGCTTCAGTATTTATCAAGGAAAGGGACATAGAGAACCAGGAGATCATTGCTGAATGTATCAGTATGCTAAGGCAAAGAGGAGGAAGTGTGCATCTCCTAATGAGTATTAAGGTGGATAAGTCCCCAGGGCCTGATGGGATTTACTTCAGGTTATTGAGGGAGACAAGAGATGAGATTGCTGGGGTTTTGACCAGTATCACATGTCCTCTCTAGGCACAGCCAAGGTCTAATGTATCTTTATTTAGGAAGGGAAAATCCTGGGATCTATAGATCGATGAGTCTCACATCAGTTGCAGGGAAATTGCTGGAGACTGTTCTTGGGGATAATACATAGGAGCATTTGGAAACCCATGGCCTAATTAGGGAGAGCCAGAATGGCTTTGTGTGGGGTGAGCCATGTCTTGCCAACTTGAGTGAGTTTTTTGACAAGGTGAAGAGAGAGATTAATGAAAATGGAGCAGTGGATGTTGTCTACATGAATTTTAGTGAGGTGTTTGACAAAGACCCTCATGGGTGGCTAATCCAGAAGATATGGGTGCATGGGGTCCACGGCGAATTGGTTGTCTTAATTCAGAACTGGCTTGCACATGGAAGACAGGGTAGTGGTTGAAGGGACTTATTCGAGCGGTGGTCTATAAATAGTGGTGTTCTGCAGGGGCCTGTGGTATGGTCTCTGCTGTCTGTGATGTACATAAATGACTTGGATGAAAATGTAGATGGATGGTTAGTAAGTTTGCGGATGATACCAAGATTGGTAGAGTTGTGGATGGTGTAAAAAAAATTGGCAAAGAATACAGCACAATATAAATCAGTTGTAGATATGGGCAGGGAAATGACAGATGGAGTTTAATTCAGATAAATGTGAGTTGTTGCATCTCGGTAGGGCAAATGCAAGAGACAGTACATTGTTAAGGACAAGATCCTTAACACGTTGCTGAGCAGGTCTAAGTTCTTATCTCCTTGAAAGTGGCTACACAGGACAATAGGGTGGTTAAGAAGGCTTATGGAATGGTCTTATTAGTCCAGGCATTGAATTCAAAAGTTAAGGAGTTATCTTGCAACTTTATAAAACCTGGTTTGGGCTACATTTGGAGTATTGCATAGTTCTGGTCACCCTACTATAGGATGGATGTTGAGGCTTTGGAGAGGGTGCAGAAGAGGTTTACCAGGATGCTGCCCGGTTTAGAGGGCATGTGCTATGATGAGGGGCTGGACAAACTTGGGTTGTTTTCTCTGAAGTGCCAGAGGCTGAGGGGAGATCAGATAGAGGTTTATATAATTATGAAAGACATAAATAGAGTAGACTGGGAGTATCTTTTCCCAGGATAGAAATGTCTAATACCAGAGGGCATGCACTGAAGATGAAATGGGGTAGGTTCAAAGGGGATGTGAGGGGTAAGTTTCTTTTTAAGCTCAGTAGTGGATGCCTGGAATGTACTGCCTGGTATGGCGGTAGAAGCAAATACATTAGAGACTATTAGTATTTAGATAGGCACATGAATGGGAGGAAGATAGTGGGATGTGGACATTGTGTAGGTAGTAGGGATTATTTCTGAGATTTTTAAAACTTACTTTTTAGCTGATTCGGCATTGTGGACTGAAGGACCTGTTCTGGTGTTGTACTGTTCTATGTTCTATGTAAAATATTGACTGTTTCTCTCCTGATGGATGTTGCTTGATCTCTGAGAGCTTCTAGCGTTACCTCTTTTATTTTTGTTTGGATTTCCTGCATCTGTAGTCTTAGTCTACTCGAATTTTTAATAACATTACAGGGATCTCTGACAATCTGTTGTATTACTTAAGTCTGAAACTTTGAGCCCTCCATCCCAGTCGTACCCATCCCCATGGTCGCCAATCATTCAATGTGCTGCTGATCACATAATGTTAAGTTCTGTGCCTTACAACAGACTTTTATCAGAGTGATGTGCAAAATCAGCAATAACTAGATTGTTTCATATTATTCTGTAAAGTTGACTAGTGACTTTCGTGGTTTAAAATGTGAAATAATTTTGTTTTCAATGACAACAACCCATTAGAGTTTTTTGGGAAAAATATTACAGATTGTGCCAGGAATACTTCACCCCAGTAAGGTACTGACCCCTGTCACTTATCTGTCCTATTGCTCTCTGACTTGTAAACTGGATAATTATATGTGTTTGCAATCATTATAAAGACCATTTTGCAGTTTGGTGTAAACTATGATAATGTGTTAGGTCAGCTTGATATATTTAGCAACAGGTTAGAGATCAGGTAGATCAACAAAAATGTAGCTTTTTCTCTGCTAGTTTGAGCCATTCATTTTTATTTGGGATATTTTGGCATTCACATATGTGCATTTGCTATTGGCTTACATGCTTGTTTCTCAAAATTTTAAATTCATCAATTGATGGTATATGCAACTTCTGGGATAACAAAGCTAACAGGACTGAGTTCATGCCCATTCCCATACATTTTTAACTTTATGATTTAATAATTAATATAACCTAAATTTAAATGCTTGCATTTATATGTAATTTTATTTACATTATAATTATAATTAGTGTTTGAAAGCAATTGAAACCCCCTTTTACAAGGTGTCTCTAGAAGCATGGCTGGTTAGCTCCTCACTAACAAGCCAATGGACTCAGAGGTAAGAAAATCACCTTCCTTGAACTCTGTACGTCTAGGAACGATATGACTTGGGTCCCACCAGACCAGGAAAGTCGGAATGTTTCGTTCACCCGCACCCCAATTGGAATGAATACTGTGTTAATATTGCCCGTCGGCAAGAAATAATATCGCACCCTGCATACAATTATAAAGCAAGTATATTTACAAATTTCACCTTTATCGAACAGTTAGTAGGAAAAAGAAAACAAAAAATAAAAAGAGCCCATTATAGTTAACCCTGTTCAAATGTGCACACAAGTTGGAGCTCATCTTGAATTTGTCTTTAGCTCATGCTCTGAACCCATGGTCTGTGTGAAAGCACACACCACCTTCTAAGTGTCACTCGAAATCCATCTCGAACAAATGAGTTCCACCAAAGGAGTATTGGTCCTTATTCCTTGAAGCCATTCATCTGCACAAAGCACCTTGTGCAACAGGGACGGCATTCTCAGCCATCTCCCCTCCTATCCTAGCTCCTGCCAAAAAGACCTCGACCCACTCCAGAGTCTGTCACCAAAACATCTCCACCCAGCGTTCTCTAGAATCTTCTCCCAATTCCACCAACCTGATTGGATGTCACTACATTCCTAGGTGTGAACATCACAACACCTTATCTTTAACGGTAGTGCAAACACTACCAGCAGAACACATTGCTTTTACTGAAAACCATTAACTGAAATACCCTACAATATTAGCAGTAAAATCTTAACCAGGGTGTTATACCCCACCCCCCCCAATCATAAATAGTCATGTCCTCATGACTTTGAAATTTACCAACCCATCATTAACAACAGAATTTTCACAGGAATCTTGTGACAACATGACCTGCAATGGTAGTGACATACCTCACTAGGAGGATAGACACAACACTCTGTTCCCCTGGTGCACCATGGTCTCTCTGTGGGTTTCCTAACTCCTTGAGACTTCCTTATCTCATCTTTGGCTCCTCCACCACCCCTTGTAACCCTTCTTGTCTACTAGAGGGTGCCTCCCCCTGTCTATCACTCGTATGTTCTGGTGGCTCAGGCTTACCCCCCCCCCCCGCCCCCCGGCTGCATGATTGAACTTAACTCCCTTCAGTTTAATTGGTGCTGCCAAACATCTTCAACCTCTGCTGGTGCTAACTGGCAAGACCTCTCTCAGAAAGGGGTGTCCTCTAGTAGTCTGGCAAGTACTCTTGAAGTAACCTACATCAGACTTGTCAATGGAAGACGCATCTTCACGTCCCAACAACTTCTTAGTTAATCTCCTTTTCCATTCCTTGGACAGTTGGGGAAATTTGGGGATTCTTGTCATTCTAGCTACTCCTGTAAGACGTAATGTGACAGGTCTAGACTGGATGTACCACACAGTTCCTTGTTTCTGCTCATCATCCTGCTTAGGAGGAACTCGCACCTTCTCAAAAGCGGTTCTGAATACAGAATAAATGGACAAGGTTTTCAAAAAATTCTCTCCTTGCATGCTCCCATGAGCCTTCTCACAACAGCAGTTTTTATTCCCACAAGAATGGAAGCTCCACCCTTTATAACTGGGTCCGGGCAGACCAACGCTGCTGTGTCAACGGTCTCAGTTACTTCAACATCTGCTTCTGAAAACTCCAGCGTCAACGACAAGTAACCATCGTATGGATACTCGACAGCCCCCGAATCTCAAAGGCACTGAGTGGGCATTGATGGCAAATGTGTTGTAAAAGGATCTATAAACCAAAGTAATTTGAGAACCTGTGACAAGTATGGCTCTAGAATAAACATTTTCAATTCATATGGATACGTCAGAGTTTGGTCCCACTAAGCATCTGCAGATTTCCTCGTGTTTGCATTTTTAAATTCACTACTGCGAAGCCTCTTCCGGTGATGCCTACACTGAAGAAGTTTAAATCTTCTCTTCGACGGAGTTCAGTGAAACCATCTCTCACTGCTCCCCATCTGTAATTTCTTCGGCTCTTCAACTTATCAACCACATTTTGACTCAGACTCGCTATCACAGCCTCTCATATCCCTTTTGCCAATCAACTGTCCAGCTCTTGGCTCCATCCCTCCCCCTCCTATCTTCTCCTATCATTTTGGATCTCCCCCTCCACCTTTCAAATCTCTTACTAGCTCTTCTTCCAGTTAGCCCTGACAAAGGGTCTCGGCCCGAAACATCGACTGTACCTCTTCCTAGAGATGCTGCCTGGCCTGCTGCATTCACCAGCAACTTTTATGTGTGTTGCTTAAACGTTCAGGAATAGTGTTTTGTACTTATTTCCCTTGATACACTGATATGTATCCTCTTCAAAATGCCAACTGTTCCTTTACTGAGTCCCTCTGTTGTTTTTACCTCTTTTCTTTGTTGTTTGATTAACCACTGATTTACTTTCTGAAGGTTTTCCTGTCCTTCACACTCCTGCTTAAAACATCCATCTTCTCCACAGTTGTAACAGAAAATACCGGTCACTTCCCTAGTCAAGGGACTCTGCTCAGTAGCAGTCATCAACTTGGTACATCCCACCAGTGGATCCATCTTCCTATTGTCCTTGTCATGCTTGATGGCAGCACCAATGGATATCATCCAAAATACCTGGGTCCTTGGATCTTTCACGGTATCCTGTAAAACCCTGCTTGCGTGGCATCAGGGGTTGACTTTGCCCTGCTGATGGAGGCTGCCCTCTCCTCCATTGCATTTTCCTCCTCCCTAACTTCTCTGAGTAACTTGGTAAAAGCTGAAGGAGGGCGCATCTTGTGGGTCATCCGAATACGTAGAACAATCATGTCATGTGACAGCACACCCTTCACAACTTGCTCCATCCTCAAGCAATTTCTCTCAGACAGTTGAATGCTCCCTTTGTGGCACAAACAGTGCAGCAGCTTCTTCAGCCTTAAAATATCGACAGACAACCAAGCCTCATGTTCTTCTTGCCATCGGGTGTGGGCTTGACCACAGAGAACACTCCCAGCCTAAAATAACTTTGGCATATATCAACCAGTGATATAATAGCCAAAGCGAGCTCAGAATTTAAATCATCCACTGAGGGACTCATTAGACCTTTCACATCAGACAATGCCTTCCCCTCACTCAGCAGAAACAAGAGCAACTTGTCTTTAAAGTCTCCATCCTCAGCTCTGGGAAACTCAACTTCTAATTCAGCACCTTCGCCTATACTCTCCTCTTCTCTAAAAGTACGGACAGCCCAGTGCCCTGTCTCGCCAGGTGCTCCAGTCGCACTAGGCAGATCCACTCCCATCACATCCTTGCTAGTCTAGACTAACACAACATCCTTACCAACCAGTTGATCAAAACGCCGTTCAGCAAGAGTAACTTTGATACTTTAACGGTTCTTAAAACCCTAATCAAGAATTCATCTGGGCTGCGGATATCTATCCCACTCAGAACACAAGCATTTGTTGTGGGTAATCTCTTTGAATCGCATCTATGCTTAATCTCTACAGTGTACATAATAACACGCCTTAATCACTTTCCCAGACAATAGTTTAAAACAAGCTGAAACACACAAACAATTTAATCAATCCTTAAAGCAATTATACGGAATTTAGCAAATCAAATTGCAGACGATAGTCCCCACAATGAAATCCCTTTTTACTGGGCGACTCTAGAAACACGGCTGGTTACCCCCTCGCTAACAGCTGTGAGAAAATCGAACTCCATATATCTAGGGTCGATGTGACTCAGTCCCACCAGACCCAAAGAGTGGGGATGTTTCAACCACCCACACCCCATTCTGAGTGAATACTGTGTAAATACTGCCCACTTACAATTGCCCATCAGCAAGAAATAACAGTTCGTACACTGCATACAATTATAAAGAAATTTCAGCTTTATCAAACAGTTAGTAGGAAAGAAAAGAAAAAATAAAAAGGGCCCATTACAGTTAACCCAGTTCAGATATGCACATATGTTGGACCTCATCTTGAAGTTGTCTTTAACTCGTGTGCTAAACCCACAGTCTGCGTGAAAGCAGACACCACCTTCCAAATGTTGCTTGAAATCCATCTCGAACATACAGGCTTCTTCCTTGAAGCCATTCATCTGCACAAAGCACCTTGTGCAACGGAAACAGCATCCTCAGCTATCTTCCCTCCTGTCTTCTCCCAGCTCCCGCCAAAAAGACCTTGACCCCCCCCCCCCCCCCCCCCCCCAGTGTCTGTCACATAAATCTTCCTGCCAGAGTTCTCTGGATTGGATGATGCTGCATTCCTAAGCATCACAACCCCTCATCTTTAACAATAACCCAAACACTACCAGCAGAGCACATTGCTTCTACAGAAAGACATTATATGACAACATTAGCATTAAAATCTTAAGCAGAGCATTACACAACCATGCTGCTTTCTTCACAAGCTGACTAGAAAATTGTTCAATGTATTTTCTGTGAACTGCATTATTTTTAACTCATCGTAGTTTTTTTTGGTTTAAGCAGACTTAGATTTGTTAACCAGCGGATAAAGGCAACCCAATAAAAGAATCTATGGGAGGTACAGCAAAAAGTGCTGCATGATTATGTTGTTGAATAATTTAAAGTGTCTCACCAGAAGTTTTACAATTAAAGGACTATAACTACCAAGCTGAGTTAGCAACATCCTATGAGTTACTTTGATCACTGATCTCGTATATGTGAAACTGCCTCAAAAATTTCCTTCTATTAACTGACTATTTTTTAGCAGTTTTCAATTTACTGTCTGATTGTATAGGTTGAAAGGCTAGAAGCTAAAGTCGTGGAGCCCTTGAAGAAATATGGTTCTATTACGAAGTTGAAAAGGGTAAGTCTTGCAAAAGCACTTTTTTAATGCTGACTTTTTGGAGCTTTAATGAAAGAGTGGTTATGTTAAATTAACAAGCGGTATATACTTTTAGTTGGAAAAGTTTCAAGAAATATCTTTTCATTACAATATTGTCACTTGCAGAAACATGAAAAAGAAACTTGTAACATTTTCTTTACACTAACTACTGTAGTTCATATACAGAAAATGTTCTGGTTCCTTTTCCTACATCATATCTGATGCACAACCCTTTAATTGAGTTAAAAGATTGTAAAATCTGGCACAAACTTCATGATTTTTTCTCATAATTACCATAAAAGTAGATGGATCTGGTATCTGATGGATGCTTTTGTGATAGTAATGCAGTTACCAGTAGTATTTCTGAAGGCTCTCAGTCTGAAATGTCAACTGTACTCTTCTCCACAGATGCCGCCTGGCCTGCTGAGTTCCTCCAGCATTTTGTGTGTGTGTTGCTTGTATTTTGTAGGACAATGTCATATAGGACTAGGAGGGGGAAAACTCTGATTTTAAACCTCTGCTACCTTGCGGCCATACCCACCCATGGGAAAGGTTTCAGGAGTAAATCCTGGGAAAGAAATCTGGAGCTGGTGTCCCTAAGGCAGTTTGATGTTGTTTACAACATCACTCTGGCAACCTCTGATGACACTGGTGCCAAGCTATATCGGCGCTTGCCCTTCCCTTGGATTACATCGGTGTCATGGAGAGGGAGAATCAGCTGCATGGGTAACAGCCGGTACTTCAAATCTTCCCGCCCAGGCTTGTGCCCTGGAGAGGACACAGTCCACCAGAGGCGCAAGCCCATGATTCTCTGAGATTGATGGCTGCCTACTATGTCATAATCGTACTGCTGGAAAATTGGCTCTTCAGCCCACCAAGCCCACACCAACCATCAACCATGAATTTTTGTACTAATCCAACTCTAGTCCATTTTATTCTCCCAACATTCCCATCCATTTCTTTTGCAATTCTGCCACTCATTTACACATTAGGGGCAATTTACAGCAGTTGATAACATATCAACCTGTGCATGTTAGCATTGTGGAAGGAAACTACAGCACCCAGAAAAACGCACAATCACGGGGAGAACATACAAACCACACAGACATCACTTAAAGTCAGGATCAAGACTGGAACTGTGAAACAACAGCTCTACCAGCTGATCCACTCTGGAGCCCCTTGTGATATTTATGATTTTGTGATATAAATAATTTAATCCTGACTATAGGAGGCATAATGAAAAAAATTGCAGATAAAATTGTCACATGGTTGACAGAGAGGAGGAATGTTCTCATCTGTTTGAATTATAAATGGCTTGACCAGTCAGGCAATATAAAGGCAGATGGAATTTAATCCAAGAAATACGAGAACAATGAAGTTGAGAAGGGACATAAAGGCAAGAGAACGTGGTGTATCATGAGGAGTAAGGTGGAAGAAAAGGACCTTGGATTGTATGTCCACAAATCATTAAAGATGTAGATCAATAAGTTGGTTAAAAAAGCACTCGATTTGCTGCACTTTTTTTAGCAGACAATCATAAGAACAGGAAAGCTAGGACTATGGCCAACACCAGGTGGGCCTTAGCTTAAGTTTAGCTTAGTGTTCTAAGCACTAGATTACAAAAAAGATGGAAGATGAGCTGCCTTTCCATAGAAATTCTAATTAGCATATTACAGTAGAACCTATTTTCCAAATTTGCTAAACCAGTCATTCTTGTGTTTCCTGTTTTTTAAACTCACCAGAGAACAACCTTGACATGTTAATGCGCTGAAAGTGCCTTATAAAGTCAGATTGTTGATAACTGGAAGAAAACCTCGACATGTCAATCTGTTGCTTTGAATGCTGATCTCAGAGAGCTGCATTTGATTTGAAAGTTTATCAATTTCTGCCGGAGTATTATCTTTTCAACTTTAGGTCTGTCTGCTTTTGAAGAAATATAATATTATAAATCAATTTGGCTTGGATCAGCATTGCTGGACTACAGCGAAGTAGTTCTTTCTAGTCAAGTTAAATGAACTTGCATAATCATGTAAAACGCTTTGCACTACTTAATTCTGACACCAGATGGCTCCTTGCTATTACATAATTGACTCTTCCCACTCTCCAATATAGTGCTTTAGATTTGAGAAAATTTGTTCTTGTGTAATCAGCAGGCTTGACCAGACCTACTATAGAGTAAGTTTTTGAGAGAATCATCCACCCCTTAGTTACACATGTCAATGATAAAATGTTGCATGTACTGAAAACCTGAAATACAGCAGAAAATACAGGAAATAGTCTGATGATCTGATAGCAACAGGATAAACCTTTGGTTGAATTAATGAATATTTTAAGAATTTCTTATGCAACTGTTAAAGCTGCATATCTTAGGAATGTTAATAATCCAAATTAGGGAATTACTTTGCAAAGCTTCATTACAGTCATTTAAACATAGATTGAAAAGCATGTATACTTTGTGTTCTTATCTCTACATTGTCGTAAATATTTCTGTAAGCATGCATTTTAAATGATGATTGATAAATGCTGCTAAATACAGAGATCCTGGATAAAAAACCTGCTAGCCTCTGTGAGAAAGCTTAAACTGGGGAGGAACTAGACAGGACAATAACCCAAAGCAGAGCAACCATGGGGTGGCTTCAAATGAAGAAAATTGATGTCTTTGAGTGGCCTATTCAGAGCTCTAACCTTAACCCGATTGAACATCTCTGGCAAGACCTCAAGATTGTTGTCCACCGCTGCTTCCCAATGAACCTGGCACAAGTTGTGCAATTTTGCAAGGAGGAATGGGCAAATCTTGCTCCAAAATGTGTGCAAAGCTAATAGAGACTTATCAAAAAAGACTACTGGCTCTAATAGCTGTGAGAAATGATTCAACTAAGTACTGAGCAAGGGGGGGATGAATACTTTTGAACTGCTGACATTTCAGCTTTTCTGCTTTACAATTTTCCCTGTTTTTGGGGGTTCTAATGTGAAAAAAGAAGCATGTGATTCACAAATAACATTTCTCAGGTAGAGTGAACAAGATCTCCAGAGATAATAATCATTTATGTGAACAAAGGGTTAGGGGCTGAATACTTTTACAAGGTACTGTATACTCTATTGTTCTAATTTCACTCCTATCAGATCATTAGTAGCAAAATACACAAAATGCTGGAGGAAATGTCGACTGTACCCTTTTCCATAGATGCTGCCTGGCCTGCTGAGTTTCTCCGGCATTTTGTGTGTGTTGCAGATTTTCTCTTGTTTTAGATCATTAGTCGTGGGATTAAACAATTTAGTTTTAAGTTCAAAGAGGGTGGAGAATAGATGGATAGGATAGGGGAAATATCACCAATTGCTTTAAGCCAGCATTGTTGTGATAAACGGTTGAAAATTTCCTGCATTTTCATTTTGGAGGCAAATGTCTAACTTTAGGTGCTTGTCTTTTGCAGGTACGTTTAGTTGTAGAGATAACTGTTTATAATCTGGATTTGGTGAGAGATTGAATGTTTTGTTTTAAATTTGTTTATTTTAGGAACTGATTACAGATGTGCACTAATTTGGAAAATGATGTATGGAGTATTCTATTGTAAACATTACTTGAATTTCAAATATTATCCATTTTCCCCAAATTGTCAGTGTTTAATATTTTTAATTTTCTAACAGGAAGACCTCAAGATTGCTACAGGTGCTATAAAACGTGAATCAAAGCAAATAGCTCACGTTGAGAAGATGCGTCTGAGGAATCCCTCTGATCGTCAGATTGTTGTATCCTTAATATACCATAGTCTTATTTATTTATTTACAGGACGGTGTCTAGCATTTTCATACTCTCCTCTGAAAGCCTCAAAAAAAAAATTGTGGTGAACTGGTGTAATCCTTATGATGAAATGTACTCCTGCAGTGTTGTATGCGATTCCACAATTTAGAGCTGGCAATGCTGAAGGAGCAATGACATAGTTCCAAGTCAAAATAGTATGTAGTTTGGAGTGAAAACTGTAGGTGATGCTAGTGTTGTATCGTAGATAACTGTAGTACATTTTGTAGATGGTACCAAGAACAGCAATGGTTAGCCTGTGGAGGTGCTGTACTTATCAACTGGACTGCTTAACTTGAGATATGTTAAACCTCTCAAGTGTCATACGATATTCGTGAGATACTTCAAAACTTGTTCCTTGTAAATAGTGCATAGCTCTAGAATATCAAATTGAGTCACTTGCCACGGGATTTCTAACCTCCACCTGTTCATGGAGAGACACTAATCATATGACTTGTGCATTTTTTTTTATTGGTTTTCAAGTCTACATCATGAGCAAAGTCAGTTTTTATCATCTCCATTTGCTCTTGGGAAGATGGTAGTCTTTCTTAAACTATTGCAGTCCTTCTTGTGCCTGCTGTATTGTTGGGCATGGAGTTCATGGATTTAGACCCATTGATAATGAAGGATTGGTAATAAATTTCCAAGTCAGGATGGTATGCCACTTGGAGGGAAACCAGCTACTGGTGGTTTTCCCATAAAGTTCCTTATGAATTCTACCATAAAAGAATACATGTTGGGAAGGTCCAATCAGACCAAACCAGGAAAGTGATTGCAGTGCATTGTGCAGATGGTACTCACTTACAACTGCTGTATGTTGGTTAAATCAAGCTAGCAACTTTGTCCTATGTGGTGTTGGTCTTCTTGAGAATTGTAGTCCTGCCCATCAGAACAAATAAAAGATATTCTGTCATTGTCCTGACTTGTACTCTCTAGATAGACAAAAAATCTTGATGTCAGGGACAAGTCACTCACCATAGCATAACTAGCCTTTGCCCTTTTTGTCAACAAAAGTGATCATTCTCACCTAACACCTGGAATTCAGTTCTTTGACTGCCATTTGCTTTGATATCTGGGACCAAGTGGCGTGAGTAAACACAAATTAATAAACAGAAGTTAATGTTGACAAGCACCTTGTTGCAGCTACTGCCATCAGCCATTTATTTACATCATATGGAGTGAACTGAATTGGATGAAGATTGACTTCTGCAATACTGCAATCTACGAAAAAGCTAAGGTGCATCATTTCCATATGCAATGTTGCTGAATGGAGCTGGGAATACTTTAGCTTGAATTTGTTACTCAATTGTTCAGCTCCCTCAGGATTAAGGATGATCTTTGTTCACGGAGCTTCCTTCTCATTTTAGCTGTTTAATTAACTACCAACATTCATGACTGGATGTGGCTGAGAAAATTGTGGTTAGGTATGAGGTATGAATATCTTGAGTGCAACTATACCTTGCTATTGCTTGATGAGTTTGTGAATCAGCTCTCCTAACATAAACACCCTGATGTCTGAGAAATTTTTGTCTGTTATTTCTTAATGTTTTGAGGTGGCAGTTTTGGTCCAATTGAATGTCATGTCAGACCATTTGAAGACAATTCAATGTCTTCAGTCCCATCGTAATATGCTCAATTCTTAATCACTTGACAAAAGTTCAAGAAAAGTCCATTTAAAAATATTCACAAATTCAATCAAAATATGGAGTATTTTGTGTAGCACATTAGCTATATCAATGAGTCAGGTTACCAAGTAAGAAACATCAGATCTCCACATGATTATATTGTGCCTTGAAAAAGTATTCAGCCCCGACAACTATTTTTACATTTTACTGTCTCATTTTCTAAATTTCTACTTCAATATAGTTTAAATCTTTTATAGTTTTTTTAGCTAATCTACAAAACATTATGCATCATGACAAATTAAAAGAAAAATTCTGAAACCTGTCAACAATTTGCTAAAAATTAAAAACCAAAATTGTGAGGCTGTAAAAGTATTCATCCCCTTTGTAATTACTACGCTAACTTTCCTTGGGTGCAATTACCTTCCACCTTACTGAATTTGTTGATGTAGGAAATTGGAGGGTCACCTGTTTTCAATGAATTGATAAGAGTAAATACCCCTCTCTGTAAGGTCCAACAGTATTTTCAACAGACCAAACCAAAATGAAGGAAAAGAGTATTCAAGACAAGTCAGGGAAATGATAATAAAAAAGCACAAATCTGGGGAAGAGACCATCTCAAAGGCGCTGAACGTATCTTGGAGCTCCGTGCAGTCCGTCGTGAAAAAATGGACTGCTAAGGTCAGGCTGCCTCTCTAAAGTAAGTCACTGGAGAAGAATGGCACTTGTAAGAAAGGCACTTGTAACTTGATGCTAACAATCTCTCTGAGTGAGCTGCAATAGTCAGTGGCTGCACCTGGAGATTAAGTTCATGGCTCCACAAAAAGTCCTTGCACAAAAAGAATATTTATGGAAGAGTGGCAAAGAAGAAGCCGTTTTTAAAAAAACACATATCCTTGCCCAAAAAAATTTTGCAAAGTGTCTCTTTTAAGATACTGTAAACCGTTTTTAAAAAAACACATATCCTTGCCCAAAAAAATTTTGCAAAGTGTCTCTTTTAAGATACTGTAAAGATGTGGAAGAAGGTGTTGTGGTTGGATGAGACTGAAATGGAACTTTTTGGCCTCAACACTAAGTGGTATGTGAGGCATAAATCTAAAACTGCGCATCAGCCAAGTAATAACATCCCTGTGAAGACTGTGAAGAATGTCGGAGATAGCATCATGCTATAGGAAGGCTTTTCAACGGCAGGGACTGGAAATCTAGTCAGGATTGATGGGCAGATGAATGTTGCTAAATACAGAGAGATCCTGGATAAAAACCTGCAAGCCTCTGCCAGAAACCTTAAACTGGGGAGTAAGTTTGGCTTTCAGCATGACAACGACCCAAAGCGCACTGCCAAAGCAACCAGGATGCCCCCACAAAACAGGTATGACACACAGCACGTAAACCAATATATTACCATAAAGAAATAATATGCATGTCGTGCACAGTACAGGTAAACATTACAGTAAAAGCTTGCTGTTCTAATGACAAGACTGCAGTGGTGGCAGGATATTCATTAGTCTCACAGCTTGAGGGCAGAAGCTATTACCCAATCTAGCACTTAGAGTCCTAATGTTTCTGTACCCAATTCAAGTGAGAGTATCCCATTGGCTCTTCACTTAACCCTGAACATCTGGACAGCAAAGCTCTTCGGGATGCCCTTTATCAATTACAGCTCGGAATTTAATACTATCATCTGCTCAACACTAATCAATAAGCATCAAGACCTTGGCCTCAATACTTCCTTGTTCAATTGGATTCTTGATTTCCTCACTTGTGGACTCCAGTCAGTTCAGATTAGCGACAACATCTCCACAATATCGATCAGCACAGGTGCACCACAAGGTTCTGCTCTTACCCCCCTGCTCTACTTGCTTTACACTTCAGACTGTGTGGCTAAGCAGAGCTCCAACGCCTTTTCAAGTTTGATGACACCAGTGTCCTAGGCGGAATCAAAGGTGGTGATGAATCAGCACATAGGAGAGAGATTGAAAAACTGGCTGAGTAGTGCAACAACAACTTCTCACTCAATGTCAGCAAGGCCAAGGAGCTAATTGTAGACTTGAGGAGGAGGAAACCAGAGATTCATGAGCCAGTCCTCATTGGAGTATCAGAGGTGGAGAGGATCAGCAACTTTGAATCCCTCAGTGTTATCACTTCAGACGACCTGGCCTGGGCCTAGCATGCAAGTGGCTGTACCTCCTTTGGAGTTCTCGAAGATTTGGCATGATACCTAAAACTTTGACAGACTTGTATAGATATATGGTGGAAAGTATAATGACTGGCTACATTACAACCTGGTATGGAAACACCAATGATTGTGAATGGAAAATCCTACAAAAATTACAGGATACTGGCCAGTCCATCACGGATAAAGCCCTCCCCACCACTGAACACATCTACATGGAGCATTATCGCAGGAAAGCAGCAGCTATCATCAGGGACCCCCACCACTCAGATAATGCTCTCTGCTGCCACCAGGAAAAAGGTACAGAAGCCTCAGGACTCAGACCACCAAATTCAGGAACAGTTGTTACCCCTCAGCCATCAAGCTCTGGAACCAAATGGAATAACTTTACTTGCCCCATCACTGAAATATTCCTACAACCTATAGACACACTTTCAAGGGCTCTTCATCCCATGTTCTTTATACTTATGTTTTATTTATTTTTTTATTATTATTTCTTTTTATACTTGCACAGTTTGTTGTCTTTTCCTCACTGGTTGAATGCTCATTTGGTGCGATATTTCATTGATTCTGTTATAGTTATTATTCTATTATGGGTTTATTGAGTACGTCTGCAAGAAAAAGAATCTCAGGGTTGTATATGGTGACATACAGTGGTACTAGAAAGTTGTGCACCCTGTAGAAGTTTCTCTATTTCTGTGTAAATACAGCCTAAAATGTGATCAGATCTTCATGCAAGTCCTAAGACTAGATAAAGAGAACACAATTAAATAAATAACACAATCATTATACCTGTTCATTTATTTATCGAGAAAAATGATCCAATATTACCAAATGTTTCTGGCCATTGTTGATCAGTCCTGCAGATTGGCTTGGAGGAATTTTAGGCCATTCCTTCTTACAAAACTGCTTCAACTCTGGGAGGTTGGTGGGCTTTGTTGTATGAACTGCTTGCTTCAGGTCCTTCCACAACATTTCTATAGGATTAAGGTCAAGACTTTGACTCGGCCATTCCAAAACACGAACTTTCTTCCTTTTAAACCATTCTGTTGATTTACTCTTGTTTTTTAGATCATTGTTTTGTTGCAATATCCAGCTTCTATTAAGCTTCATGTGACAGACTGCTACCCTGACATTCTCCTGTAAAATGGCTTGATACAATTTTGAATTCATTGTTTGCTCAACAATTACAAGCTGTTCAGGCCCTGGGGCAGCAAAGCAGCCCCAAACTATGATGCTCCTTCCACCATGCTTCACAGTTGAGATGAGGTTTTGGTGCTGATGTGCAGTGCCCTTTTTCCTCCAAACATAGCAATGTGCATTTCCGCCAAAAAGTTCAACTTTTGTCTTATCTGTCTATAGAACATTGTCCTAGAGGTGTTGTAGAACATCCAGGTGGTCTTTTGCAAACTTGAGACGTGTAGCAATTTTTTTTTTTGAGATCAGTGGTTTCCTTTGTGATGTCCTTCCATGAAAACCATTCTTGTTCAGTGTTTTTCTCATAGTGGACACATGAACTGAGACTTTAGCAAGTACTAAAGATTTTTCAGGTCTTTTGCTGTTACTGTTGGTTTTTTTTTCACTTCCTTCAGCATTGCACATCGTGCTCTTGGTGTGATCTTTGTAGGATGCCCACTCCATGGGAGAGTAGCAACAGTACTTAATTTCCTCCACTTGTAGACAGTTTCTCTTACTGTGGACTGATGAACACTCAGATCTTTAGAAATGCTTTTGTATCCTTTTCCAACTTCATGCATCTCTACCATTTTTCTGCTAAGGTTTTCTGAAAGTTGTTATGATCGAGACATGGTGCACATAAACAGATCTTTCTTGAGAAGGGCAGGCTGTATCAGTAACCTGCCTTTTTTTCTAATATAGGGCAGGGGACCTCTACAACCCACACCTCCAATCTCATCTGATAGATTGGAACACTTGACTCCAAATAGCTTTTGCACAAGGCATTACCCCCAGAGGTTCACACACTTTTTCTAACATATACGTGTAATATTGGATCATTTTTATCAATAAATAAATGAAAAAGTGTAATGGGTTTTTTTGTGTGTTGTTTATTTAATTGGATTCTCGTTATCTAGTTAGACCAGAAGACATAGGAGCAGAATTAGGCCATTCAGCCAATATTACACCCACTCACAGTATCTCTGAACTGATTATCCTCCTTATGTCTTGCCTTTTATATTATCCACAAAAACTGATTACATTACATTTGCTTTATTCCTCTGAGATATTAATATACACTCAGGGCCACTTTATTAGTTGCCTCCTGTGCCTTATAAAAGGGCCACTCAGTGTATGTTGGTGGTCTCCTGTTGTTGTAGCCCATCCACTTCAAGGTTCAATGTATTCTGCATTCAGCTCATTTTCTGCTCACTACTGTTGTAACAGGCAATTATTTGAGTTACTGTATCCTTCCTGTCAGCTTGAACCAGTCTGGCCATTCTCCTGTGACCTCTCTCATTACCAAGGTGTTTTTTGCCCACAGAACTGTCGCTCACTGGATTTTTTTTTTGTTTTTCGCACCATTCTCTGTAAACTCTGGAGATCGTTGTGCATGAAAATCACAGGAGATCAGCAGTTCCTGAGATACTCAAACAACCCCATCTGGCACCAATATTATTTCAACATTCAAAGTCACTTAGATCATATTTCCTCCTCATTTGGTTTGAACAACAACTGAACCACTTGACTGCATGCTTTTTTGCGTCGAGTTGCTGCCATATGATTGTGGCCATTGAGTGTATATTGCAAACAGTGATATCTTAGGATTGATTTCTATAGTATCCCACTGGTCACAGGTTGCCAACGTATAAATGGTCCCACCCCTGTACCTGTATACTGCTTTCTGTTTGTTAACCACGTTTTTGTCCATGTTTAGTATCAATGTAGTGAATGTCATGAATAAGCTGACAGAGGAAGTAGTGTAGTCGGATAAAATTGCAATACTTAAAAGGCATTTGGACAGTTTAATAGGAAAGGCATAGGCAAATGGAATTAGCAAAGATAGGCATCATAGTTGGCATGGTTGAGGTGGGTTGAAAGACCCTCTTTATGTTGTATACAGTACCGTACAAAAATCTTAAGCACAAAAAATACTGTAAAATGAAGATGCTTTCAAAAATTAAATGAACAGTTTCTCATTATCAAAAATACTATAAAGAGTAGTAAACTAAATTGAATCAATATTTGGTATAACCACCCTTTACCTTTAAACTGCATCAATTTTCTTAGGTACAGCATCGTGCAGTTTTATAAGAAAATCAGCTGGTAGGTTTTAAGCATCTTGGAGAATTTGCCACAGTTCTGCAGACTTTGGCCATCTCGCTTGCTTTTGTCTCTTCCAGACAGCTTCAGTGGTGTTAAGATTGGGACTCTGGAGGCCATACCATCTCCTTGAAGATAGTACTTCTGAGTTTGGCCACGTGTTTGGGGTCATTGTCCTACTGCAGAATGAAGCTGGGAGCAATCAAACATCTCCCTGATAGTATTGTGTGATAGATGAAAACCTGCTTGTATTTCTCAGCACTGAGGATTCTGTTAGTTCTGACCATAACACCAAATCCATTTACAGAAATGCAGCCCCAAACCTGCAGGAAAACAACCATGTAGCGCTCTGTAGCTCTTCTACGGCCACACTGCCTCCTGTTTGAGCCAAAAATTTCAAATTTTGACTTGTCAGTCCAGGCACATATAACCATTGTTCAGCCTCCCAGTTTTTGTGTGTGGGTGATTCTGTAAAAGGGAAAATGCTCAAAATTCTTCTATCATACAGTATCAGTGGAAAGGGACAAAGTTAACATTTCATTTAAAGATCTTTCTTCAGAATTTTGTGAAAGAGTGGAAAAGTGTATTTTTTTTAAATTGTAAGAGGATGAGGGAGGGATGAATAGGACAAATGCAATCTGACGGGACAAGGTCAGAGTTGTTCGGGATAAACTGTTTTGATACAGACCAAGCAAGTTACTTTAGGGCTGCAAAGTATCCAGCCAGAATATCAACTATCATGAAAAGTGGGAATAATTTAAAGATAACCCAGTTTTAAAAGTTAGGGAAAGGGTAGGAGAGAACATGAGAAGAGCAAGAGTGAAGTGAGTGCTAATGCTAGTTAGTGAAACTTTAGAGGAGATGAAGATGGGGAAGAATTAACTGAAAATATCAGTTTTAGCATGCCAGTATGTTTCTGATTAATCTTCCATCTTTCATTCATCTTTGAGGTGCACTCAGTCAAAACACTGCTGCTGATTTCCTAACTTGCATTAGGTTCCACATATCCAGCATCCCTATAAGGCTCCCAGGTGAGCAACACTTCCAGCAGAATTTTCATCTTGCTTGCAGTACCTCCATGGATTTCCTTCTCACATTTTTAACATATGCACTTCAGCTATACAACATTCAGATTATTGTTTTCTAGTATAGATTTTAATAACCATGCTATTGGTTTCACACCTTCCCTATTTATGCCCCCAAAACACTGAAACTTTCTGCTTGAATCCCTCTGCCCTTTGACCTCTCTTTATGTTTCCTTTTTGGACCTTCCTCAGGTTTTTTATTGTCATGTCCATCAATGTTAGCAATGGCGGCATTCCAGTCAAATTAACAGACTAGTATTGAAAATTCTGGACTAAAGATCTTAAAATCTGAGTTTTGCTATCACAGATTAGCTGGTGAATTTAAAAGTTACTTCATATAATCCACATTCAAAATAGCTGGTGATAACCATGAAATCTTCAAATTGTCATAAAAATTTATATGATTCTTTGGTATATTCAAGGAAACAAAATAATCTGACATAATCACAGAATCATACCCCAGACACATCCAGTTATCTGTTTCATGTAATAGAATAGTGTGTGATAGGGATAAAAACATACAAGTACTGCTCGTCATTATTTTCTTGGCATCACATAATCAGTATCTACTAGCCATCCGGAGTACCCTGACCACAAGAATTATAGCAGATCAAGAAGGGTGCCTACAACTACTTTCAATGTACCACTTAGAGATGGGCATCCAAAAGTAAAGATAATATTTTCTAATTAAGGATCAAAATCAAATTATGTTGGTTAATCATTTTGCGAAGAGAGTTTAAATGTGTGTTATAAAGGCACAATATCAGTGCAAGTTTATATTTTAACCGTGGGGACTCACTGGCAGTACAACAGGACATGGTACTTGCCTTTTCTACCTTCATGCAACTAGTGCGATCTTTTGAAGATCTTGGTTGAGGCTAAGGCTTGTTGTAGGAATCTTGTAGCAATCTTTATGCCCCTTAAAGGTTTATGCTACTGCAGTGACATCACAGCTGTAGCCAATCAGAATTTCTTGCA
This sequence comes from Mobula birostris, assembly GCF_030028105.1. Lineage (NCBI taxonomy): Eukaryota > Metazoa > Chordata > Chondrichthyes > Myliobatiformes > Myliobatidae > Mobula > Mobula birostris. Next base: position 72,282,796 of record NC_092370.1, read on the forward strand.
CTCATTATTGGACTTCCTTTTGTTAACAAGAATCCCATATTAACACAATGCACAAAAACTATTGAGCTAAGAAAATGTATTGTGGTTTCAGATTAAAGAGAATGAGCAGCAATTCACAGGTGATAGAGTAGAGGGATAGGTAAATATGGGTATAGACTAAGAACAATGATTATGAGTACCTTATGATACTGTTGCTGGGCAAGTCAGAAAGAAACCCTACCTAGCAACAGGTGACGTATTAGACATTGTCCTCCATCTGGGCGTACAGAAGGGACATCTCAAGGTATAACTAAATATGGGAAGGATAGCGTAGGAGATAGAATGTTCGAGAGAAAGGGAAAGGTGTCAGGATAAGGAACTAATGTTGTATCCAGGCTAGCTTTGGCAGAAAATAATTATAACTAACCAATGATGATTTTACATCTAATAGTATATTAACATGTGATCGGAATTGTTCTAAAACTGTCTTAGTTCATGTAATTGTAAGATTACCTGTGGATGTAATGATCAATATTATAAATTGTGAAGAATTGTGGTTCAGGGGTGGGTAGTGTCCAGACTGGCTCTTTGGGAGATTGGTCTGTAACTTCCCCCATAGCATGCTATGAATAAAGAGTAAACTTTGAGAAAGTATTGCTTGTGTTATTGTGTTTGTGGTATCTGCGTTCTTGCATCGGGTCGATCTGCCTTTGCACGGGAACCGTTTTATACTTAATACTGATGTATTTAAAAGCAGTTATTAATGCATTTGGATCCTTGACAATGAAACAGACACAGGTTCGTAATTGAATTTCAACTGCAGTTCCTGGGAATTTTATTTGTAAGGCTGAGTAATTATAACCACCTGAAAATCTCTGAACAATATTATGTAGATAGCAGCAAATCCAACCAGAAATCTTTATTTGAAGAAGAAATTTACTCTATGAAGCTAAGAAGAGATAAACAGCACAATGAACTATAATATTATACTTTTACTTGCAAGTCCAAGATATCATTCCAGGTCATACTGAAGATGTGAGGTGTATCTTCTGAAGTTACATAAGGTCATATGTAATGACCAGAGCAACCTGCAGATGTGGACTTTTCTTGTTGGAAAATAGACCAAAGAGCCTATTGTCTGTTTTTTGAAGTCATCATAAGACTATAGGAGTAGAATTAGGCCATTTGGCTCATTGAGTCTTCTGCCATTTGATCATTCAACCCCATTATCCTGCCCCATAACCTTTTAATATCCTTCCTAACCAAAAGCCTATCAACCTTTGTTTTAAATATACCCAGTGACTTGGCCTCCACAGCCATCTGGCCTTCTATTCTGAGGCTGTGCTCTCTGGTCCTAGACTCTCCTGCAATTGGAAATATCCTCTACACATCCGCTTTATCTAGGCTTTTCAATATTTGGTAGGTTTCAATGAGATTTCCCCCTCCCCATTCTTCTAAACTCCAGAGAGTGCAGACCCAGAGCAATCAAATGCTCCTCATACATTTAACCCTTTCATTCCAGGGACCATTCTCAGCAATGTCCTCTGGACCCTCTTAATGCCAGTAAATCCTTTCTTAGATAAAGGTCCCAAACTGTTTACAACACTTTACATGTAGTCTGACTAATGCAATATAAGCCTCAGCATTACATCCTTGCTTTTATTTTCTCAAAATGAATGCTAACATTGCATTTGCCTTCCTTACTACTGACTCAATCTGCATGATAACCTTTAGGGAATCCTGCACGAGGACTCCCAAGTCCTTTTGCACTTCCAATTTCTGAATTCACTCCCTGTTTAGAAAATAGCTTACGCCTTTATTCCTTCTACCAAAGTGCATGACCATACACTTCCTTATACTCTATTCCATCTGCCAATTCTTCGCTCCTAATCTATCCAAGTCCTTTTGCAGATTCCCTGCTTCCACAACACTACTTGCTGCATCAAATATCTTTGTATGACCTGCAAACTTGGCCACAAAGCCTTCAATTCCATCAACCAGATCATTAACAAATAATATGAAAAGTAGCAGTCCCAACACAGACCCCTGCAGAACACCACTGGCAGCCAACCAGAATAAGCCCCATTTATTCCACTGTTTGCCTTCTGCCAGTCAGCCAATTTTCTGTCCATTCTAGATTTTTCCTGTGATACCATAGGTTCTTTTTTAGTAGCCTCATGTGTGGTACTTTGTGAAAGGCTTTTTGAAAATGCGGGTAAACAACACCCACTGACTCTCCTTTGTCTACCCTGCCTGTTATTCCCTCAGAGAACTCCAACAGATTTGTCAGGGAAGATTTCCCTCAAAAAGAAACCATGTTGACCTCAGCCTAGTTCATCATGTGTCTCCAAATACTCAAAACCTCATCTTTAATAATAGACTCGTAATATTTTCCCAACCACTGAAGTCAAGCGAACTGGCCTATAATATCCTGTTTTTTGCTTCATTCCTTTCTTAAAAAGTAGAGTGACATTTGCAATTTTCCAGTCCTCCAGGATCATTCCTGAACTTACTGATTTTTGAAAGATCACTACCAATGCCTCCACAATCTCTTCAGATACCTCTTTGAGAACACTAGGGTGTAGTCCATCTGTTCCAAATGACTTATCTACTTTCAGTTCTTTTAACTTCCCAATCACCACCTCCTTTGCAACTACACTCACTTCTGCCCCCTAATTCTCTTTAATTTCTGACATTCTGCTGGTGTCTTCCATAGTGAAGACTGATGTAAAATACTTATTTGGTGTGACCATCATTTCTTTGTTCCCCCATTACTACCTCTCCAGCAGCATTTTCCAGTGGTCTGATGTCCACTCTTGACTGTTTTACTCTTTATAAATCTCAAGTCAACTCAAGTCAAGCTTATTGTCATTTAGCTGTATACATGTACACCATCAAATAAGACAACGTTTCTCCAGACCAGGGTGTAAAGCAGAGTAATACACAATAACTTAGGAAAGCAAGAATTGTATCTACTAATGATTTATGCATACAGTAGATAAACAAGTAAAGTGCATTAATTAAATATTGTAGGTGACAGCACAAATTAACTGCTGACACTTCAAATGTGATGTGGCAGGGAGTTTATAAGCCTAATAGTCTGAAGGAAGAGGTGTTTCCCATCTTGACCTTTCTTGTCTTTATGCATTGAAGTCTCCTGGCTGATGGTAGAATATCAAAGAGGATACTGGATGAATGGGTGAGACCTTTGATAATACTTAGGGCCCCGTAAGTGCAATGCACTTGATAAATGTCCGGAATGGATGGTAGGAAAACCCCCATGATCCTCTCGGCCATTCTTACAGTCCTTTATCTGATGCACTGCTGTTCCCATACCAGACGGGGATGCAGTTTGTCAAGACACTCTCAGTCGTGCTTCTGTAAGATACAGTTAAGATTGGGGGGAGGGCTCACTTGCCTCAGTCTCCTTAGGAAGTGGAGGTGCTGCTGTGCCTTCTTATTCAGGGAGGTGATACTGAGGAACCAGGTGAGATCATCCATGATGTGAACTCCCAGGAACTTGGTGCACTTAACTCTCGCTACAGAGAATCCATGTATACACAGAGGGGGATGGTTCATCTGCACCTTGCTAAAGTCCACAATCATTTCCTTGATCTTGTTCACATTCAAACTTAAGTAGTTGTGCTCTGAAAAAACTTCTGATATCCTCTTTTATATTATTGGCTAGCTTACCTTCATGTTTAATCTTTTTTAGTTGCCTTCTGTTGGCTTTTAAAAGCTTCCCACTAATTTTTGCTATATTGTATACCATCTCTTTTGCTTTTATGCTCTCACTTCCCTTGTCAGTCATGATAGCTTCATCCTCCCTTTAAAATGCTTCTTCCTCTGAGATAAACTGATCCTGCATCTTCCAAATTAGTCCTGGAAGCTCTAGCCATTCCTGCTAGTTTTCCTTTCTGATCACTTTGGCCAGCTCCTCTCTCATACCTCTGAGGTTCCCTTTCCTCCACTGTAATACTGATGCATCCAATTTTAGCTTCTTTCTCACAAACTGCAGGGTGAATTCTATCATATTACGATCACTGCCTCCTAATGATTCCTTTACCTTGAGCTCAATAGTGATATCTGATTCATTTGGCAACACCCAATCTAGAAATATCTTTTCCTATGTGGGCCTGGCCACAAGCTGTTCTAAAATGCTATCTCATCAGCATTTTACAAATTCCTTCTCTTCAGATCTAGTTCCAACCCAACTTTCCCAATCTACTTGCATATTGAAAACCTCATGACTGTTATAACATTGCCTTTTTTTACATGCTTTTCCAATTCCTTGTTGCAATTTGTATCCCACATCCTGGCCTACATATAACACCCATCAAGGTCTTTATACCTTTGAAGTTTCTTAACTACCCACAAGCATTCTACACCTTCTGATCCGATGTCACTTCTTTGTAAGTATTTGATTTCATTTTTTTTAACCAACAAAGCCTGTCCTTTCAATACCATGTGTATCCTTGGATGTTAAGCTCCCAGGTGTAATCTTTCAACCAGGACTCTATGATATCGACAATTTCCAAACGCACTCACTATAAGAGCATCTACCTTATTACATATACTGTATGTATTCAGATACAAAACCTTCAACGCCCTTTTCAATTTTGTTTCTTTATTCTGGAGACTTGAATAATCTCTCCTGCTTTCTCCTTCCCTTTTATCCATACTTTTCAAAACTGTTGAACTAGTTTCTTCCCTCCCCCCCCCCCCAGCTATTATTTAGTTTAAAGTCCTATGCACAGCCCTAGTTGTGCGATTTGCCTAGTCCCAGCATGGTTCAGGTGGACCTCTCCCATTGGAACAGTTCCCTCATTCCCCTGTACTGGTGTCAGTGTCCCACAAATTCATACGCATTCTCCCACACCATCTTTGAGCCATGCATTTAGCTCTCTAATCTTATTAACCCTGTGCTATTCTGCATGTAGCTCAGGTAATAATTAAGAGATTATTTCCTTTTGGTTTTGCATTCTAATTTAGTCCCTAGCTGCTCAAATTCCCTCAACAGAACCTCTTTCCTTGCTCTTCCTGTGTCATTGATACCCACATGGACCACAACTGCAGCTTTCCCCTCCCATTTCAAATTTCTCTGCAGGTCAGATGAGACGTCCCAAACCCAGACACCTGGCAGACAACACAGCCATCAAGACTCTCCTTGTAGCAGAGAATTGTGTCCATTTCCCTGACTATACTATCCCAAATTATTGCCTCACTCACTGTCACACTATATTGTCCCTGGCCACAGACTAGAATTTGATGTAGTAAATCTAATGGGTATTACTGCCTCCTGAAACAGTGTAGTGGTAACTACTCTCCTCCCTAATGCATTACGGTGTTTGAAGCATAGATTCCAGGTCATTAACTTTGAGCCTAACTTCCTCAAGCAACCAGTTGCTACAAATGAGCTCACCAGAGACCACAACGGGGTCCACCAGCTCCCACATCATGCAGCTACAACACAACATCTTATCCTGCATCCCTATTTTAGACTATAAAATACAGGAGTGGAATTTAGCTACTTGGCCCATCAAGTTTGCTCCACCATTTTGTCATGGCTATTCCATTTTTCCTCTCAGCCCCAATCTCCTGCCTTCTACCCATATCCCTTTATGCCCTGACTAATCAAGAACTTATCAACGTCTGCCTTAAATATACCCAGTGACTTGGCCTCCAGAGCTACCTGTGGCAACAAATTCCATAGATTAACCACTTTCTAACTAAAGAAATTCCTCCTCATCTCCGTTCTAAAAGGAAACCTCTCTATTCTGAGGCTGTGCCCTCTGGTTTTAAGACTCCCCCCACCATAGGAAACATTCTCTCCACATCCACTCTATCGAGGCCTTTCAACTTCCAATAGGTTTCAATGAGGCCACCCCTCATTCTAATGAATCCCAGTAAGTACAGGCCTAGAGCCATCAAATGCTCCTCATGTAAGCCTTTCAATCCCAAAATCAATTTTGTGAACCTCCTTTCAACCCCCTGCAATGTCAGCACATGCTTTCTTAGATAAGGTGCCCAAAACTGTTCAGAAAGTAAGGCTTCAGTAGTGCTTTATAAAGCTTCAACATTGCATCTATGGGTTCATATTCTCGTCCTCTTAAAATTAATGCTAATACATTTGCTTTCCTCACCACTGACTCAACCTGAAAACTAACCTTTAGGGAACCCTGCACAAGGACTCCTAAGTCCCTTATTTCTCTACCAAAGTGCATGACCTTACACTTCCCGACATTGTATTCCACCTGCCACTTCTTTGCCCATTCTCTTAATCTGTCTGTCCTTCTGTAGACTCTCTCTCAAAATTACCTGTCCCTCTACCTATCTTCGTAACATCTGCAAACTTCGCCACAAAGCCATCCAAGTCAGTGACATATAACATAAAAAACAGTCCCAAGACAATCCCTTGCGAACACCACTCACTGGCAGCCAACCAGAAAAGGCACCTTTTATTCCCACTCTTTGCCTCCTGCCAATCAGCCACTGCTTTATCCATGCTAGAGTCTTTCCTGTATTTCCATGGGTTTTTAACTTGTTAAACACCTGTATGTGTGGTACCTTGTCAAAGGCCTTCTGAAAATCCATGTACACAACATCCACCAATTCTCCTTTCTCTATCCTGCTTGTTATTTCTTCAAATATTTTATTCATTTTGATGTAATTTGGTATCTTTTTAGTTAACTACTATATAAAAAAACCCTATCTGTTCTTCCCTGATACTCATCTGTGCCTCCTTGCCGAAGCCTCTCATGCCAAACCCGCAGATTTTAGACCCCACTGGCCCACACACAGTGGCTGATCTTTGCGCTTTCCAATGGTTCCCATTCTCACTAATCCAAAGTGAAACTCACGTTCACTGAGACTTACGCTTTTGAATGGTTCCACTCTTGCACAGAACTCGCTCTCATTATTCCAAACTGGGTATATTCAAAGCGGAAGTTGATAGATTCCTGATTGGTAGGGGCATCAAGGGATATGGTCAAAGAGCTAGGTGTATGGCGTTGAATGGGATCCGGGATCAGCCTTGATGAAATTGTGAAGTGGATTTGATGGGCTGAATGGCCTAATTCTGCCCTTATGTCTTATGGTCTAATGTTCCTAAGGAGCATTTCCATATTGCTAGCTGCTACTTTCCATTAGTTTAAATATTTACTGAATGCTGGTAATAAACTAAGGACATTAATTTTTAACCAATGCCAAAAGAATACAGAGGATTTATAATAGAATAGGTTGAATATTCACTTAATTAGCTTAGAACATGGAACAGCTCCTTCAGCTCCCAATATTGTTCCAACCAATACACATTAACCTACTCCACTAGCAATCTCACCCTTTGCTCCCAGACAGCCCATAACCCGCCATTGTTATTAAATCCATGTGCCAATCTAAATTGCCCCTATTGTATCAGCCTCTACCACCACCCCAGCAGTGTGTTCTGGGCACCCACTACTCTCTGTGACATCTCCCCTAACTTTCCCACTGACTTTTACTAGATGTTATCTGGTATTGAGTAAAATTGAACCATTCGATGGTTCTCCTCTCTAGTTATGCCTCTCATAATCTAATAGACCTCTCACCTTTCATCCTCTGTCACTCCAAAGAAATAAGCTCAACCTTTCCTCTTGGAATATGTTCTCTAATCCGGACAGCATCCTGGTAAAAGTCCTCTGCGCCCTCTCTAAAGCTTCCACATCCTCCTATAATGTGGCAACTGGAACCGAACACAAAACTGAACACAATACTCCAGGTTTGGTCTAATCAGTTTTATAAAGCTGGAACATTACCTCGAGGTTCTTGAACTCAATTCCCTTGCCACATTTTACACTATCTTAACCACCCTATCTTTAGTGACAGTTTTGAGGGATCTATGGAATTTTACCCCAAGATCCCTCTGGAATCCTCCACACTGCTAATAATTCTGCTATCAACCTTGTACTTTGTGTTCATGTTTGATCTTCCTAAGTGTATTTACGTCACATTTTTCCAAATGAAACTTCATCTGCTACTTCTCCATCCGGCTCTGTATCTGTTTATATCCTGTTATAACCTATGCCAACTTTCCACATATCCACAGCAACTCTAACCTTCTTGTCATCTGCAAATTGCTCTCCATTTGTTTGCCCACCACTGGCAGAAGGCTCACTGGTCTAATTCCCAAGATTGTTCCTGTTGCCTTTCTTGAACATTGGAACAACATTAGCTACCTTCTGATTCTCTGGTGCTACTCCTATGACCAGTGAGGACACAAAGATCATTGCCAACAGCACAGCAATTTCTTGTCGTAACCTGGGTATATCCTGCCTCACCCCAAGGACTAATCTATCTCAATGTGTTATAGAAGATCCAGCACTACTACTTTCTTAATCTCAACTGCTCCAGCACAATAGACCTCAGATTCCATCAAGGTCACTCTCCCTGATGAACAATGAAGCAAAGTACTCATTAAGGACCTCCCCTACATCCTCCACCTTCAGAAACATGTTTCCTCCTTTATCCCTGAGCAGTCCTACCTGAATCTAGTCATCTTCCTGTTCTTCACATACATGGGGTTTTCCATTATCTACTCGCCAAGGCATGTCCCCTTCTAGCAGTTCTAAATACCTTAAGCTCCTTCCTGGTGATCTTACAATTCTCAAAATCCCTGATTGATTTTTGCTTCAAAAATTATAAGTACTTTATGCTACCATCTGTACTCTGGCTCGGTGGGACAAACCTATCTAGAACCCTATGCAAGTGATTGTTCCTTAACAACCTCTACATTTCCGTTGTACATTTTGCTGAGAGTATCTGTTCCAAATTTACGCACCCAAGTTCTCACTTAAAATTCTTTCCCCAGTTAAATATCCATATCAACTTTTCTTATCCTTGTCCATGGTCATTAACTCCAAAATGGTCGGCTAGCAAGAAGTCTATCACCTAACCAGGTTCATTGCCTAGTACTAGATTCTGTATGGCATTTCTTGTCGGCTTGTTCACATACTGTTTCTGGAATTCTTCCTGGAAACACCTACAAATTCTACCCTAAGGAGGTACAAATCAATATTAGGGAAGTTGAAGTAAATCATGAAAACAACCCTATTACTTCTGCACCTTTCTAAAATATATCTACTTATCTGCTCCTCAGTGATTATTAGAGGTCTGTAAGAATACTTCCAATAGAATGATTGCTCCCTTCCTGTTTCTGATGTCTATCCACACCGATTCAGCAGATGATACTCCCTTTCTACAGCAGTGGTACTTTGGCTGATTAACAATGCTGCCCCTCTCCCTTTTGCCTCCCTCCCTATTCTTTATGAAACATCTAAAACAGGATCATCCTGCTCTTAGGTTACTTGAACTACGATTTCTTAATTCTGCCCTGTTTGATGCTATCAGTTATTATTTACTAATTTAGTTATTTGTATAAATATATTACCCACCTAAGCAATTTAGACCGTTGATGCCAAGAACCCATTTGATGGTCCATAGATCAAAGCCGTAGGTTATTACAATTCAAAGGCAGAGCTAGCCACTTAATGGTTGGAAAAAGACTGCACTGCAGTGCACAGGATCTTGTCACATACCCAGGAGCTAGCCCCTCCATGGAAAAGTGGGCCTTAACAGATCATGCTAGAAAAAAAGCAACAGATTCTGAAGGCAGGCAACCAACAAGTTCAGGCAGCATATCTGCCATTAAGTATTGACCTGTGATTGATCATTACTTCACAAAACGTAATACCAGAATCCTTTTTCAGGAACCTGTGTATCTTGATATTGGATAAAAAATAACCAAATTTGTGCATTACTTAATATTAGCTGTAAAGATCAGAAAGTGTGTATTAATCTTCTGTTAAAATGGTGGTGCATTCAGTCACAGTGACCTCTCTGGATCTAAACAGAGGTGTGATTATTCATCCTTTACATCTTTTTTATGATCACAACACGCTGCTGGATAGTAACAACATCAAGTATTGCAGGTCTACCTCATCAGCGAGTTGCTCAATAGCAGTGGAACTGGACTTGTTGTGTACCATGTTGCCTGCTACAACCATCCAAGGAGGAAGGCATCAGAGATGGTGTGCAGTCCAAGAAATGGAGCAAATGATTATCTTAGACATATTTTCTTGTAATTGCAAGACCCTGTTGGATATTGATAATGTAGAATACTGCAAGTCTGGTTCACTGGCAAGACCGACAGCAGGGAGCTGCGTTGCCTCAGTTGTTGCGTGGACCAAGCCCTCATGCCGTAGGGTTGCCTGTTGCACAAGGGAGAAGACACCAGAGGAGAAGTAGCATAGCCAGGTTGGGGGCTGGCCCCACCTATTGGTGCTGCCCTCCAGTGTTCATATGGAAGATACGCTGGATTGCATTTGTCTGCGGCTGTATTTGCGTGTGATGAAGAACTGCTGCATGCTTGGTCTTTCAGAAACATTGCTCCAGGACAACATGCCATGCACCAACAACCTACAGGCCATGCCACTCAGGGACTTGGGCTATTATTATTATTTATTTTTTTCTGACTGTATGTTTTACTGCTATCATGATTATATGTGCCTTGTGCTGTGTGTAACTGTTGGTACTTTTTTATACCTTGGCCCTGGAAGAACACTGTTTCATTTGTCTATATTCATGGATATGATTAAATGACAATAAACTTGAATTTGAAACATCATTTAGTTTCACACAACCAGGTGTTCTATTAGCCAGATGAAATGAATAGAATCAGGCATCCTGTGGACTGGACCAAAGATATAGAAATGGTGTATAATGTTATTTAAAGAAATAAGATCTAAGATTAGTTTTATGCAATGGCAATGTACTTTCCAAAACTACTATTTTCTCATACAGCAATGCCTACTGTTAGTGTTCCGAACCATTGTTGGTAAAGGATACAGTATTCTACAACCTAATGAAATTAAATATTTGTGCAAAATTTACCAAAATTATGAATTGTTTTTCTACGTCAGGCTGAAAATGAATTACAGAGGGTCACGATGGATGCCACTCGCATTTCACGACAGCTAGAAGAAACTATTGATGATTTTCAAGAAGAGAAAATTAAAGATATTAAGGTAGAATATAGAAATGATTCTTGCACGTTTGTTCATCTTGCGCAAACAATAGGTTAGATAATTATCAGGAAAATCTTACAGAATATTTCTACAGCAATTATTTCTTGATTTATAATTGTTCATCTCTTTGACGACATAAGACCCTTCTGTAGGTAGGTTTGTTACAGCAATTACAGCAAAACTTGGATGCTCTCTTATCCAACTATTTGAAAATCCCAGTGGTTTGACTCACTGGGTGCTTTACACACAGGTCCCTATTTCTGAACCACCTTAAAACCAGGTGAGTTTAAAGGAAGCATGGGAACCATGCAGCTTTAGTTGCTCTTACTCCCTGTTTCTGTTTCTCATGTTCCCTTGAAAGTTGTCAGCTTTACTGCAAGATTTATGTAAAATATTAAAAAGTGAATGTAAAAAGTGAGTATTAATAGAATAACTTCCAGTAGTCCAGAAATATCCATGTCTAGCAGCACCAGTCCCAAACATGTGTGATGAATGGAGTTCACAGTACCAGTCAGTGTCCAAATGACTGCAATAAATGTTGACCACATTAATCTGTAGAACACCACAAACCCTTTGTAAAAATTCCGAATCTTATAGTATCGTTATTCTTACATTTGCTTACAATTTAATAATCTATTTGGCCCATCAGACCTATGTCCCATCCTAGAGCACTCCCATCAGTTCTATTCCCTAAACTATGCCTGTTGATCACTCTTCCATGTTGAGCTCCTGCCACCCACCTTTGAGAGTAAGTTATACCCAGCAGATCTTGGAATTGGGGAGAAGCAGGAGCACCAGGGGAAATTCCATGTGGTCACTACGAGAGCATGCAGACTCCATACAGACAGTACCAGAGATCAGGATTGAATCCAGCTCCCGGACACTGTAGCAGCAGGCAAGGTGAAGTAGGAGGCTATTTGGTCAAAATTAAATATAACATAAAAAATTACATGATTGCAAAAAATCTATGAAACTCATCATAATGAAGTGATATTTAACTAACGGCCATTTATTATTTATCTATTTGGAGATACAGGGTAGTAACAGGCCCTTCCCGCATAAAGAACCTATGCTGACCAATTCTGCTCACGTGACCAATTAACCTACTAATCCTGCATGTCTCTGAAACGTAGGAAGAAACCAGAACACTCAGGAGAAACCCATGCAGTCATGGAGAGAACATACAAACTCCTTACAGACATGCACACAGCGGTGGAATTGAACCTGGGTTGCTGGCATTGTGAATGCATTACGCCAACTGTGCAACCACTTTATGTGAAATGTTTGAGATATGACAAAATTAAGTTTTGCAAACAAAAGTTTTGTAACATGTATTACAAATGGCAAAATTCAATTGTTTTATCATGAGGTTCTCTATGTTCAAAGTAAGCTTCTTTTGTTCTACTTAAAATAGAAGATTTTTGGAGATTTAATTACAATTGAAATGGCTTTCCATGCAAAAGCTTTGGAAGTTTACAGCAATGCATATCAGCATGTACAGAATATTGATGAAGAGGCAGATATGGAGGTAAGATGTATTTTTGAAGTTTTTTTAATGGAAGTACCCTGAAGGCAATGTCCACTAATAATTTTCATTTTCAAAACAAAATATGTCAAGCCAATTGTAAAATTTTCAGCAAATTCTATAGTAACCAATTTATTATGATTAGGTAGAATGATATTTTAAATTCTGTGGATGTGAATTAAATCACATATTTCCCTTCCATTTTGCATTAAGCAGGTTGGTCACACTGGAAGTCCTAATCCACCTGAGGAAATCTCAGATTCTATAATTCAGTTTATTATTGAACATATAATTTATTAAACCTTGGCAATTAAAATGTATTTTATGGCCCGTTATGTGAAAACTTGACTAACAATTCATCACTTTTAACTAGACATATTAACCACATAATTAAAGACAAACAAATGAAATAAAAAAAACAAAGGTTCTGTTGTTTTCTCGTTCTAGTGGGTTAGTAGGGAGAAAGCGGGAGGAGGGGAGGGAGAGAGCGAGAGAGAGAAAATGTATGTCAGTCTTCCCAATAACCCACAATAACAAAAAAAGAAATCACAGAACATTTGTTTTATTTCATTTGTTTGTCCCTTTTTTCCAAGATGTTGCTGATCTGTGGTCTCCATCGAGAGCGTGACTTATCTCAGTTTTTTTTTAAGTTTGCACGGATGGTTTTGGGGATGGAAGGATGTTAGAAGTCAGGTTAGGGTTTAGGAACAGTAAAGTGAGGAAGTTAGAGGTCATATTACGGCTTAGGGACAAGAATGTGGAGGAGTTGGAAGTCGGGTCTCCACTCTGCAATGTGGATGGTAACGAAGGACATGCATAGTCCAGGCCTCTGCTCCACATTCAAAGTCCAGCGATGTGTACGGGTGACAAAGGACTTTCGCAGTTCAGGCCTCCACTCAGCATTCAGAGGCCACTGACATGGTTGGGTGATGAAGAACATCCACAATCCAGGCATCTGCTCCACACTCGAAGGCCAGTGACCAGGAGTGTGAGTAGAAGGCATGAGGGCTGGTCAATCGGCACACCTGGAATTTGAGCTTGGACTTCTCGGTCCCATCATTATCTAGTCCAAGGGTTGATAAGATTGGAGCCCAGAGGTCAACTGGTAGTTTGGAAGTTGAAACCCAGTGGCTGGAAGTCTGTCCTGGAGCTGGAGAACTGTCCATGCTCATGGGTCGGTGGAAGGGAGGCAAGGGGCTGGAGCTGGAGAACTGTCTGTATTCATGGGTCGGTAGAAGGGAGGCAAGGGGCCGGGGCTGGAGTTGGAGAACTGTCTGTACTCATGGGTCGGTAGAAGGGAGGCAAGGGGCTGGAGCTGGAGAACTGTCTGTATTCATGGGTCGGTAGAAGGGAGGCAAGGGGCCGGGGCTGGAGCTGGAGAACTGTCCGTACTCGTGGGTCGGTGGAAGGGAGGTCTGTCCTGGAGCTGGAGAACTGTCCGTACTCCTGGGTCGGTGGAAGGGAGGTCTGTCCTGGAGCTGGAGAACTGTCTGTACTCGTGGGTCGGTGGGAGGGAGGCAAGGAGCTTGTTTGCTATTGTTGCTTGTTGTGTTCTGTGTTCTGTGTTCTGCCAAGCATTATGGGCATGCTATGTGTGGGCAGCTTCAACTTATCTCTGGGATTTGTTTGTTGTTCACACAAACAACACATATCACTGTATGTTTTGATGCACATGTGATAAATAAATCTGAATCTTTAAATTTGGAGTTAGTGGCCAGGAATTGTCAGTTATGCTTTTACATAACAGGGTATAAGATCTAGTTAGAATCTTGTACGCATTTATCAAATCTCCTTTCAATCTTCTTCATAGAAAAATCCCCATTTTTACCAGTATAATATTATAGCCAAAATCACTCATCCTGGAGCCATTTAAGTACATCTTTAGTACACTACACTTTCCCTAAAATTAGAACACCAGATTAATTGCAACACTTCAGTTGAGGCTAACCTTTTTTTCCAGCTGAGGCTTAACATTATTTTTTCAAGTCTCCTTGGAAATCGGTAATCTCAGATTTCACTCATCTCTTTTTCACCTCCTTCTATTTATAGCTTTCCCTGATACAGCCCATTATTTATTAGCCTTTTCTGCCATCAATATCTGTCATTCAATCTCTCTTGATCTCCATCTCATCATAGATTGTTCTCTTATACATTTTTCACCATTTCCTCTGCAATCTTAAACCTGGTTAGTCCTAAATTTGGAATTTATATTCTGTTTCCTCCTTAGCAGATGATGTCTGATTTGTGTACTTTTAGCATTTCCCACTTCATTTCAACATAACTTTCCCAATTTTATAGTCTATGCCAATAGAAACATTGCTATTTTTTCAGTGACCACAACTAAAACAAGCTATTGGAGTTGAGTATTCAGCTTCATATCACAACCTATTTAAATGCAAGTTGCTATAAAGTATTTTGTGCCTATATAACTGGATAAGCAGGGAAATATGTTTTGAAAGAGAATAGAAGAGAGGAATGGTGGTAGAGAAGATGGGATGATCACGATGAGTTGTAATAAATGGAGAAAGGAATAAAAAGGTAGACTGAGAGATGCAGCAAAGTTCAGCCTCAATCAGGAATTGAATCCAGATCAAACAGGTGTAAATGGATTGGAATCAGCAAATGTGAAATGTTTGATTATAAAATATTTTGGGATCTTTGGTTAGTTTCTGATTGTGAGCATACTTCAAACAGACAATTTTTAACACTGGAAAATAACAAGAATGTGCAGATTCTATATGCATTTACCACAGACTATTAATGGACTGCTTTGGTAGATTTTCAGAAACACGCTTCATTTACACAACAATCAAGCACGCCTAAGCATTGTGTCTGCCAATTCTGCAAACACTATGAATGGAACAAATTCAGCACTAGCTATGTCAGGAACCTCTAAGGTAGGAGAGAGACAGCTATTTTACATTTACATTCAAAGTTAACAGACAATACTTCAATTTTTTTTTAAATCACATAATTTGGGCTTTCTATTTTCTCTGCACATAGATAAGACATCACATACTTTATTAGTTAAAATATTGGATGTACTAGAGTATTAACAATTTCTGTTGTTATAATTACTTAGTCAATTAGAGAGTGAACTGACTGTATAGAAGTTTCCTGTATAGGAATTTAAGTGAGATGTCAGAGATGCAAATGCAGATGCACAATTTTATTGTTAACTATGGTATATGTGGAAAAAGGAATATACAATGAAAAAAATGAAGAGAACTGTAGATATTTTG
The DNA here is from genome assembly GCF_030028105.1 of Mobula birostris. NCBI lineage: Eukaryota > Metazoa > Chordata > Chondrichthyes > Myliobatiformes > Myliobatidae > Mobula > Mobula birostris. The sequence goes on from NC_092370.1 coordinate 72,298,602, forward strand.
GTATCTAATAAATATTTGGATTTGTCACTGTATCATGGCCCTAAAATTTTTAGATATCCTTTCTCCAGCCCGATGAACATAATTATAAATACGAAAATTGGCAAAGATAACGAGGAAGATTGTCAAACGTTTATAGCTAGTTATCAGCTGGAGATCTGGGCAGAGAATTGATGGATGATGTTTTTTCCTGACAAGTAATAGGTGATTCATTCTGGAGGGTCAAATGCAAGAGGAAAATATATAATAAATGGTTAGACCCTCAGGAACATTGGTGTACAAAGGGGTCTTGGGGTAGAAGTCCACAACTTCTTGAAAGTGGCAACACAAAGATTGTTTTCAATAATCAGTACCTTGAGTGTAAAAGTTGGGAAGCTTTGTAAACAGAGACACCGAGGAGTTGCAGGTACACAGTTCCTAGAAATTAGTGACACAGGTAAACAAGGTAGTTGAGGTGCTTGCCTTCATCAAGTACAGAGTGTTATATTACAGCTGTACAAGATGTTGGTAAGGCTACATTTGAAGTACTGTTTACATTTCAGACCCTTCAGTCCTGATGAAGAGCCTTGGCACAAAATGTGGACTGTTTACTCTTTTGTACAGATGCTGCCTGGCCTGCTGAGTTCTTCCAGCATTTTGTGTGTGTGCTTGGATTTCCAGTATCCGCAGATTTTCTCTTGCTACTGCTTAGAGGGCAGTATGGCCCATGACAACTCCCAGCTGAGCAATCTCATCAGTCTTATTCCCCCTCTCCTTATATCCCAGTCCTCTGTAAATTATTTTATTTTATATGCCCATCACCCACCCCCTTTAATTCTTTTGGCATTTATCTTCGTTCAGAATAATTTACAGCATACTAATATTCATCGTATGCATATTACAAAAACAAAGGAGCCGCACAGTTTTCATCATCATTTTTTCATTTCCTCTTCAGAGCAATGGTTGGTCTGTGCAGCTGTAAAAAAAAATTGAGGGAACACTTTGTAACTGAAGGATCTTGTAGTTCATTCTACACCCAGTATTAGAATGCCTTATTCTCTCTCCAAAAAGATATAATTCTTCTTATGGTAATCAGTTTATCACATTAAACACAAATGAAAGTTGTTACTTCTGCAGGATCAAGTATCTGTGGTTTCTTGTGCCTCCTTAAAGCCAGGAATGTCACTGACAAGTAATTTAAAAAGGTTAAACTAAATTGAAATAATTAGAATAATCTGCAAGCTATCAGCCCCCATTGCAATCAGTGTAGTCTCTGATTCTAAGGTAGACCTGACCTAAGCATTTGTATATCCAGCAATGGAATCTTAAGTTTGCCTGAAAATCAGACCAATAAAATATACCTCTCAGCATAAAAGATGAATAATACTTCAATAAACCAGTAAGTAGTAATAAGTAGGTGAAAGTAGAGATAAAAACAATGGTAGCATTAGACTAAGAATAAACTAATGAAAGGAAGTATGTGAAAATGAAGATAAAAACACAGGTAGAGTAAAGGTTAAGTAAATAAAGGTAACATAAATAGTTCTAGAAATGAAATATTTGTATGAAGCAATAAAGCTTCAGCACCCAAACTATTAAAACAAGTTGTAGCCAAACACAGACAAGATGGAAACAATTAGCAAATGAATTAGAATATTTTCTTCAGGGGAAAGCTATCATCATTGCAGAAACCTGACTCTAATCTGACCATGATTTGGAACAAAATATTCCTGGCAATAGTCTACTAAAACATCAGAAAATGGAGCAGTTAACAATAATAGTAAAGGTGCTATTATCTTTGCATCAAATTACACAGAAGGCCTGAATGAGTGGTGGATATTTATCCAAGAGATTTATGGGATTCATTTTTAAAACAGATTTCCTAGCTGCAGTAATACAGTAGGTAAAATATTGCATATCGACAAGCAGAAATGATGCATTGTAATAGACCTGAAGACACCACATAGCTCCTGCTTAAAGCCAGTTGATCCACTTAACAGTATCAGGAAGTATATGGTCATGCACTTCGTTAGAAGAAATGAAAGGGTTGACTATTCTCTAAATGGGGAGAAAATACAAAAAACTGAGGTGTAAAGGGACTTGGACGACCTTGTGCAGGATTCCCTAAAGGTTAATTTGGAGATTGAGTCTGGTAAGGAAAGCAAATGCAATGTTAATATTCATTTTGGGAGTATAAAAGCAAGAACGTAATGCTGAGACTTTATAAAGTACTGGTGAGGTGTCACTTGGAGTATTGTGAGCAGTTTTGGACCCCTTATCTTAGAACACAAGAACATAAGAAATAGGAGCAGGACTAGGCCATCTGGCCCGTAGAGCTGCTCTGTCATTCAATAAGATCTTGGCTGATCTGGCCATGGACTCATCTCCACCTACCTGCCTTTCCCCCATAACCCTTAATTTCCCTACTATGCAAAAATCTATCCAACCTTGTCTTAAATATATTTACTGAGGTAGCCACCACTGCTTCATTGGGCAGAGAATTCCACAGATTCACCACTCTTTGAGAAAAGCAGTTCCTCATCTCCGTCCTAAACCTACTCTCCGAACCTTGAGGCTCTGTCCCCAGTTCTAGTTTAAGTTAACAGTGGAAACAACCTTCCTGCCTCTATCTTATCTATCCCTTCCATAACTTTATATGTTTCTATGAAGATCTCTCATTCTTCTGAATTCCAGCAAGTACAGTCCCAGGTGACTCAATCTCTCCTCATAGTCTAACCCCCTCATCTCCAGAATCAACCTGGTGAACCTCCTCTGCACAGCCTCCAAAGCCAGTATATCCTTCCTCAAGTAACGAGACCAGAACAGCAAGCAGTACCCCAGGTGCGGCCTCACCAGTACCCTGTACAGTTGCAGCATAACCTCCCTGCTCTTAAATTCAATCCCTCTAGCAATGAAGGCCAACATTCCATTTGTCCTCTTTACAGCCTGCTGCATCTACAAACCAACCTTATGTGATTCATGTACAAGCACTCCTAAGTCCCTCTGTGCAGTAGCATGCTGCAATTTTTTACCATTTAAATAATAATCTGCTCTTTCATCTTTCCTTCCAAAGTGGATGACCTCGCATTTACCAACATTGTACTCCATCTGCCAGACCCTTGCCTACTCATTTAACCTATCTATATTGCTTTGCAGACTCAACATATCCGCTGCACAATTTGCTTTTCCGCTCAATTTGGTGTCATCAGCAAACTTAGATACACTACACTCGGTCCCCTCTTCCAGATCATTAATGTATGTCGTGAATAGTTGTGGGCCCAGCACCAACCCCTGGGGCACACCGCTCATCACTGATAGAAAGGATGTACTGAAACTGCAGAGAATTCAAAGGAGGTTCACGAAAATGATTCCAAGATTGAATGGCTTGTCATATGAAAAGTGTTTGATGGCTCTGGGCCTGTATTCACAGGAATTCAGAAGAATGAGGGATGACCTCATTGAAACCTATCAAATGGTGAAAGGCCTTGGTAGAGTGGATGTGGAAAGGATGTTTCCTATGATGGGAGAGTCTAAGACCAGAAGACGCAGCCTCGAAATAGTGGGACATCCTTTTAAAACAGAGATGAGGAGGAATTTCTTTAGCCAGAGAATGGTGATTCTGTGAATTCTTTGCCACAGGCAGCTGTGGAGGCCAAGTCTTTACGTACCTGTATATTTAAGAAAGAAGTTGATAGATTCTTGATGGTCAGGGCATGAAGGGATATGAAGAAAAGGCAGAAGATTGGGGCTGAGAGGAAAATTGGATCAGCCATGATGAGATAGCAGAGCAGACTCAATGGCCCAAATGGCCCCTATATCTTATGGTCTTAACAAAAAGGAAAAATGTGGGAAGTTAATATTCTAACGTTTTAAGAAGTAATATTTTTGGAATTCAATTTGTTTGATTACCTTTGATGGTACAATGGGAATGTTTTGGAGGAGGAATGCTAAACATTTAATACTGTACTGCTGAATTATAAAATATTGACATATTGTCAGTAAATGTTTTGATCTTAAATCTTTTTTTGGATATAGCAACAAGTATGTAGGATTAAAAAGGCTGAAGATGATGACAGCGATGATGAGGAGGAAGAGGATGATGATGAAGACGAGGAGGATGAGGAAGATGAAGAAAATTACAGAAGAAGCTAATTCTGATTTTTTTGATTTATGCATGTAGTATATTTGGTGTATTTCATTGATTGAAAATTGTCCAGACTTACAAATTTAAGAACTCTACAAAATAACACTGCCAAACACATCTTTCATTTTACTATGCCAAAAACATTACATGTAAACAGGTTAATTAAAACTCATTAAATAGTAATTTTATATACAACAGGTGTGTTAAAGTTAATCAAAGTTCAACAATATATTGCACAAATTTTTACATTCTAAAATTTGTATTTTTCTTATACAGCAAAGATGCTGCTGATTTTCTTCACATCAAAACATAATTTGATTATACATGCAGTTAACAAACTTGTTTCCCCCACCCTCCCCATATCAAGAGATCTACATCGATGATGTAAGTGCAATATTCGAGTTATTTTTTGTATGCCTTAATAGGGGCCAGATGATCATTAACCTGAACATAAGCAACATAGAAAGAGCCTAGCATTTATTAGCCCTCTATAATTCACTCAAGATGGGGTTTCTTAGAGGTAGCTACACTCAGCCAATGGATTTACTTCAGAGGGCAATTAACAATGGCATCAGTGTGGTGTATTGTTTGGTGTGTTTACCAGTCTGGGTAAGGATAGCAGATTTCCTTCCAGAAGATAAATAATAATCCATTTGTGTTTTATAACTATCCAGCAATTTCATAAGATTTTTCCTCACCTACTGATATTTAATGACTTTTATTTTAAAAGTAATGCAAAATTCAGATTCTCAGAATGTGAACTGGTATTTAGAAACATAGAAAACCTACAGCACAATACAGGCCCTTTGGCCCACAAAGCTGTGCCGAACATGTCCTTACCTTAGAAATTGCCTAGGGTTACCCATAGCCCTCTATTTTTCTGACCTCCATGTATCTGTCCAGGAGTCTCTTAAAAGACCCTATCGTACCCGCCTCCACCACTGTCGCCGGCAGCCCATTCCATGCACTTACCACTCTCTACGTAAAAAAACTTACCCCTGACATCTCCTCTGTACCTACTTCCAAGCACCTTAAAACTGTGCCATCTTGTGCTAACCATTTCAGCCCTGGGAAAAATCTTCTGACTATCCACACGATCAATGCTTCAGCATTTTAGTGCAGCTTTATTATACCATACATTATTCTTTGAAGTTACTGTGTAAACTTGTGAATTATTTGACAATTAAGTTCCGAATTCTAACATGAAACTTCTGAAACTTGGAAGCTGACAAACTCTTGCACAGTTATGTATTCAGGATCACCACCTGCTATTTTTTGAACCAAAATTAGTGCATTTTGCTTGTATCACTCGTTCTCATTCCAGTGTAGTCCATTGCAAATGCTTGGAGTTCTTAATTGCAATATGAAATGTGTGAAAGAAAATAAGCAGTCCATTAAACTCAATTTTTTTCAATTAAAATCAATGGTTAAAAAAAATCAGAGTGCAGATGGAGGCCATACTGTTGAAATTGTGAATATATTATTTGCTGAACCCATTTATGATACTAGCACTTCCCTGCTACTAAGTGAAGTTTCCAGTACCTACACCAGTCATACTTACTTTGTGAATGGTAAAGTAACAGAATTCACAGTTTTTGTGAGATATTTTGTTATCAAACTCTTCAAAGTAATAAAATTCATATTCTTCAATTACTTCTTTTGCAATTTTTTTCTGACAGCATAGAGCTAATCAGAATAACTAAGTTGCAATATTTTTGATGGCACCTTCTTTCCATCACCCACACAGCCAGAATCATCCATGGCCACTCATTTCAATTCCACTTCCCATTTCCACACTGACATGTGGGTTCTCGGCCACCTCTACTGCCACATTAAAGCCGGGCACAGGTTGGTGGAGTAAGACATCATATTCCATCTTTGTAGTCTCCAACCTGATACCATCAATATCAATTTCTGTAACTTCCACTCCCCTCTATTTTTCTTTCCCCACCTCTACTTTGTTTTCCTTCATTCCTTTGGCCCCTCACAATCTGCCCATCCTCTCCCTCTGGTTCACCACCTGCTTCCCTTTATTTCAGGATCAACAGTCCTCTCCGGACAGTTTCCACCTTCTTCAATCTTTTGCCTCTTCCACCATCTCCTCCTAATGAAGAAAATTCAGAGGAATCTAGAGGTACAAGTCCACAGCTGCCTTAAAATGGCTGCATCTATTGGTATAGAAGGCATATTGCTTTTATTAGTTGAAGAACTGAATTCAAGAGTCAAGAAGTTATATTGCAGCTGTATACAACAATAGTTAGGCCACAGCTGAAACATAGCATTCAATTCTGGTTGCCCCATTTTAGGAAGGATGTCAAGCCTTTGGAGAGAGTGAAGATGAGATTTACAGGATGTTTTCTCTGAACTGGTCTAGACTGAGAGGAGATCTGAGAGGTTTATAAGATTATGAGTAGCATAGAGTAACACAGCACGTAAACAGGCCCTTTGTGCCAAACGATCCAAACTGACAACAGCATCCTCCCTGTTAGCCCTACCCTGATTCTTATGTCCAAAATGCCTCACCACATGCTTATCCAAGTTGAAATCCATTTGCTATTTCTCAGCCTGACTTAACCTACTTCACTATCAACAACACCCAGTAATTTAATATGAACAGCAAACTCACTGATCATGCCATGTGCATTAACACCCAAATCATTTGCATAAATAATGAATAACAGAAGTTCCAACACTGACCCCTGGGACACCTCCACCAGTCACAGGCCTCCATTCTGAATTCTCCTCACCGGCTCCCCTGAATTCCATGCAACCTAATCTTACAATCATTCTGCCATGTGGGACCCTGTCAAAGGCCTAACTAAAGTACACACAGATAAGATCCACTGCCTTGCCTTCATTTATCCCCTTCGGTACCTCTTCCAAAAACTCCAAAAGGAATCACCAGACAAGGCTCCCATGCACAAAGCCATGCTAACTATTACTGATCAGGCTTTGACTATTTAAGTGAAGATTGATCTTGCCCATCAGAAATCCCCCCAGTAGCTTCCCTACAAGTCAAGTTCCCTGGCTTGTACTACAAGGCTTGCAGTTCCCTGGGTTGTCCTCACTACCCTTCTTGAAACAATGGAACAACATTTCTCACCCTTCAGTCTTCTGGAACTTCACCAGTGGCTAATACCTCTACAAGGGCCTTCACAATTTTCCCTGGCCTCCTGCAAGTTCTGGGGTGCACTTGTTCAGACCCTGGGGATTTGCCCATCTTGGACAACACGGTAGCGTATGGGTTAAGGTGATATTACAGCTCAGGGTGTTCTGGAGTTCAATTCCAGCACAGTCTGTAAGGATTGATATGCCTTAATACCAGAAGGCATGATTTTAACAGGAATGGGGGTACAGTATGTTCAAAAGGGATATGCAGGGATATTTTTTTTTAAAACAGAAAAGTGATGAATGCCTGGAATGATGGTACAAATACAACTAAAGTGTTCAAGAGGCTGTTAGGCACATGGGTGGGCAAGTAATGGAAGGTAAGTACATTGCGTAGGCAGAAGGTATAAGTTAGTTGAGCATTTGATTAGTAATTTAATTAGATGGGGCACAACATTATGTGTTTGTCATTGCTGATTGATCTGTAAGAGTTTCAAAGGATGAAGAATGAGAACAGAGAATGTTTAGGGTTATTTCTTCTCTCAGTGCCTACTATGAAATCATTAAACTGTCAGACCCAGATAAAATATAGTCAAGGTGTTGTTAATGGAGGACCAGGAGTGTATGGAATGCAGATTTTAAAAGGGATCATTTGAAAAAATGTGGGGTGGTAATCAACTTAAAAAGCATAAATTAAGACCATAAGACAAAGGAGCAGAAGCAGGCCATTCGGCCGATCGAGTCTGCTCTGCCATTTTATCATGAGCTGATCCATTTTATCCTATTTAGTCCCACTGCCCTGCCTTCTCACCATAACCTTTGATGCCCTGGCTACTCAGATACCTATCAATCTCTGCCTTAAAGACACCCAATGACTTGGCCTCCACTGCTGCCTGTGGCAACAAATTCCATAGATTCACCACCCTCTGACTAAAAAAATGTTTTCGCATTTCTGTTCTGAAAGGGCGCCCTTCAATCCTGAAGTCATGCCCTCTCGTACTAGACTCCCCCATCATGGGAAACAACCTTGCCACATCCACTCTGTCCATGCCTTTTAACATTCGAAATGTTTCTATGAAGTCTCCCCTCATTCTTCTAAACTCCAAGGAATACAGTCCAAGAGCGGACAAACGTTCCTCATATGTTAACCCTCTCATTCCCGGAATCATTCTAGTGAATCTTCTCTGTACCATCTCCAACGTCAGCACATCCTTTCTTAAATAAGGAGACCAAAACTGCCCACAGTACTCCAAGTGAGGTCTCACCAGCACCTTATAGAGCCTCAACATCACATCCCTGCTCCTATACTCTACTCCTCTAGAAATGAATGCCAACGTTGCATTCACCTTCTTCACTATCGACTCAACCTGGAGGTTAACTTTAAGGGAATCCTGTACGAGGACTCCCAAGTCCCATTGCATCTCAGAACTTTGAATTCTTTCCCCATTTAAATAATAGTCTGCCCGTTTATTTTTTCTGCCAAAGTGCATAACCAGACACTTTCCAACATTGTACTTCATTTGCCACTTCTCTGCCCATTCTTCCAATCTATCCAAGTCTCTCTGCAGACTCTCCATTTCCTCAGCACTACCGGCCCCTCCACCTATCTTCGTATCGTCAGCAAACTTAGCCACAAAGCCCTCTATTCCATAATCCAAATCGTTGATGTACAATGTAAAAAGAAGCGGTCCCAACACTGATCCCTGTGGAACACAACTGGTAACAGGCAGCCAACCAGAATAGGATCCCTTTATTCCCATTCTCTGTTTCCTGCCAATCAGCCAACACTCTATCCACGTATGTAACTTTCCTGTAATTCCATGGGCTCTTATCTTGTTAAGCAGCCTCATGTGTGGCACCTTGTCAAAGGCCTTCTGAAAATCCAAATATACAACATCCACTGCATCTCCCTTGTCTAGCCTACTGGTAATTTCCTCAAAAAATTGTAATAGGTTTGTCAGGCAGGATTTTCCTTTAAGGAATCCATGCTGAGTTCTGCCTATCTTGTCATATGCCTCCAGGTACTCTGTAACCTCATCCTTGACAATCGACTCCAACAACTTCCCAACCACCAACGTCAAGCTAACAGGTCTATAATTTCCTTTTTGCTTCCTTGCCCCCTTCTTAAATAGCGGAGTGACATTTGCAATCTTCCAGTCCTCCGGAACCATGCCAGAATCTATCGACATTTGAAAGATCATCGCTAATGCCTCCACAATCTCCACAGCTACTTCCTTCAGACCACGAGAGTGCATTCCATCTGGTCCAGGAGATTTATCGACCTTTAGCCTATTCAGCTTCCTGAGTACTTTCTCTGTCGTAATTGTGACTGCGCACACTTGGCTTCCCTGCCGCCCTTGAGTGTCCGGTATCCTGCTGTCTTCCTCAGTGAAGACTGATGCAAAATACTTGTTCAGTTCCTCTGCCATCTCCTCATCTCCCATTACAATTTCTCCAGTATCATTTTCTATCGGTCCTATATCTACTCTCATCTGTCTTTTACTCTTTATATACTTGAAAAAGCTTTTAGTATCCTCTTCGATATTATTTGCTAGTTTCCTTTCATAGTTGATCTTTTCTCTCTTAATGACCTTCTTGGTTTCCTTTTGTAAGGTTTTAAAGACTTCCCAATCCTCTGTCTTCCCACTAATTTTTGCTTCCTTGTATGCCCTCTCCTTTGCTTTAACTTTGGCTTTGACTTCTCTTGTCAACCACGGTTGCATCCTTTTTCCACTCGAAAATTTCTTCTTTTTTGGAATATACCTGTCTTGCACATTCCTCATTTCTCGCATAAACTCCAGCCACTGCTGCTCTGCCGTCTTTCCCGCCAGTGTCTCTTTCCAGTCAACTTTGGCCAGTTCCTCTCTCATGCCACGGTAGTTTCCTTTACTCCACTGAAACACCAACACATCAGATTTCGGCTTCTCTTTTTCAAATTTCACAGTGAACTCAATCATGTTATGATCACTGCCTCCTAAGGGTTCCTTCACCTCAATCTCTCCAATCACCTCCGGTTCATTACACAATACCCAATCCAGTACAGCCGATCCCCAGTGGGCTCAACAACAAGCTGTTCTAAAAAGCCATCTCGCAGACATTCTACAAATTCTCCCTCTTGAGACCCAGTGCTGACCTGATTTTTCCAATCTACTCGCATGTTAAAATCCCCCACAATTATCATAACACTGCCCTTCTGACAAGCGTTTTCTATTTCCAGTTGTAATTTGTAGTCCACATCCCTGCAGCTGTTTGGAGGCCTACAAATAACTGCCATCAGGGTCCTTTTACCCCTGCTATTCCTTAGCTCAACCCATAAAGATTCTGCACCTTCCGATCCTATATCACCTCTTTCTAATGATTTAATATCATTTCTTACCAATAAAGCCACGCCTCCCCCTCTGCTTACCTTCCTATCCTTCTGATACACCATGTATCCTTGGACGTTCAGCTCCCAGAGACATGCATCCTTTAGCCAGGTCTCAGTGATGGCCACAATATCATACCTGCCAATCTGTAGCTGTACGACAAGATCATCCACCTTATTTCTTATGCTGCGTGCATTTAAGTACAACACCTTAAGACCAGTATTTGATACTTTTTGCTTTGATTTCACTGCAACTTTATTGCACTGCAACTCATCCCAATGGCTACACATTTGCCCCATCACCTGCCTGTCTTTCCTGACATCTTTACTGCTCACTATCTTAGATTTATTTCTGTTTTCCCCTTCCTCCGCTCTATCCTTCAGGTTCCCATCCCCCTGCCAAATTAGTTTAAACCCTCCCTAACAGCTCTATTAAACTTTCCCGCCAGGATATTGGTCCCCTTCGGGTTCATGTATAACCTGTCCTTTTTGAACAGGTCATACTTCCCCCAGAAGAGATCCCAATTATCCAAGAATCTGAAGCCCTGTCCCCTACACCAGTCTCTCAGCCACGCATTCATCTGCCTGATCCAACTACTCTTGCCCTCGCTAGCATGTGGCACAGGTAGCAATCCCGAGATTACTACCCTGGAGGTCCTGCTTCTCAGCTTCCTTCCTAACTCCTGGAAATCTCTCTTCAGGACCTCCTCCTTTGTCCTATCTATGTCATTGGTACCACATGTACCAAGACAACTGGCTGCTCACCCTCCCCCTTCAGAATATTCAGGACCCGATCCGAGACATCCCGTACCCTGGCACCTGGGAGGCAACACGCCATGCGGGTATCTCTATCAGGCTCACAGAATCTCCTGTCCATTCCTCTGACTATGGAATCCCCTACGACTACCGCATTTCTCTTCTCCCTCCTTCTCTCCTGCACAACAGCGCCAGGCTCAGTGCCAGAGACCCGGTCACCGTGGGCGTCCCCCATCAGGTCATCCCCCTCAACAGCATCCAGAACAAGATATTTGTTGCTGAGGGGGACAGCCACAGGGGTGCTCTCCACTATCCGGGCATTTCCCTTCCCTCTCTTGACAGTGACCCAGTGTTCTGACTCCTGTAGCCTAGGGATGACTATCTCCCTGTAGCTCCTGTCTATCACCTCTTCACTTTCCCTGATAAGCACTAGGTCATCAAGCTGCAGCTGCAGATCCCTAACACGGTCTCTGAGGAGCTGCAACTCGGTGCACCTGGCGCAGATGTGGCCATCAGGGAGGCTGGAAGTCTCCCAGGATTCCCACATCTGACACCCTGAACAAAGCACTAACCCTGCAGGCATGCTATCTAATTCTACACGAATGAAACAGGAAAAATGTGTCTACTCACCCACTTACCTTGCCAAACAGACAAACTTTTTAAACCGTTAGCTGTGACAGCCCTGCTGTTCCTGTCTGTCCGGGCCAATTCAAGAAAGGTGGGGGAGGGAAAAAAAGAGTTGGCACTTCGCTCTCGCCTCTTCCCGTTTATCGCTGAAGCCCGTTGAAGCCAAAGCCCTACACTCTGCTACCGCTCACTCCGCTGCCCGCTCCGACAGCTGCCCGCTGTATAGGGTGGTCGCCTTTTTAAAATCTCCGCGCAGTCCTGCCAACGTCACGCGCCTGCGCAGTCTCGCCCTTCTTGCACTTGGAAAGTTTCAAAAAAAAAAAAAAAAAAAAACTGCCTTCCTTCACAATTCAGCTCCCACAACGCTCAGGATAGATTTGTTAAAGTTGTGACTAAAGTGACTGCATGTTTTGGGAAGTTCATGAGCTGATACAAAACCTACAGTGGATTGATAGATGGAAATAACAAATAAATGCCTATGACAGGGTGGGATCCAGAGTACTTAGGCAGTGTTGAAGGTAGCTGAAAGTAGGTGAAGGCCAGCAACTCATGGCTGATCTGAAGCAAATAAAGACAGAGGAAAGATTAAAACAATCTGGAAATATGTGATGAACAACACTGCCACAGCCAATAGTGTAGTGGCTAGCACAACATTTTACAGGATCAGTTACCTGTGTTCATTTCCGTCCACTGTCTATAAGGAGTCCCTATGTTCTCCACGTGACAGCAAAAAAAGTGAAAAACACAAAATTTAAAACACCAAACCACCAAAGTCCTCAAAAAAAGTCCAGATCAGTTCAATCCAACCCAGCACCGTGTTGTACATTATCTTCAGGTCACAGAGCCCGTGAGTTCAATACCAAGTCCTAACAGCTATAACATGCCTAGATAGAATCTGGGACACTTTCTCTTCCGATCTCAAAAAATCCCACAGCCAGAGGCCTTGGTTTCATTTCCCTACTTCCCCATCTTAATGAATTCCAAACCCAACATGAGATTGAGCCCTTCCTCTGCTACTTGTGTGCCCCCTTTGTTTCTTCATCCTAGATTTCTTCCTGTCTTCAGGAGTTTTGTCCCCACCTGGAAGCCTCGGTCTGATATCTTACTCTCTCTAAATCTTACTAACTACCGACAATGACGGTAATCATTTCAATTTTTCAATTGCTTGTATTCTCATGTCCAATCACAATGCTATCAAACATACTGTCAAAAGAGGTGCTACTGTTTTTTGGTTTAAAAAAAAAGAGGCAAGACCACTCTTGACAGCTGGTGAAGGCCAACTAATGTTTTCTGAACTTTTAACACTGACACTGAATATCTGTACATCTCTACTTGAGATCTTTCACTCAACTGCCTCCAGCTTCAGAGTCCACTAACCATTTTCATGTTCTGCTCAAGATTCTCAAGCAGAAGATAAAAATCCATTGTTTCAACCTGTTCTTCTCCCACGGGATTGACTTCTTTCCACCTTCACTCTATTTCAAATTTCAAAGTTCAAAGTAAATTTATTATCAAGGTACATAGATGACAGCTTTTCTTTTCAAGCAATCGCAGCACATACAAGACACACAACAGAATCAATGAAAGACCACACCCAATAGGATGGACAACAACAAATGTGCAAAAAAACTGCAAATATTAAAAGAGGAAAAGATAAATAATCATAAATAAACAATAAATATCAAGAACATGAGATGAAGAGTGCTTAAAAGTGAGTCCACTTCAGTGGGAATATTTCAGTGATGGGGTGAGTGAAGTTGACTGAAGTTATGGCTGATAGTTAACCATTCAAAAGTCTGAATGGTTCAAGGGTAATATCTGGTCCTGAACCTGGTGGTGTGCATCCTGAGGCTCCCGTATCTTCTTCCTGATGACAGCAGCAAGAAGAGAAAATGACCTGAATAATGAGGGTCCTTGATAATGGATGCTGCTTTCCTGCAACAGCGCTCCATGCATATATGCTTAATGGTGGGGAGAGTTTTACCTGTGATGGACTGCATCGTATCCACTACTTTATGTAGTCTTTTCCATACAGGACATTGGTGTTTCCATACCAGGCTACAATACAACCAGACAATATTCTTTCCACCACACATCTATAGAATTTTGTCGAAGTTTTAGATGACATTCTGAATCTATGCAAACTTCTAAGAAACTAGAGACACTGCTGTGCTTTCTTCATAATGGCACATACGTGCAGGACCCAGTACAGATCTGCTGAAAAGCTAACACTGAGGAATTTAAACTTGATGACCCTCTCCACCTCTGATCTCCCTATAAGGACTGACTCATAGACCTAGAATAGTCATATAGTCATTGAACAGTACAGCACTGAAACAGGGCTCTTTGGTTCATCTAGTCTGTACCAAACCATTTAAACTGCCCACTCCCATCAACCTTTATCTGTTTGTGTATAGGACACGTCAACAAGCGTTTCAGGAAGCGTCTTTCATGCAAGGTATGCAGTGGCAAGCATCCCAGCATTCATGCTAACGAACCGGGTGCAGAATTAAAACAAGGCGTGAAAGAATCAGACACAGCAATGAGTGTGCCCTGGAATCTAACGGCCTTACAGAGGCTGGTGATCATTATTATAAATTTCCCATAATTCCAGTACAAGTGAAGTCTAAAAAGGGTAACAAGACAGTGGTGACTTATGCTTTCATAGATCATGGAAGTACAGCAGTGTTCTGCACAGTGGACCTCATGAACAAGATCAACCCCACAGGAAAAAGGACAGACATTCTCTTACGCACCATTGGCCAAGAGAAGATCACAAGTAGCTATATTGTTTCAAGATTGGAAGTGACCGGCTTACATGGTGAAAACTATTATTGTGAACTACCTAACATCTATACGCAGAAAAGTATGCCTGTCCACAAAGGGATGGTCTCACTGAGACATGTCCATTTGCCAGATATTGATTCAGAAATTGAGCCACTGATGGGATGAATGTGCTAAAGCATTGGAACTGCTGCAAGTGATTCACAGTGTCAATAGCGGACCTTATGCAATCAGAACAATGGTGGGTTGGACTGTAAGAGAAGCACTGAAAGGAGACAATGGTGATGGGAGAGACTGTGCACAGCCTGAGCTGATAGTTAACAGGATCTGTGTTGAACTTGCATGAGCTTTGGCAGCGGCAACTTGAGGCAGACTTCCCTGAATGCAATCAGAATGAAAAACCCGGATTGTCAAGAGAAGATAACAAGTTCATGGACAACACACACAAAATGCTGGAGGAACTCAGCAGTCTTTTGCAGAGTAAACAGTCAACATTTCAGGCCGAGACAAGGAGGACTTTGGCTCGAAACATTGTTTACTCTTTTCCACAGATGCTGCCTGGCCTGCTGAGTTCCTCCAGTATTTTGTGTATGTTGCTTTGAATCTCCAACACCTGCAGATTTTCTTGTGTTTACAAGTTCATGGAGCTGGTTATGAATTCTGGAAAATTAGTAGATGGCCATTACCAGATTAGTTGGTAAAAAAGGTTAACATGCCAAATATCTGGAAGACTGCTGAACATGTTCTAAATCTAAGGAAGAGTTTAAGAAGGATTTGTCATTTCACATTGACTACACAGGTTTCATGAAAGATGTCATCTCCAAAGGATATGCCAGAAGAGTGCCAGCAGAGGATCTGGAATGCAGTGATGGGAATGTCTGGTATATTTCACATCTCAGTGTTTATCGCCCAGAAAAGGGAAACTTTGGGTTGTGTTTGACTTCTCAGGGCATATCACTTAATGCTCAGCCTTTACAGGGACCAGATCTTACTAGCTCACTGATTGGAGTCATAAGCAGATTCAGAAATGAACCAGTGATGGTTATGACAGATATTGATTCAATGTTTCATCAGGTTAAAGTACCAGCAGAAGATGCAGGTCTGCTGAGGTTTCGCAGGTGGACTGATGGTAACCTCAGCCAAGATATGGTGGACTTTAGAATGTTGATACATCTCTTTGGAGCAACTCCATCACCAAGCTGTGCCAATTTCATTTGAGGAAATGTGCAAAAGTCAACAAAGAATAGCTCAGCTGCAAGATGGAGCATGAGGTTTTGCATTACTTCTATGTTGATGACTGCCCTGTGTCAGCGTCCTCTGAGGAAGAAGCTGTGCTAAAGGGAGCTTCTGACTCACAAAGTAGATAAGCAACAGATATACTTTACTAGCTGTGATACCAGAAGAACAATAATAAAAGACATGAAGGATTTGGATTTGAATCAAGATATACCTTCAGTGGAGAGAGTACTGGGTGTGTAATTGTGCATTCAGTTCCATACTTTCAAGTTTAAGATCACAGTCCAAGTTAGACCACTCACCAGAAGGGGGATCCTCTCCAGTGAGTTCCATCTATGATCCTTTAGGAAACTTGAGTCCAGTGGTGCTATCTGCTATGAAGATCCTACAAGATCTTTGTAAGAAAGGGGTTGGCTGGGATGACACTATACTAACATCAGTTGCTCATGACAAGCTGGCTGGAAGAACTCAGGGTTGTTAGGTGTTTGAAATTCCTGTATTTTGGAAAAGTTTCTGCTGCAGTTACACCACTTTACAGACACAAGTGAAGATGGCTACGGAGCAGCGACCTGCCTGTTGTTGCACACCAGGTGCTCTCAAGTGCACAGTGCTTTCAGCATGGGAAAACCCACAGTAGCTCCATTGTAGTCAGTTTCCCTGCTTCATATGGAACTCATCGCTGCCATGAGTGCAAGTCATAACGACACAACGTGGAGGAGGGAATTGCGCATGTAACTTCATGACTCAGCTTTTTTGGACTGATAATACTTCTGTGCTGAAATACATCAAGAATTAAACTTTCAGGATAAGAACCTTCCTTGCAGACAAAGTCTTAAGGTCCACAAGCATCTCAATGGACGAATGTAAGCAGTTCAAGTAACCTGCCAGATGTGTCCTCTGGAGGGTCGAAGGTGAAAGTATTCCTAAAGAATAAGACAGGGTGTCAGGGCCTCAGTATCTTCTTCAGCCTGTAAGGGAATGGCCTGTGAATCACAATTGTTCTGGAAACTTCTGCTCAATGAACCAGAAGTCAAGTGGATTGTTACAATGAATGCCATGCAGATTGGAGGAGGTAGGCACGGTAACCATGTATAATTCACCACTTCTCATTTTAGACCCATTTGAGGAAGACAATGGCCTGGATTTTTAAGGTTAAATAACCTTCTCTTGTTTTTTTTTTGTCAGAAGAGTATGTAATTGAAATTGCTGTTGCTCAGTCTGACCTGAATGAAGAACACAAGGGTATTCTTGAAGAGAAAGATGTTTCCAGATGAACCTCCATTTACATTGGAGGACTACATTCAACCTTTTGAGATAAGGAGCAGGATTACAGTGAAGAGGTATGGGATCATATATACCTGTCTAGCTATACAAGCTGTTCACATTGAAGTGGCATCTTTAGACAGTTTCCTTTGTTAATGCACTTTGATGCCTTATAGCAAAACAAGGACAGGTTCATGAACTGTGCTCTGATAATGAGATTAACTTTGTTGGAGCTCAGTGTGAATTGCAAGAAGCCATTGAGAAATGGAATCATTCATGGATCACCGATGTCCTTCTTCAGAAAGGAATTAAGTGGATTTTTAAAACCCAAGCTGATTCACATCATGGTAGAACATGGGAAGAGATTGATCAGGCCTGTGTGAAAGGTTTTCAATTCCACCATGCAGGTACAGAACCTTGACAAAGAGGGTTTCAACACAGTCCTTTGTGAAGTAGAGGCTAACATCAATCATTATCCAATTACTAAAGTATCCTGGGATCTCAAGTGATTTGGAAGCGCTAACACCCAACCATCTGATGCTTCTCACTATCTTCACCACCAGGAGAGTTCCAAAAAGAAGACATTTAAGCTTGTCATAGATGGAGGCAGGCCCAATGCATGTTAAACTTGTTTTGGAAGTGGTGGGTCATGGAGTACTTACACAGTTACAGGAACATCAGAAATGGTCAGGTATAAAACACCATTTTCTCCCAGGAGACATTATGCTTATAGTTGACGACACAGCATCTCAAAACTCATGGATCATGGGGAGATTCATTCAAGTCTTTCCAGACAGAAGAGAATTTGTGCAGTAGGTGCATATCAAGACCAAGACCAGCTGTCCGTACAGGCTGTAACCAAGATCTGTCTTCTACAGGAGGCAGAGGTTTGAGGAGCAACAGTCTAGAAGCTTCATCACTGACTTGACAGAGGATGGTGGTAAAGATCACTTTGTACAGGGTTAAGTCCATAAGACCATAAAACATAGGAGCAGAATTAGGACACTGGGCCCATCAAATCTGCTCCATGACTTCATCATGGCTAAACCATTCTCCCTTTCAGCCCCAATCTCATGCCTTCTTCCGTGTCCCTTCATGTCCTAACTAATGAAGAATCTATCAACCTCTGCCTTAAAGTTACACAAAGACTTGGCCTGCACAGCCACATCTGCTAACGAATTCCACATATTCACCACTCTTTGGTAAAGCTATGTTTCCTCATCTCCATTCTAAAAGGATACTGCTCTATTCTGAGGCTATGTCCTCTGGTCCTAGACTCCCCCACCATAAGAAACATCCTCTCCACATCCACTGTATTGAGACCTTTCAACATTTTGATTGGTTTCAATGGAATCACCCCTCATTCCTCTGAATTTCAGTGAGTAAAGGCCCAGAAACATCAAATGCTCTTCATATGACAAGCCTTTCAATCCAGGAATCATTTTTGTGAACTTGCAAATTATCAATTAGGGATTCCTGCACAAGGACTCCCAAGACCCTTTGCACCTCAGATTTTTGAAATGTCTCTCCATTTAGAAAACTGTCTACCCTTTTCTTTCTTTTACCAAGCTGCATGAACATGCACATCCAGACACTGTATTCCATCTGCAACTTCTTTGCTCGTTCTCAAAATCTGTAAGTCATTCTATACTCTCTCTACATCCTCAAAACTGCCTGCTGCTCTACCTTTCTTTGCATCATCCACAAATTTTGCCACAAAGTAATCAATTTCATCATCCAAGTCATTGACATATAACATAAAAAGAAGCATCCCAACACAGACTCCTGTAGAACACCACTAGTCCTCGACAGCCAACCAGAAAAGACTCCCTTTATTTCTACATTTTACCTCCTGCCAATCAGCCACTGCTTTATCCATGCTAGTATCTTTCCTGTAATAGCATGAGTTCTTAACTTGTTAAGCAGCCTGCATGGCACCTTATCAAAATCTTAAATTTCTTAAATTCCTAGTACACAACATCCACCAATTCTCTTTTGTCTATCTTGCTTGTTATTTCTTCAAAGAATTCCAACAGATTTGTCAGGCAAGGTTTTCTCTTGAGGAAACCATGCCAACTATGGTCCAACTATGGTCTATCTTATCATGTGCCTCCAAGTACCTCAAAACCACATCCCTAACAATTGATATCCACTCTCACCTCTCTGACAGTTTATGTATCTGAAGAAACTTTTGGTATCCTCTTTAATATTATTAGCTAGCTTACTTTTGTATTCCATCTTCCCCTTAATGACTTTTTAGTTGCCTTTTGCTGTTTTTTAAAAAGCTTTCCAAACCTCTAACATCCCATGATTTTTTGTTAATAAGTTACTATGAGGCTACTAATAAGTCCTAGTAGCCTTTGGCCCAGATGACTATTACATGACTTGACTGGAAGAAAGAAGAGAGAAGACTTTGCATAAATGTTAAGATGTTTATCCTTAAAAATTCCATGTCTCCTATTTTTAGTAGTATGTAGCTGTAATTATTATAGTGTAGTAATTAAGGGCTGAGATCTAGAAGCCATGTATTTATTTTCTGCCAATATTGTATTTTGTGTTGCTGGTTTCATGATCAAGGATCAAACATTCCTCCTTTCATTTGGTACTTCATTATTAAAGTGTTATACAGTGTCAATCCCCATTTTGTTGTTAAGTAACCGCTACAGTAGTATTAAGTGGAGAGCTGTATTCACTGAAGAGCATCCTAATATATGTATTTTTGTTGTCCAAATTTTCCAGGATTGTGTGAACAGCCAATTATATAGCATCTGCTGTTGACCTGTTGTGACTTCACAGGCAGGAGTTAATATGCATAATCACCAATTCCCAAAGCACTTCATCACAATGGTTGTACTACAAGTGCTACTGGACGATAGTTGAGGCAGGTTACAACATATCTCTCAGGCACTGGTATAACTGAAGCCTGCTTGAAGCAGGTGGGTATCTCACATTGCCAAAGCAAGAGGTTAAAGGCATTGGTGAACACTCCAGCCAGTTGATCAGCATAGGTCTTTACTACTCATCTGCATTGGATGCTTTCTGTGGATTCATCCCCCTGAAGGATGTTCTCACACTGGCCTCAGATACTGAAATCACAGGGTCATTCTGGGATGAAGGTGCTTCCAAATTTTGATTTGATTCATGCTCCAAAGCGAGCATAAAAGGCAGTGAGCTCACCTGGGAGTGAAGCCTTGTTGTCACATACTTTCTCTTTGTAGGAACTGATAGCATTTAAGCCCTGCTGCAGCTTCCAAGCATCCCCTCAGTGATTCAAGTTTGCTCCAGAATTGCCAATTTGCATGTGAGTTGGCTTTCCAGAGGTAGTACCCGGGCCTCTTGTATTTAACTTAATTACATAGAACATAGAATACTACAGCACAGTACAGGCCCTTCAGCCCACATTGTTGTGCCGACCCTCAAACCCTGCCTCCCATATAACCCTCCACCTTAAATTCCTCCATATACCTGTCTAGTAGTCTCTTAAATTTCACTAGTGTATCTGCTTCTACCACTGGCTCAGGCAGTGTATTCCATGTAACAACCACTCTCTGAGTAAAAATAACTTCCTCTAATATCCCCCTTGAACTTCCCACCCCTTACTTCAAAGCCACATCCCCTTGTATTGAGCAGTGGTGCCCTGGGGAAGATGCGCTGGCTGTCCACTCTATCTATTCCTCTTAATATCTTGTATACCTCTATCATGTCTCCTCTCATCCTCCTTCGCTTCAAAGAGTAAAGCCCTAGCTCCCTTAATCTCTGATCATAATCCATACTCTCTAAACCAGGCAGCATCCTGGTAAATCTCCTCTGTACCCTTTCCAATGCTTCCACATCCTTCATAAAGTGAGGCGACCAGAACTGGACACAGTACTCCAAGTGTGGCCTTACCAGAGTTTTATAGAGCTGCATCATTACCATGCGACTCGTAAACTCTATCCCTCGACTTATGAAAGCTAACACCCCATAAGCTTTCTTAACTACCCGATCTACCTGTGAGGCAACTTTCAGGGATCTGTGGATCTGTACCCCGAGATCCCTCTGCTCCTCCACATTACCAATTTGCTTTGTACTCTGCCTTGGAGTTTGTCCTTCCAAAGTGTACCACCTCACACTTCTCCGGGTTGAACTCCATCTGCCACTTCTCAGCCCACTTCTGCATCCTATCAATGTCTCTCTGCAATCTTCGACAACTCTCTACACTATCTACACCACCACCAACCTTCGTGTCGTCTGCAAACTTGCCAACCATCCCTTCTACCCCCACATCCAGGTCGTTAATAAAAATCACAAGAAGTAGAGATCCCAGAACCAATCCTTGTGGGACACCACTAGTCACAACCCTCCAATCTGAATGTACTCTCTCCACAACCCTCTGCCTTCTGCAGGCAAGCCAATTCTGAACCCACCTGGCCAAACTTTCCTGGATCCCATGCCTTCTGACTTTCTGAATAAGCCTGTGTGGAACCTTGTCAAATCCCTTACTAAAATCCATATAGTTCACATCCACTGCACTACCCTCATCTATATGCCTGGTCACCTCCTCGAGGAACTCTATCAGACTTGTTAGACACTATCTGCCCTTCACAAAGCCATGCTGACTGTCCCTGATCAGACCATGATTCTCTAAATGCCCATAAATACTATCTCTAAGAATCTTTTCCAACAGCTTTCCCACCTCAGATGTAAAGCTCATTGGTCTATAATTACCCAGACTAACCCTACCACCATTTTTCAACAAAGGGACAACATTCACCTCCCTCCAATCCTCCGGTACCATTCCCGTAGACGAAGACATAAAGATCCTAGCCAGGGGCTCAGCAATCTCTCCCCTCACCTCATGGAGCAGCCTGAGGAATATTCCATCAGGCCCCGGGGACTTTTCTGTCCGAATGTATTTTAGTAACTCCAACACCTCCTCTGCCTTAATATCAACATGCTCCAGAACATCAACCTCACTCATAATTGTCCTCACTGTCATCAAGTTCCCTCTCATTGGTGAATACCGAAGAGAAGTATTCATCGAGGACCTCGCTCACTTCCACAGCCTCCAGGCACATCTTCCCACCTTTATCTCTAATTGGTCCTACCTTCACTCCTGTCATCCTTTTGTTCTTCACATAATTGAAGAATGCCTTGGGGTTTTCCTTTACCTTACTTGCCAAGGCCTTCTCATGCCCCCTTCTTGTTCTTCTCAGCCCCTTCTTTAGCTCCTTTCTTGCTACTCTGTATTCCTCAATAGACCCATCTGATCCTTGCTTCCTAAATCTCATGTATGCTGCCTTCTTCCACCTGACTAGATTTTCCACCTCACTTGTCACCCATGGTTTCTTCACCCTACCATTCTTTATCTTCCTCACCGGGACAAATTTATCCCTAACATCCTGCAAGAGATCCCTAAACATCGACCACATGTCCATAGTACATTTCCCGGCAAAAACATCAACCCAATTCACACCCGCAAGTTCTAGCCTTATAGCCTCATAATTTGCCCTTCCCCAATTAAAAATGTTCCTGATCTCTCTGTTTCTATCCTTTTCTATGATAATGCTGAAGGCCAGGGAGCGGTGGTCACTGAACCCCAGATACTCACCCACTGAGAGATCTGTGACCTGACCCAGTTTGTTACCTAATACTAGATCTAGTATGGCATTCCCCCAGTCAGCCAGTCAACATACTGTGACAGGAATCCATCCTGGACACACTTAACAAACTCTGCCCCATCCAAACCCTTGGAACGAATCAGATGCCAATCAATATTAGGGAAGTTAAAGTCACCCATGATAACAACCCTGTTATTTTCACACCTTCCTGAAATCTGCCTCCCAATCTGCTCCTCGGTATCTCTGCTGCTACCAGGGGGCCTATAGAGTACTCCCAATAGAGTAACTGCTCCTTTCCTGTTCCTGACTCTAAAGAGGATCCTGCTACATTACCCACGCTTTCTGTAGCTGTAATGCCGCCCCTCCACCCCGCGCCCCCCCATCCCTTTTAAAGCACTGAAATCCAGGAATATTGAGAATCCATTCCTGCCCTGGTGCCAGCCAAGTCTCTGTAATGGCCACTACATCATAATTCCATGTATGTATCCAAGCTCTCAGTTCATCACCTTTGTTCCTGATGCTTTTTGCATTTAAGTACATGCACTTTAGCCCTTCTACCTTCCTACCTTTACACCATTTATTCTGCTTCTCTTTCCTCAAAGCCTCTCTATATGTTAGATCTGGTTTTACTCCATGCACTTTTTTCACTGATCTATCGCTCCAGATCCCATCCCCCTTGTAAATTAGTTTAAACCTTCCCGAACCATGCTAGCAAACCTACCTGCAAGGATATTGCTCCCCCTCCAGTTCAGGTCCCACCTTCCCCAGAAGAGATCCCAATGATCCAGAAATCTAAAACCCTGCCCCCTGCACCAACACCTCAGCCACACATTCAACTACCATCTCCTCCAATTCTTACCATCATACCAAAGAATTCTTACCAAAGAATAAATCAAGGAAGGTAGTGCACCCGTGGCTGACAAGAGAAATTAGGGATAGTATCAATTCCAAAGAAGAAGCATACAAATTAGCCAGAAAAAGTGGCTCACCTGAGGACTGGGAGAAATTCAGAGTTCAGCAGAGGAGGGCGAAGAGCTTAAATAGGAAGGGGAAAAAAGATTATGAGAGAAAACTGGCGGGGAACATAAAAACTGACTGTAAAAGCTTTTATAGATATGTAAAAAGGAAAAGACTGGTAAAGACAAATGTAGGTCCCCTACAGACAGAAACAGGTGAATTGATTATGGGGAGCACGGACATGGCAGACCAATTGAATAATTACTTTGGTTCTGTCTTCACTAAGGACATAAATAATCTTCCAGAAATAGTAGGGGACAGAGGGTCCACTGAGATGGAGGAACTGAGCGAAATACATGTTAGTAGGGAAGTGGTGTTAGGTAAATTGAAGAGATTAAAGGCAGATAAATCCCCAGGGCCAGATGGCTTGCATCCCAGAGTGCTTAAGGAAGTAGCCCAAGAAATAGTGGATGCATTAGTGATAATTTTTCAAAACTCGTTAGATTCTGGACTAGTTCCTGAGGATTGGAGGGTGGCTAATGTAACCACACTTTTTAAAAAAGGAGGGAGAGAGAAACCGGGGAATTACAGACCAGTTAGCCTAACGTCGGTGGTGGGGAAACTGCTGGAGTCAGTTATCAAAGATGTGATAACAGCACATTTGGAAAGCGGTGAAATCATCGGACAAAGTCAGCATGGATTTGTGAAAGGAAAATCATGTCTGACGAATCTCATAGAATTTTTTGAGGATGTAACTAGTAGAGTGGATAGGGGAGAACCAGTGGATGTGGTATATTTGGATTTTCAAAAGGCTTTTGACAAGGTCCCACACAGGAGATTAGTGTGCAAACTTAAAGCACACGGTATTGGGGGTAAGGTATTGATGTGGATAGAGAATTGGTTAGCAGACAGGAAGCAAAGAGTGGGAGTAAACGGGACCTTTTCAGAATGGCAGGCAGTGACTAGTGGGGTACCGCAAGGCTCAGTGCTGGGACCCCAGTTGTTTACAATATATATTAATGACTTGGATGAGGGAATTAAATGCAGCATCTCCAAGTTTGCGGATGACACGAAGCTGGGCGGCAGTGTTAGCTGTGAGGAGGTTGCTAAGAGGATGCAGGGTGACTTGGATAGGTTGGGTGAGTGGGCAAATTCATGGCAGATGCAATTTAATGTGGATAAATGTGAAGTTATCCACTTTGGTGGCAAAAATAGGAAAACAGATTATTATTTGAATGGTGGCCGATTAGGAAAAGGGGAGGTGCAACGAGACCTGGGTGTCATTATACACCAGTCATTGAAAGTGGGCATGCAGGTACAGCAGGCGGTGAAAAAGGCAAATGGTATGCTGTCATTTATAGCAAGAGGATTCGAGTACAGGAGCAGGGAGGTACTACTGCAGTTGTACAAGGCCTTGGTGAGACCACACCTGGAGTATTGTGTGCAGTTTTGGTCCCCTAATCTGAGGAAAGACATCCTTGCCATAGAGAGAGTACAAAGAAGGTTCACCAGATTGATTCCTGGGATGGCAGGACTTTCATATGAAGAAAGACTGGATGAACTGGGCTTGCACTCGTTGGAATTTAGAAGATTGAGGGGGGATCTGATTGAAACGTATAAAATCCTAAAGGGATTGGACAGGCTAGATGCAGGAAGATTGTTCCCGATGTTGGGGAAGTCCAGAACGAGGGGTCACAGTTTGAGGATAAAGGGGAAGCCTTTTGGGACCAAGATTAGGAAAAACTTCTTCACACAGAGAGTGGTGAATCTGTGGAATTCTCTGCCACAGGAAACAGTTGAGGCCAGTTCATTGGCTATATTTAAGAGGGAGTTAGATATGGCCCTTGTGGCTACGGGGATCAGGGGGTATGGAGGGAAGGCTGGTGCAGGGTTCTGAGTTGGATGATCAGCCATGATCATAATAAATGGCGGTGCAGGCTCGAAGGGCTGAATGGCCTACTCCTGCACCTATTTTCTATGTTTCTATGACTATCAGTAATTGCCAGACCTGAATGCCACTGATCTGGCCTCAGCAGATTGTAAATTTCATGGTTCATCCAGGGCTTCCAGTTAGGGAAAATTTACAGCCTCCCAACCAACCACTACAGTCCCTTTGTAGCAAGCCCATGATCCTCTATTCATCTAACAGTTTGTAATACCCTGCTTGCAACAGGTTCACTTTCACCATTGATGTCCAAACGCCCTGCATCTCCATCCTGCACCATAATGGCCTGAGGGCCCTTTGCTTCTTCCTTGAACATAGGTTCAACCAGCCTGTTCTCCACCCGTTAGAACTCATATGCATGTTAAGCAACTTCTCTCTTAACTCCACACATATTCTCACAAAGGTTGAAGCTGTGCATCCTTCTGGGCTACATGGAACAATCTTTATTTTAAATTATACCCTATGTCATACTTTAACTTTTTCTTCCTACTCTTGTATAGAACTCCTTTACTTCCCTGCTTTCCACCTTAATTTCAGTTCCACATTGTCTAACCAATTCCATCCCTTTCCCATCTTGTTCATTGCATATCAGGTCATGTTATGAACCAGTATCAACTACAAACCCATATACTCCTATTGCTATCTTGTTTACTATGTATCCCACTCCCTTTCCAGTAAAGACTCCATTCCACTCCATCCCTCCAGTTGCTCCAACTCAATTACACTCCATCAGGTATTCCCTTGTTCTCTTCACCATCCCCATTCTCTATAGCATAAAATGTGCTTAGCTTCTTACTTCTCGTGCTCATAAAGACCATGAACTTGAATTAAAAACTATGACTCTTTTTACAAATATTTGCTGATGCAAAGTACAAGAACTGTTACTTACATTTTGTTTTAATTTCAGATTGCCCATAGTGTTACAATTATGAAATAACAATTCAATTTTTCCAAGAATCAGTGTATAAAAACTTATTCAATTCTTCTTTGATACATTCCTTGGGCAATGATATTGACAGCTGAAAAGTATTTGTGATAAAAGTAGCAATGTATGTTTTTAAATGAAGGCGAAAAATATCAAATTACTGGCTTCATTTGTGAATTGTAGTCGATTTATGTACTTAATGCCCTTGCACTTCAAAAAAATTAAGAGAAATTCCTACCTCTTAAGAATTCTTTCCAATGGTTTCTCCACAACTGATGTAAGACTCACTGGTATATAATTCCAAAAATTATTCCTACTAGTTTCCTTGAACAAAGGAATAATACGCTGGTCTAATGGTTAGGATTTTGTGCTCTCACCACTGTGGCTTAGGTTTGATTCCTGTTTCAGAGAACATTAATTTTAGCAGATAAAGGAAGCAAGGAACAATTAAGGTACTAGAGGACTATAAGAAATGCAAAAGAGCATTTAAGGAGAAAACCAGGAGAGCTAAAAAGGCATGAATGTGCTCTAGCAGATGAATTGAAGGAGAAAACCAAGGGCTTCTACAGATATATTAAGAGCAAAACGACAGCATGGGGAAAAATTGGTCCTCCTGAAGATCAGTATAGTTATCTATGTATTGATGTGGTAAACTGGATCAGGAAATTTGCAGTTGACACCAAGACTGGGAGCATAGTGGACAGCCAGGAAGGCTATCAAAGCTTGATCTGGACCAACTGGAAAAATGGCAGATGGAATCCAACGCAGACAAGTGCGAGGTGTTGCACTTTGGGAGGACAAACCAGGGTAGGGCTTGCATGGTGAGTGGAAGGAAACTGAGAAATCTGGGAATATAGATGTATAATTCCTTAAAAGTGCATCACAGGTAGATAGGGCGGTAAAGAGAAGTTAGCCTTCATAACTAGGTATAGCAGCTGAGTGAGATTTTACGTTCAAGTTGTATAAGACACTGCTAAGACCCAGTTGGTGAATTGTGTGCAGTTCTGGTCACCTACCTACAGGAAACATATAGTAAGGTCTAAAGAGTGCAGAGAAATTTTACAAGGATGCTGCCGGGACTTTATTTATAGGGAAAGGTTGAATAGGTTAGGACTTTATTCCAAGGAGTGCAAGAGAAAGAGTTGAGATTTGATAGAGGTTAAGTAAAATGATGAGGGGTATAGATAGGGTAAATGCAAGTATACTTTTTCCACTGAGGTTGGGTGAGTCTACAACCTGAGGTCATAGGTTAAGGATGAAAGTTTAAATATTTAATAGGAACGTGAGGGAGAACATTTTCACTCAAGAGTAGTGGCAGATGCAGGTTCAAATTCAATTTCAATTCTTCAAAAAAATTTGAAAGAGTAGATGGATGGGAGGAGTATGGAGAGCTATGGCACAGGTGCAAGTCAATGGGACTGGGCAGAATCAGACTTTGGCACCGGCTAGGTAGGCTGAAAGGCCTGTTTCTGTGCCGTAGTGTTCAATGACTCTATTTGCCACCCTCCAATCTTCTGGTCTTCTCCTATAGTCAGGGAGGATGCAAAGATCATCACCAACAGCAATCTCTTCACTTGCCTGATGTAGTAACCTGGGCTACATCCCATCTGGTCCTGGAGACTTATCCATCCTAATGTTTTTCAAAAACTTCAGCACATCCTCTTTCTTAACATTGACATGTTCCAGCATATCAGCTTTACACTGCCTTTTACGCTTCTAAGTTCCTGACTAATTTCTTAATTCTCCCTCCCCAAATAATTTCTCACACCATCTGATTAAGGTGAGGGAATTGTGGTCAATAAAATTTGCAGTCTACAGAAATCTTTCAAAGATTTGGTTTCTATCAGTATTTTTACCCGTGGCAATTATGATGCCTTCTCAATCAGCATTTTCACCAGTTCAATCATTAATTTTACTAAGTTCAAAACCTGACTCTAACTCTCTCTCTAATGTACTTATATAAATAGCTGGCAAAGTTATGAACACAGCTACCGTGAAAGAATTGAAGCAATTTTATTCACTGTTGTTTATCATTTATCAATCATATAATGGAAAACAAATGTAGATGTTTAATTTCAAACATTTCTGAATTTCTTTATTAATATTGTTTGATGACCTGTAATGTGTCTGGAGATCTAGTGCAGCCATTTTAAACAATGAATAAGCCAGCAAAACATTCTGTGGATACCATCAGATATAGCACCGGTTTTCTATATTGGAAACCTCCAGAGTATATGGTATCAATCACATAGAAATTGTATGCCTACAAAATGGAAATTCATTTCAGTATTCCATGTTCACAGCCTCAGATCAGAATGTCTTTCAGGATAATGGTTATTAAAGTGACAATGAGTTTATCAAAAAATTGTAGGAACTGCAAACATTTTGGGGGAGAAATAAGTCTTCACACTCTTGATTTCAATATATTAAAACAATAGATTACTGTAATAATTCCAACTATTCATTTTAATCTAAAATTAAAACTCAAAACTACTGTGTGGCTTTAAGCAGTAAGAAGGTACATGTAACAATGCATTTTTGAATTGTTGCCTGTGATGTTTGAGCAAAAGTTCATATTCAACAGGTGTAACCATGATGAGCAGTTTGAGGTTCAACTCCCCAGATATCTGAAAGATAATGACAGTCAACTAACATTTTATTGAATTCTGTTACTCAACGTGGAGCTTGCAACAGATTCTGGTAACCAATACCTAAAATAATGCTAGTGAATGGGAATAGTTACAAATACAGTATAAAGAGGATCACTTCCTAATTTACCAAGTTCTGATCTCACATACAGCAATTAAAATCAAGATAGTCTTTTAAATACAATGTCAGTGTTCTACTTCAAAGCTGAGCAGGTTAAGGCTTGTCCCATTAACTGATGTCAACCTTGGGAGATGTAAACCATGCTATAGGAGACTGTCCAGCCTCTATATCTGTGCCAACATTTCAACTATAATAATCTTAAACTAATAAGCAATACACGCTTCCTCAAGACTTGAATAAACCAACTCTTAAAAAATTACACTTTAGTCATGTAATCCATTCCATCTATAAAGCCACATAGTTGTTAATCAGCTTCTTTTGCTGCTTCTTTTACCCCAAGTCCCTCCCCAAGAGTCAAATTTTGTTCCCAAATGTCAACTACATTAATTAAATTGTCAGCCCAACTGGCTACCCTACACGAGCCTTTCTGTTCTTATAAAATTTTCCATTTCGGAAACTTGTCTCTTTCACATTCAATGCAGAGACCCCATGGTTACAACTGCATCACCACACAATACGTCTAAATTTCATATAGATACAATTTTCCCAGTGCCTTTTACTATCAATCAGCTCATAGACTTCCCCTCTTATGGTTCATAAATGTCTTTATAGCCCTAACAGAATGGAAACCTTCAACTACATCAAGGGACAGCGATAAAACGCACATATTGTAGAGGTACAAAGTCCATTTTAAACTCCAGGGAACTAGATTTTGGAATGGTTGTGGAGGATTGAAAACTGCAAATGTCACTCCACAAGGAGGGAGGGATAGAGGGAAAAAAAAAGGAAATTATAGGCCAACAACAGGAATTCTGCAGATGCTGGAAATTCAAGCAACACACATCAAAGTTGCTGATGAACGCAGCAGGCCAGGCAGCATCTGTAGGAAGAGGTGCAGTCAACGTTTCAGGCCGAGACCCTTCGTCAGGACTAACTGAAGGAAGAGTGAGTAAAGGATTTGAAAGTTGGAGAGGGAGGGTGAGATCCAAAATGATAGAAGACCGGAGGGGGAGGGATAGAGCCAAGAGCTGGACAGGTGATAGGCAAAAGGGGATACGAGAGGATCATGGGACAGGAGGTCCGGGAACAAAGACAACGGGGGGGGGGACCCAGAGGATGGGCAAGAGGTATATTCAGAGGGACAGAGGGAGAAAAAGGAGAGTGAGAGAAAGAATGTGTGCATAAAAATGAGTAGCAGATGAGGTACGAGGGGGAGGTGGGGCCTTAGCGGAAGTTAGAGAAGTCGATGTTCATGCCATCAGGTTGCAGGCTACCCAGACGGAATATAAGGTGTTGTTCCTCCAACCTGAGTATGGCTTCATCTTTACAGTAGAGGAGGCCGTGGATGGACATGTCAGAATGGGAATGGGATGTGGAATTAAAATGTGTGGCCACTGGGAGATCCTGCTTTCTCTGGCGGACAGAGCGTAGATGTTCAGCAAAGCGGTCTCCCAGTCTGCGTCGGGTCTCGCCAATATATAAAAGGCCACATCGGGAGCACCGGACGCAGTATATCACCCCAGTCGACTCACAGGTGAAGTGTTGCCTCACCTCGAAGGACTGTTTGGGGCCCTGAATGGTGGTAAGGGAGGAAGTGTAAGGGCATGTGTAGCACTTGTTCCACTTACACGGATAAGTGCCAGGAGGGAGATCAGTGGGGAGGGATGGGGGGGGACGAATGGACAAGGGAGTTGTGTAGGGAGCGATCCCTGCGGAATGCAGGGGGGGGGAGGGAAAGATGTGCTTAGTGGTGGGATCCCGTTGGAGGTGGCGGAAGTTACGGAGAATAATATGTTGGACCCGGAGGCTGGTGGGGTGGTAGGTGAGGACCAGGGGAACCCTATTCCTAGTGGGGTGGCGAGAGGATGGAGTGAGAGCAGATGTACATGAAATGGGGGAGATGCGTTTAAAAGCAGAGTTGATAGTGGAGGAAGGGAAGCTCCTTTCTTT
Source organism: Mobula birostris (assembly GCF_030028105.1). Lineage (NCBI taxonomy): Eukaryota > Metazoa > Chordata > Chondrichthyes > Myliobatiformes > Myliobatidae > Mobula > Mobula birostris. The sequence continues at coordinate 72,330,006 of NC_092370.1, forward strand.
AAAAAAGGAAGACATCTCCCTCGTCCTAGAATGAAAAGCCTCATCCTGAGAGCAGATGCGGCGGAGACAGAGGAATTGCGAGAAGGGGATGGCGTTTTTGCAAGAGACAGGGTGAGAAGAGGAATAGTCCAGATAGCTGTGAGAGTCAGTAGGCTTATAGTAGACATCAGTGGATAAGTTGTCTCCAGAGACAGAGACAGAAAGATCTAGAAAGGGGAGGGAGGTGTTGGAAATGGACCAGGTAAACTTGAGGGCAGGGTGGAAGTTGGAGGCAAAGTTAATAAAGTCAACGAGTTCTGCATGCGTGCAGGAAGCAGCGCCAATGCAGTCATCGATGTAGCGAAGGAAAAGTGGGGGACAGATACCAGAATAGGCACGGAACATAGATTGTTCCACAAACCCAACAAAAAGGCAGGCATAGCTAGGACCCATGTGGGTGCCCATAGCTACACCTTTAGTTTGGAGGAAGTGGGAGGAGCCAAAGGAGAAATTATTAAGAGTAAGGACTAATTCCGCTAGACAGAGCAGAGTGGTGGTAGAGGGGAACTGATTAGGTCTGGAATCCAAAAAGAAGCGTAGAGCTTTAAGACCTTCCTGATGGGGGATGGAAGTATATAAGGACTGGACATCCAATATTATAAATTATAGGTCAGTTAGCCTGACTTCAGTGGTTGGTAAGACGCTGGAGTCCATTATTAAGGATGAGGTTTCAGGGTACTTGGAAGCACTTGACAAAATAGGCCAAAATCAATATGGTTTCATTAAAGGGAAATCTTGCCTGACAAATCTTTTGGAATTCAGGAAATAACAGGCAAGATAGACAAAGGAGAGTTAGTGAATGTTGTTTACTTGGATTCTCAGAAGACAAGGCACCACAATCAGGCTGTGTAATAAGACCCCATGGTATTACAGGAAACATACTGCATGGACGGAAGATTGGCAGACTGACATATGGCAGAGTGGGAGTGAAGCAGGCCTTCTCTAGTTGGCTGCCAGTGACTAATGGTGCTCTGCAGAGGTTTCACATTATATGTCAATGATTTGGATGGCAGAATTGAAACCTAGTTTTGTGGCCAATTTTGCAGATGATTCAAAGATAGGTGGAGGGACAGACAGTGTTGAAGGATCTAGTCAGATTGGAAGAATAGGCAAAGTAGCAATATCGTGGTCATGCGCCTTGGTAGAAGGAATAAAGTTGTGGACTATTTTTTATAAAAATCAGAGATATGAAGGACTTGGGAGTCTTCATGTAGGATTCCCTAAAAGCTTGAGTCAGTGGTAAGGAAAGAAAATGCAATGTTGACATTCATTTCAAGAGAACTAGAATATAAAAACAAAGATGTTATGGGAAGTTTTAGAAGGCATTTCTCAGATTGCACTTGGGAGTATTGAGAGCAGTTTTGGGCCCCTTATTTAAGAAAAGATGTGCTGGCATCAGAGAGCATCCAGAAGAGGTTTATGTTTAGGATTCCAGGAATGAAAACATTAACATGAAGAGTGTTTGATGGTTCTGGGCCTACTCGCTGGAGGCCAGAAGAATGAGGATAGAATCATAGAGAAGTACAGCATGGAGACAACCTTTCGGCACATCTAGTCCATGCCAGAACCATTTAAAGTGCCTAGACCCAACGGCCTCCACTAGGACTACAGCCCTCCATATCCCTGCAATTTACCTATCCAAACTTCCTTTAAACATTGAAATCAAGCCCGCATGGACCACTTGTGCTGGCAGCTGATTTCACTCTCACAGCCTTCTGAGTAAAATTGTTCCCTTTAAACTTCTCACTTTTCACCCTTAAACCACATCCTCTACTTGTAATCCCACCCAACCTCATTGGAAAAAACTTGATTCCATTTACCCTACCTATACCCCTCATAATTCTGAATACCTCTTTCAAATCTCCTCTCAATCTTCTATGTTCTGACGAACACAGTCCCAACCTATTCCATCTTTCCTAATAGGTTGGTCCTACGGAAGTGCAAAACTTTGCACTTGTCTGCATTACATCCCATCTGCCATTTTTAGCCCATCTTTCTGGTTGATGCAGATCCCTCTGCAAGTCATGATAGCCTTCCTCACTGTCCATTACACCCTCAAAACTTGGTGTCATCTGCAAATTTGCTGATCCAGTTAACCACTTTATCATCCAGGTCATTGATATAGATGACAAACAACAAGGGACCCAGCACCCATCCCAGCAGCACACCACCAGTCAGAGACGCAACCTTCTACCACCATTCTCTGGCTTCTCCCACAAAGCCAATTTACTACCTCATCCTGAAAGCCAAGTGACTGAACTTTCTTCAGTCTCCCAGGCTGAAACTTGTCAAATGCCTTACCCAAGTCCATGAAGGCAAGGCAGTGGATGTTGTCTTCATCTACTTTCCTGGCAACTTCCTCAAAAAACTCCAAAATTGGTTAGACATGACCTACCACACATGAAGCCATGCTGACTACCCTTCATCAGTCCATGCCTATCCAAATACATATATCCAGTCCCACAGAATACCTTCCAATAACTTACCCACCACTAATGTCAGACTCATTCTCATGTCAGATCTCATTGAAACCTATCGAATATTGAAAAGCCGAGATAAGAGTGGACGTTTCCTATAGAGGGAGAGTCTACAACCAGAGGCCATAGTTTCAGGATAGAGGGATGTCCATTTAAAACAGAGTTTAGGATATATTTCTTTAGCTAAAGGATGGTGAATCTGTGGAATTTCAGAATTGTATACTTTGATAATAAATGAACCTATTATTTCACTGCCACGGATGGCTGTGAAGACCAAGTCATTGAATAAATTCAAAGCGGAGGTCAATAAGCTTTTGGTTAGTCAGGGTGTCAAAGGTTATGGGAAGAAGGTAGGATAATGTGGTTGAGTGATAATAAATTAGCCATGATGGAATAGCAGAGCACTTGATGGACTGAACGGCCAAATTCTGTTCCTCTGTCTTCTAAAACATATGGCTTATAATTAAGTTCGTATCACATTATGCCCATCTGTGATGTGCGCACATTCAACGGTGAGCAAGTGTAAAATTTAAATATTAAATTACAGTTAAAAAAAACTTGCTTAATGGGTGTTTCTGTTCAGCCATACTCAGCGATATCCACAGAATTATCTGAGGAGATTTTTCACCTTTTTTTTCCACACTTAAGTAAACTTCTGCATTTTTAAAAGAATGGTCAATGAAGTTATTCCAAGTTTCACTGGTATAAACAGTTCCAATTTTTTTTAAAGGATGGACAATATTCAATCTTAGATCATCAACTAAATAATGGAATACCCTGCCGGTTTGTCAAGACATTAACAAGATAAATCAAATCTTCTGTTCTTATGATCCCCAGCCACCCATTGGGAAGAGTAAACCATCCATCCAGAAATATCCAGAAGAGATGCCTGTAACAGAACAATGACCAATTGTGAACAAAAAGTAAAGCAACTTCTCCTTTTTAGTTTCATAAAATGGGTCCAAAAACATAAATTCTAAGAATATTTCTTACTGGAATGCAGAACCACTTCTAATTTCACCAAGTGAAACAACCATATTTTAAGAGATGTGGTCTTCACCCAAATTTATTCTGAGAACTTTGATTTTATTACAAATCAGCTTCAGAGTTACAAGTCCTTTTCCACCCACAAGCCAGGGACAGCACCACACACAAATTTTGCACAAAATGTTCAGATGTGAAGTAAGCTAATTTTCAAGTCAGCACTATTTATCTCACATTTGAGTGGAAGGGAAAATTTTTCTTCTACAAATTATTTTAGTTCTGCAAAAACATGCTTAATATTCAAGAAATTTGTCAATATATTTGTTATTTACTAGATCAGAAACTGACATGCCATTTATCCAGTCTACATATCCTTTGACAGATGTGCACACAAGGCACCTTTTTATTACTTTTAATCCGCATTGATTTGCATCAAGAAAGTGGTAACAAACAAACGCAAACTGAGTGTTGGTACTGGATAACAGACACGATTTGATGCAGACATGATCAAAGTTGATTTTTATATGCTATGTTATAAGTCATACTACTAGCCCATATTATTCACTTGAACTAGGTCACTGACAGTAACTATCCTGTGAAATTCTAAGCATTCTGTAAAATTCTAAACAAAATTTTGAAATAAATTGTCTGTTAAGTCCATCTGCCTACAAAATACATGAAGGAAAATAATTATATTTGTGCACTTTATTAGGGTGTATAAAGTCCACTATCCAAAGACCCAAAAAGTCCTGCCAGTAGTGATTGATTCACTTGTTCTTCTTCCAATCAAGTATACTACTCTCAGTATTGACAATGTGGTCTTCTCTACATTGAAGAAACCAAAACACGAATCAGGTGATCACTTTCTGCAAAGTAGCCAAGTTCAGGCGATAAGGATGACAATAACATTTCCTGCTGCCTTCTATTTTAATTCTCAACCCCAATCCCACTCTAATCTCTAAATGGCCTCTTGCTATCTCAAGACCTGATACAAGCTTTTGGAACAGCACCTCAATCTCCCTACAGTAAATGTTAAATTTTCCAAGTTCCAGAACACATTTTCATTCTTTATATCAGAACAAGCCATTTCTACTGGAAGTCAAAAATGTGATTTTGACTCAATTTTACCCTCTTTCTTTCTAGAGCAAATATATAACACAGCCGATATCTGCAACACCTTAGATTGTTGCATTAGCACCCTCCAAATGCACATTTGTCCCAACTAATAGAACTCCTCCACCTATCCCAAAGCCTACCAATGCATCACCCTCTGACAGATAACCCTTTTGTCCCACCTCTTCTCTACAATTTAAAACTGACTTGTTTTTCTCTCTCTGTGCCAACATGTCTGTTTTCCCACAGACAGTGCCAGACCTGAGTTTTTCCAATCTATGGTCTCTTGTCAGATTTTATTTCAGTGTAAACCTGTTCACTCATTTATATGAAATAATTACTCATTGCAGAATAAATTGTTTTACCTTATTTATTTAGCCACCAGGGAATGATGTTACTACATTTTATATACTTGCACTATCCAATTTACCTGTGATTATACTGCCCTTTGTATTGATGATAGCTAATGGATGATGAATGCTATTGCACAAATTATTACACACCAACAGGTGGATTCACAAAGAGCACATTGTGGGTCAGGTGATGACTAATCCCATAGAATGCAAGACCCATGAAAGTGACCTTCACAATTGATGTAAATATAATCACAAGCTTAATGTTTTTAAAGATAAATGTTGGCTGTAAACTTTCAGTATAAAAGAATCACAATTATTCACCAGTGGAGTACTTCCCAATTTATGAATTATCAAAACAGTGATAAAAGCATCTTTTTTCATCTGGATATTGGAACAAAGTATGCTCCAAGTCTGACAAAATTTACCATCAGAGATCAAACTAAAAGGTTGTTCTAACTGAACTCTATTCATCAATGTGAATTTTATCAAAACCACCAAGGTTTAAGTACAGTATTTTTACATGCTGTACAAATCTCATTAAACCACATAAAAATGTTAAGTGGATTTTGACTATTTTTATGACTATTTTTAAGTCATTGAACATTATTTACGAAGTTACTTTACAATTTAAAGAGGCTTGAGTGTTCAAAAAAGTAACTGTTTTGAAAAATGTCTTTATTAAAAAAAGTGAGTAACTGTACAAGTCCCTTTAAAAATACATTAAATGTAACGGCACAATGTTGCAAAAAAATGGCATGAGGTTTGGGAATTCCCTCAAAATACTGACCAACCTTTATCAGCATTTTTCCATATAACAATTACAGCACGGAAACAGGCCATCTCCAGATATACTTCGTAAATGTCTCCTCATGGACTTTACTGGCAGACTATTAAATTTTGCAGCTCTCTAGCACTTACACTAAGCAATCTACCTGCAGATGCTGTGCCAGTTTAGATCTCCATGGATATGAAATAAAGTTTTTGTTTTGTTTAAAGTGCAATTCAGATCTTATCAAAAACTTGTGCACCTCATTTTTAATTTTGACTTCTGAATATCTGAACATGGCATTTGTGCTGGCACTGGAGAGGGTCCAGAGGAGGTTCCCAAGACTGATCCCGGGAATGAAAGGATTACCATATGAAGAGCGTTTGATGGCTCTGGGTGGGTACTCACCAGAGTTTAGAAGAAAGAATGTGGATCTTATTGCAACCCATCGAATACTGAAAGGCTGAGGCAGAGTGGATGTGGAGAGGATTCTAGGATAGTGGGGGATTCTAGGACCAAAGATAACATCCTCGGAACAGAAGGATATCCCTTTAGAACAGAGATAAGGAGGAATTTCTTTACCCAGAGGACAGTGAATCTGTGGAATTCATTGGTTAAGTCTTTGGGTATATTTGAAGTGGAAGTTGATAGGTTCTTGATTAGTCAGGACATCAAAAGTTATCAGGAGAAGGAAGAATAGGGTTGAGAGGCTAATAAATCTTTCATGATGGAATAACAGAACAGACTCGATGGGTCAAATGGCCTAACTGTATTCCTATATCTTGTCATTATTATCTTACGATCAACATTTTTCTAAGTCTGTCTGATGCCAAGCCAAAGTCGTCATTAAAGAAAAATGTCCATCAAGTAGAATTTGGCCGTACTCTCTTGAATAGGTGGAAGAGTGGGAAAAAGAGGGGCTGGGACAATTCAGTACACTGTCAAGTTTCTTCTCCAATTTAATAAATGCAATTAAATACAAGCAAGTAAATGCCAAAGATGTGTAAAGACTTGAATCCAAAATGAATGAAATGACAATGGTGTGTCTTATAAAGAATAACTGTGGTGCTGCAAAACGAAGACTAAAAAGGACCTCTGAAAATTAATAAAACTCATTTACTGCACACAGAATTAAATCCTTAAAAAAATTTTCTATAAAAAATCTCTGATTTTCTATTTTACACCTTTTCTATCAAACCAGCAACTATATGGACCTAGATATTTATAATTTTCATTGCCTTGCATAGCAAAACAGGTAGATCCATTTCACTTAAGAATATAGATGACTACACAAAAAGCAACATTTTATTTTCAGTTTTGCCTAAAGGGAGGTTACAGGACTACCCACATGCAGGCTTTAAAAAACGTGTCATTTTCTGAACCAGGTAATCTCTAGATTGGGTCAAAGCTCTGAAACTCTGCTACATTTAGGACGAACCTAGTGTTGAACACATGCACAAAATAATGAAATGAAGAGGCTAGAGATCATCTATGACTAACATGCAAAGTCGAAACATAACTGGTATTTGCAACACCACCTACAAGAAATCAAGTAGATAGTAACTCTCATAGAATCCAGGTAACCACCAACATTATCAACCAGAAATTACAACTGCATGATCATTCTCTGCTTCTATCATTACAGCAGCCAAAGCCCTGACAACATTCCAGCTAGAGTATCGCAGACATTAACTTCAGAACAAGCTAAACTCCCGACTTAACTGTTTCATAAAGCAGTAACACCATTGTTCACCAACAATTTATAAAAATCTAGGTCCATGTGAGCATTCCTCAAGCCTTGCCACAAAAGCTGGTTGCATTTAACGTAGCCAATCACATCAGTTTACTCCCATTTTCTGAGGGTTGGAAATAGTGCAAGGCCATAACAACCTAATAGCCTGCTCACCAATCATAATTTGGGTTCTGTAAGATAACTAAGTTTAAAACCATATTAGAACCTCAGTCAAAATACAAATGCAAGAACAAAATTTCTGAAGCAGGCTTGTGATTATTCACTTGATTCTGGTTCTTTGATGTTACAGTTGGCCTCGAAGAGAATACGACTCGGGGAAAACTTCTAGAGGCTAGTGTCATACCTTATATAAATAAAAGTAGCTGTTTTAAAGTGAGTATCAGGACCAGGATATTGCTACATGAGGCAGTCAAGGCAAATATTCTCAATAGGAAATATGAGGTCAGTAATAAATGCCAGCCTTCCCAGGAAGGGCAATTCCAAGATTACTGAACACAAAACCAAGTTTATTTCAAAACAACTTATGAAAGAAAGGCTATTTGTATCTCAAAAGTGGTCACTTGCCATTCACTCACACTCTCTGAAGCAAACAGATACTCTGAGAAAACACAGTGCTTACAATTTATAAGGTACAAATAAATATCACCTATTATTTTTACATGACATAACAGGAAGATGACAAATATAATTCACCTAAATTATTTGAATTTATTTTGCTGTATTTGCATCAATGCTGATCGTCTGTAAAATACTATTTTCAGAGTTGTAAAGTCAGTAATTTTCCAGCTAGTTTTTACTGCTGGCATCACATTAAAAAAAACACCTAAGTAACTAGCATGATCCTGTGCTTCATAACTTGAATATTCTAGCCTAGCAAGAAATGTTTGTTTGCTCACTTCACATCTAACAAAAAGCTGCTTCAAAAGAACCTATTTCATTCAAATAAACCTACCAGAAAATGCATACCACATATTAGCTGATCCATCTAGTATCCAATGAAATTAGATAGGGAAAAATGTATAGAATAAGTGCAAATAGAAAATACAACTTTTGCAGGATCTTTGAAACATGAAATATGGTTAAGTGTGTTCTTAAAATATAAAAACCACAAGAAACTTACTATGAAATTCGCTACCTTAACCCGACACAACACAAGATGTTTGAGTAAACACAAATCCAGTAAGATATTCAAGATTTTTAATTAAAACTTAAACAAGCCTACAAATGCAAAAATTAAATTCCTGCTGTCTTTCTTGACAAGAATCACACTGTACAAATTCATATAATTAGAGGGAGTAACTTTGAAACATGTATTAATTCGTTTTTTTAGGTATGGAACTGCACTACCTTACTCCACAACCTTAAACAAACACTTGTAAGTAACTTCCTATGCTGCTAAACAAATAATGTTTAGGGACCAGTTTTCATATTTTTTCACTAACAAGACACCCTTATTTGGCAAGAGACTGAATAAAATACACACTTATATGCTTGACCAATAAGCTATATCTTATTCAAAAAGCAAGTCATTTATATATTCCTTCAATATACAAGGGGAAAATAGAATCTTTTTTTTGTAGTGGTTTCAAATAAACTAATTCTTAGTGATCTAATTGATCTTTTTTATACCAGCTGACCTGGTCTCCATTTTGTTGATTGACACAATGCACATATGCTTCTAAGTCAATTAATGAAATTACGCATTAATATTAAGGGCATGGTTAGAATAAAATTTGGTCAGTACATGTCCACCTCAGAACCACTTACCCTCCTTAAATAAAACCAGGGTAAGCAGAAAACAAAATCGAAGGTTTAAAAAAGTTACACAGTATTGTTCAGGATGGAGTTTAAAAGATTTCACTCAATCATCCTTTTACAGTGAAAAATAAAACTGATGCAGAATTTCTGCATGCTAAACTACTCACGTTTACTTCCAAACCATCTATATGACAACAGCATTTAACTTTCAAACCCCATCAAATCAAAGGAACTGAACATTAGAATATAATCTTGTAAACTATAGCAATCAAGACAAAATATAATATACCCCAAAGTAGTTAAACCAGAACCAACTATTTTCTGGTAACTCCTGAAACAAAGACCAACTTCAACACGACTCATATTTGCCTGAAAGTTACAAATGATAGCAACTCATTAAGTTATTCATTCAGTGGAACCAACGGCCAGACAGCATCTGCATTTTACTTCAGAGAATCTAAAATCTGTTCATTAAAAAACGTCAGGTTCCACTAAACTTATAGCAAGGTTAGTTTGACATTCCTTTGTCCAATTGGCTTTTCATTCAGTTCTCGAACAGCAGCCACCGCTTCATCAACTGTTTCAAATGCAATAACAGCATCACCAGCAGGTAAACCCTTCTCATTGTACCGTACGGTGACAGAATCAGGAATAACACGATAGCCATAGAAGAAATCCAGTATTTCATTAACCGAGATTTTGAAAGGGAGGTTAAAAGCCTTCACAAGAGCATTGCCACTGGACATTCTCATATTACTTTGACAGCCTGAATCAAATCCAGATCCAAATCCACCTCCAGTGTAGCCTCCAGAAGTGTCATTTCTCATGTCAAATCCTCTGTAAAATTCTTCTTCTTGGCTATATCTTGGTCTTTGCATGGAGGGCACAGAACCCAAACCACTGGAAGGTTCGAAAGGCTCAGATGATTCATGCATATCAAGAGACAAAGAATGATCACCACCACTACTATAAGAACCAAAATAGTCCCACTCCTTCTGGCTTTTGGTTCTTTCATGCACAGAACCAACACCAAGTTCAAATATCTCTTGTGAAGAAATTGGCTTTAGCAAAACTTCTCTTCCTCCAAGCTTTTTACCATATAAGCACTCAGCCCTTAGTACTTCATCCTCAGACTTGAACTTGACCACAGCCTCCCCTAATCCAATGCCATTACTATCAACAAGTATATGGATTCCATAATCAGCCACACCAAAACCTTCAAAAAATTTACGAATCTCAGATTTGGAGACATCAAAAGGAAGGTTACGGGCATAAATGTACAATCTTGATGAGGAATAAGCCTCTTCTCTTGACAGGGACCTTTCATCTTCAATGTTAAAAGCTGACCTTTCTCTTGATCTTTGCTTCTTGACATGGTCCATAAAGTCCAACATGCCTTTCTTAGAGATGGGATAAACATAAACTGCACGGTTTCTGATGCATTCTTTATGATACCTTAGAGCTTTCCGATGCTCAACAGCACTTTTAAACTTCACAAAGCCTTCCTTGGTACTTTTACGATCAAGATCATATAGAAGATAAATTTGATCATCTGCAATGTTCAAATCCTCAAAGAAATTTTGCACATCTCTTTTGGAGATACCATAGGGCATATTTTTTAGTTGCACATAAAAATTTTGATCGTAAGGAGAACGAGATCGTGATCTGCGCCTTCGTGGTGATCTTGATCGTCTTCGGGAATGATATTTTTCTTCGCGAGGAGGGGACTGACCTCTATTTCCTTGGTTTATATCAGAATGAGTATCTTCTACAAATAAATCATTTCCTTCAGAAAGCCATTCTGCTTCTGTAGCTCGAAAGACCTGAACAAATCTTTGCCCCATGTATTGTTTGTGACGTTTTAATCCTTCTGTTGCATCCCAAGCACTGGCGAATCGAACTAAACCCTCTCCGTTACTTAGGCCCCAATAATCCTTCATTAGACGAACTGATTCAATTTGTAAGTCATGGAAGAATTCTCTTACTTGCTGCTCCCTTACAGAATAGGGCATACTTTTCAGACGTAAATAAAGATGATCAGAATTAAAAGGTGCTCTTGGTTCTCTTAATTGACTGTAAATTGAATCAGCAGAGGGATCCACTGAAGTAGAGCCATTAAATTTATCAGAACTACCTCCCAATCCTCTGGAAGTCATGCCAAATAATGTAGACATAGAGTGAGCTGGACCAACTGCAAGATTCTGTGAAGATAATGCCATGGTGGACACAGTACCACTCATCATGGGATCCATACGAGAGCCATAGTTGTCCATATCAGAATTTCCAATATCACTGGGATGAAATGAACCTCTATTGACTCCTTGATGCATAGCCGAAACCAAGTTCACAGCTAGTGTAGAAGATATGTTACCTAACCCACTTGTGCCAGTATTGTTCAATCCCAACCTTCCAGAATTGGTCACATCACCGGTGCGTGTATATTGCTTACGACTCATTTCAATTATATTCTGCATTTCAATTCTGCTACTTAGTGTTAGCTTTACTCTGTTCCCTTTGAGAATTTCACCCGACCGCATCAGGGCAAGCCGAGCATCTTCATCCGTGGCAAACACAATGAATGCCTCTCCCAGTTCACCACCAATAATATGCACCCCTCCATCAGGAATGGTTAATCTAGAGAAGAAGTGACGAATATCCAAGGTTCCTGCAGAAACTGGGAGCCCCTGCAAGCGGATAACCACAGCCATGCTGAGCTTGATCAATAGAAAAAGTCACCTGCAAGCAAGAAAGGCACACAGGATGACGTCAAATTATTTCAAAAGTTTCTGGGTACTTCATTAAATAATAAGTGAGAAATGCTCAAACAAAATGAAGCAAATTCTTCTTACTCTGCACAATAATTTTTAACATATCAAGTTTAAAAAAAGGCAAATTTCAAGAACCCTCAACTCATTAACCAAGACCAAATGGAGTTACATTCGAAAATTCGGAAGATAACTACTCTGCCACATCAATGCAACACTAGGCCTGAAGAACAGCTGAAATTCTATTTAACATGAGAAAAGCTAAACTGTAGTTTACTGGTATCAAGTGGAATGCAATTCATGGTGAATAGCAAATGTGTAACTACCCAGTCACATCCAGTTTACTTCTACTCTACTCTTCTTTCCCCAATGAGTAAAAGACCCATTTCTTAAAAAACAAATAAAATTCTACAAAAATGACCATAATTTATCAACTTCTTCCTTAGGCTTCTGTTAAGAATGTACAGAATATCAAATCTTTTCTTCATCTCTTACCAATTAATATTCTGCTAACACTAGGTGCAATATTACTTTTCTCAAACAGTAACCTGGTTTGCTTACTCTAGGTGATCAAATAAAAATTAGATGTAAAATACCATGAAAGAGCAAGCAGTTCCACAACCATGCCAATTTCAAACTCACTTTAATAATTACAGGCAATGAAAAAATTCAGAAAGTAGGTAGCAATCCAGCAAATATCTTGAGAAATAATTTATTAGACTGTGATGATGATCCTCACATTTTTCACAATAGTGAAAACATCAGGTACCACGGATTGCACTTTACATCAATTCGGAGGCAAGTTCAGACGACAACACGCATACCAAATTCCCACTTAAAGAATGCAACATTTTATAAAACTTAAATCCCATTTCTTAAATTAAGTTTATGATTTTCAGAAGATTATTTTTGTCCATAATACTCTGAATGAAAAGGTCTTAACTATTTATTCAAGCTCTGAATTGTTATTTTTATTAACCTGCAATAAAAAGATCCAATACCGACTCAAATGGTACGTTTTCTAACATCAGAGAACTGCAAAAGAAAAACAGCATCACTGGGATTAAGGATCATTAGAATACACTTCTAAATTGAAGTTAAAATAACTGAAATAGGCTGGAAAAGTTTATAAATTGTAATACCAATTTCAATATTACTTTATATTTTTGTACAATTGAAAAAAACAGTAACGCAGAATATACTTAGAATCCTAGACTATATTGATATAACCAGAAATAGTACTTCAACTAAATACTTGCATTAAAACAAGAATAAGTTCAACACTTATCAAAGTTGCTGGTGAACGCAGCAGGCCAGGCAGCACCTCTTCCCACAGATGCTGCCTGGCCTGCTGCGTTCACCAGCAACTTTGATGTGTGTTGCTTGAATTTCCAGCATCTGCAGAATTCCTGTTGTTTAAATTCAACACTTGCTGACAGACATTTATTATCATTTTTCTAGTCAACAAGAACTGACCATCCGCTGAATAAGTACTCAAGGCAAAAAAGGAAACAAGAGCTCTGTAACAGAAGCTCCAGTTTCAAAATAACAAATTCATAAGGAAAGTAAATTTTTTGTTCCAGATTTCCTTACTGTATAAATAGAAAGTGTTCATTGAAAAATTCTCTGAAGAATTTATGTAACAATAACAAATGCAATGTATTAAACCAGTCAGGATGGTACTTTAAAATCAACCCCCTTCTCCAAAACACTTACCACCAAAGAGAAGTTGCCTTTGAGAAACAGAAGACACCAAGACAAGCGTCTTAAAGCGAACTTTTATAGACTGCAAGAAAATAATTGACAAATGTCAAACCTGTAACAATAAGAATAGGAACCAGGCTAACTTTGGGATTCTCAAATACCAAGACCACCTAACAATTTTCATCAATTAGCAACATTTTTATAAACTTATTTTTATGCACATTAAAACATCAAAAACAATTTAAAAATTGAAATGTACCTAGACTGACAGAACCAATAAAAAGTCTGTCATGTTACTCTCAAAAGAAAGATGCATTTCCAGATTCTTATTTCTTAGCCAATGTGGTATATTTATTACTTTGTTAAGAAGTATACTTTCCTTCCACACAAAACAGCTTAAGAAAATTAAAGAACACACATCTCTCTCCTCTGTTGTGGCCAACACTTAACATCATCTCTCTTCAGAAGAGTTACAACATCAAACTTGGAAGTACACTTGGCCCAGCTCATTTGAAAACCAATATCCAAGGGAAAATCAGATAGAAAGTTGGAGTAATTTACATTGATATTGCAACCTTTAAGACTTGCTGCCACAAATCATTTACAGAAGCTTCCTGAAACAAATTTGATAACAAACTATCCCAGGAGCGGTTGGACAATTGACCAAAAGCCTGGAACGTACCTTTGCTGACAATTCAAAATTCATACAGTGAATTTAGTTCCAAATGATTTAATCCCGTTCTATTTTCAGTTCTGTTCTGTTACTGGAAATCAAACTGCCAGGTGTCGAATATAAGTTAGGAATTTCTCTTCCTTTAAATGCACGCTACTTTAATTTGGTTAAAAAACCGCAAGAGAACCCACACGAATAACTATTTTAATTGCGGTAAGTAACAAGTGATTTATCTAAATGGTCATCGTTCTTCATCTAAAACATCAATTACTTCTTTTATTTTTCCCACTCAAACTCATTACAATTTCTTGTCATGAAAAAAAACTGAGCCTCATACACTTGTAGTAAATACAACGATCAATAGAAGCGAAGGGTCAGACAGACATCGGGGTTGGGGGGGGGGGTATGGACATTTTAACAATAAAACATCCTGAACTCGTGCATCGTAAAACTCCGCGGTGATCGTCACTGAACCAGATGGAAATGAGGAGGTGGAAGAATGAACAACCAAGAGAGCCGATGGCGGTGGCGGTCGCTGCAGTTCCAACCCACAGTCCGGCCTGCGCCGTCATGCGACTTGGACGGCTCCTACCGAGGCCTCCACCTCCACCCCCCACCCCCTCCTCACCACCTCGGCACCGACGTTACTCCCACATCTCCCGCGGCCTGAATACCGCCTCTGTGAGGAGGAACGGGACGGGACGGGCAACGGAGAAGTGTGTGGGCAAACCTAATCCATACCCACCCGCCCGCCTGGTTGTTGCAGATACGACCTGCGACACGATGGCGCTCCGTAACACAGGAAGAGCTCTGCGGGTCCTACAGCTTTGCACTTCCAATAAATTATTTATTTTAAAGGTTAACTGAATTCTAAAATTTTGCAACGGATTTTTAACATCTACAGTAAAATATGATTGAAAATCTCCGGAAATGCCGTGTAAAATTAGTTCGTTAGATTTAGTGAAAGGTTGCAGAATCCGCGCTTTCTAGGACTTTCCGGTGCACGGGGATTGTGGGATAGCGGGCGGTTGGTGGGCCGGAGCATGGAGGCTGCTGCCCGGGCTTTACTGTTGGCTGCTGTGGCGCTTTTCCAGTCACCCATGGGCTTCGATAGCGTTTCGCTGCCTTTTCAAACAGTTGAGAATTGCACAAAGAAGCAGTGGTATGACATTTCCCAGATGGCCTGTACACAATGTGGTCCCTATCAACAGACAAGTAGTGATGGTGGGTGAAAACGTCTGTTAGTGCAGTTTCTGGTCGGGACAGAGATTCGATCCCGTGCGACTGGTCTAATGAGAGAGTCCATTAAAAAAAATTTGCTGGAGATTCCGATGCTCTGGCTCTGATGAAGACTAATGGACCTGACACGTACACATTCACAGCTGCTACCTGACCTATTGCGTATTTACAGTTTTTATTTCAGATTTTGGGTACTGTACCTACATAGAAAACCTACAGCACAATACAGGCCCTTCGGCGCACAATGCTGTGCCAAACATGTACTTACTTTAGAAATTACCAAGGATTATCCAGAGCCCTCTATTTTTCTAAGCTCCATGTACCTATCCAAGTCCCTTAAAAGGCCCTATTGCATCCACCTCCACCACCGTCGCTGGCAGCCCATTCCACAAACTCACCGCTGTGCATAAAAATATAACCCCTGACATCTCCTCTGTACCTACTTTCAAGCACCTTAAAATTGCGCCCTCTTGTGCTAGTCATTCCAGCCCTGGGAAAAAGCCTCTGACTATCCACACGATCAATGCCTCTCATTATCTTGTACACCTCTATCAAGTCACCTCTCATCCTCTGTCGCTCCAAGGAGAATAGGCTGAGTTCACTCAACCTATTCTCATAAGGCATGCTGCCCAATCCAGGCAACATCCTTGTAAATCTCCTCTATACCCTTTCTATGGTTTCCACATCCTTCCTGTAGTGATGTGACCAGAACTGAGCACAGTGCTCCAAGTGGTGGGATATCTTGTTTTGAAATACAGGTGATGTAAAGTATTTATTAGGAAGATTCCACACTACCAATAAACATGAACTCATTCCCAGTACCCCGTCAGAGAAAACATTTTTTAAATTAAATTTTCTTAATGAAGAAATAGGAGTATACTGTAAAAACTTTGCTTAAAGACCTTGGTATTGGGAAGAATTTTAAAAGGGGAAAAAGTAAGTTTTGTTGGGTCACAAACTTTACCACAAGGGTTTAAGGAGCTGGCTGCAAAAGTAGGGTGAAAAGACATTGATAAAATGTTAAGTTTTCAGTAATGGAAGAGATGTTATGCTTTGTAACTTCAGAAACTAATTGAGAGCCTTGATATTTGTCTACTTAGTTATTCTTTTATTTTTTTGAGGTGACATGCTGGCGTAACATGACGTATGCCATTCATGTACTTCTTACATGTAGTTCATAATGAATTATGTAAACAGAATGCCTGAACACACACACTATGTAGTACAGTTACTATAAAGACATCCACAGCATGGTAAATTTTAAATTGTTCCATTGAGGTCTAAAGATTTAATCACTGTGGAGGATTTCTTACTCTTGTGGGATAATATCCTTCCTGACAAGGGGAGGAGGGTAATCACTCTGCTTGGCAGATGAGACCTGTGGCTGTGAAACAATCTCAGCTTCTGGGGCCTCCTCCGTAGTGATTGTAGGAGTTGACTCTGGGTCTGCAGGAAGCGGTTCTGACAGCTCTGGACACCTTTCTTTAATGATTGACTCTGCTCTCAACTGATTGATGTATCATCTCCAAATGACATCAAACGCAATTTCAACTCTAGGAGAGTGGTCTAGTTCAGTCCTTAGTCTTTCCAAGTACCCAATTTTGATCATCTCTGTAGTCCTGGCCAGGAAAGCTTGCTGGGAGAGAAACACTGAACATCGTTTGAGGAGCCCTCAATTTGTTTCAGTAATTTTCCTACATAATCCTTCTGAGATTGGTTTGAGGAGATGCAAACGTGAGCACAAGGGATGTCCCAGGAACAGTATAGCTTGTGGATTGTGGAGTGTGCTGCATTACAATATGCAAAGAGGAGATTGGTAAGCTTCTGATTCAGTGCAGTGTCTTCTGCTGACATTGCTCACTGTGCATTCTTTAGACTCCTGATAAACCTTTCTGCCAAGCCATTTCTAGCTGGATGGTATTGTGCAGATATAATATGTCTTATTCCATTCATTTTCAGGAATGACTGAAACAGTTCCGCAACAAATTGTGATCAATTATCACTGACTTAACTGTTGTGGAACACCAGTCCTTGAGAAGAGGCTTCTCAACACATCAGTGTGCGAGGCTGTAGTGAAGACTATTGGGATCACTTCTAGGCACTTTGTAGCTGCATCCACTTTTATGAAGATATTTGTGCCCATGAAATGTCCAGCAAAAACCACACGAATCCTTGGCCAGGGCAATGCAGGCCATTCACAGAGATGGAGAGGCACTGCTCTTGGCATCTTCTGGACATGTTGTCGTTCCAAACAGTGTTTGGCAAGCTGCTCGATCTGCTGTTCAATCCCAGGCCACCAGACAAAGCTTCTAGCCAACACTTTCATTTTGTCTATGTGTAGATGACCAATATGTAGTTCCAACACTAACTCTCAGCTTGGATGGTTTCCTCAACTCTGAAACCCCAAACTTCTGTCACGGGCAAGTTCATCCCGGTGCTCGTAAAAATGGGAAAACTGGTATTTCTGCTGCACATTCCAGCCATTTTGGGTTGCCGTGTAGATCTGAGACAGTGTGGGGTATTTTCTCATTTCTCTTTGGATCATCTCTGCCTTGATAGGGGGACTTTTGATTTGCATTAGGGAGAATATTTACTCTCTTGTAAATTTTCCAGGTATTTCCTTTTCCTATGGTAAACGAGACAATCCATCAGCATTTCCGTGATTAGTTCCCTCTTGGAATCATGTCCTCCAGGAAACAACGCATCTCTGCATTTGTGCTGCTGGTGTTAGTGGACACCTTCCTGTGGATTGAAAACCCATAAAAGTACTAGTTGAAACATATCACACCCCAAACCAGATTCAAGGCCTGTCTGTCAACCTGTGCATAATTTGTCTCTGCAGCGGTAAGGGAACGAGATGAACAGTGTTCTCTTCCATCACTTATAATACGTGACATCATGCACCTAACCAGAAAGCGAGGTGTCAGGTAAACTTCACTGGATGATCTGGATCATAATGTGTGAGTACAGTGTCTGACATCACCACTTCCTTTACTTTTTAGAAAGCCACCTCACACTGCTTTGTTCATTGCCATTTCTTTCCAATCTGTAGTAATGAGTTTAAGGAATGAAGCACAATAGCCAGGTGTGGCAAGAACCTTTTACAGTAATTGACAAATCCCGAAAAGACGCAATCGTGACAAGTCCTTTGGCCTTGGGTATCCACCACTGCTTGAAATTTCTCAGTGCACTAGTGTGTCAATGATGTGACCACAATGTGATGCTTGGTTTAAATAATTCACTTTTGCTGAGTCGTGCTCTCAGCCCATAATCTTTTAATCTTTTTAATACTGTCCAGAGATTTTGAGATGTTCCTTGTCATTCTCACAGTAACAATGATGTCATCCAGGTAACACTGAGTGCCTGGGCAGCCTTGCAGCACCTGGTCCATAGATTTCTGCCAGAGTGCAGGTGCAGATGCGACTCCAAAAATAAGCAAATTACAGTGATAAAGCCCCTTGCAAGGTAAGAAACACTTTATACTCTTCTTGCATCTCCATCTGCAAGGGAGCCTCAGCTGAGTCCATTTTGCTGAAGTGTTTTCCTCCAGAAAGGTTTGAAAAGATTCTGGGAGGAGGGTATTGATTTAACTTATGTACTGGGTTGATGGTGACCTTAAAATTACCTCGGATCCTGACAGACCTATCCTTTTTAGCTATTGGGACCACCAGCATTTTCCATGGGCTCCACTCAAGCATGGGAAGAACTCCTTCAGCCTCCATGCGATCTGGCTGAATGGCCACTTTATCTCAAATGGTATAGGGAACCAGACATCTTTATAAAGCATGGGTGTGGCATTTTCATGTAACACTATTTTAACCTTGATATGTTTTAGTTTTCCACTGCTGTTCTTGAAAACTACTTTTGCATCATCCAATGCCTTTCTTAATTTATTGACAGTTGACTTGCGGGGGATGTGGCATGGAAATGGTGGATGGATCTCCAATCAAGTTGTAGTTGTCTCAGCCAATCACGGCCTCAAAATGCTGGCCTTCCTGTTTTTACCATATACAAGCCCAATGTGGCTTGTTGGTTGTTGTATTTCACTGTTATGAATGTTGTTCCCACAGGAGTTATCTTTTCTCCTGTATAAGTGCTTAGCTGGATCTCTGCAGGCTTCAATTCATTATCGTTGCAATGCTGTTCAAACTCATTTGTGGAATGACTGAAACAGCCAAGCAAGAGTCCAATTCCATTTTAATTATTTTGCTTGGACTACTGGTGTAAGCCATATTACCTGCCTTGTTAGTTTTCCCAGTCCTGTGTCACTCTCATCATTATCAGAATGTTCATCAATAGCATGGATATTAGTGCACTTTTTGAAACTGCAACTTGACTTTTTATCTTTTGCTCTTCCCTGTGCAGTCCATTTATGTTTGTCTGCCCGACATACACATTGTATGTGACCTACTTTGTTGCATTTTCTGCAAGTTTTGCCTGTAAATCTGCATTGGTCCAGTGATTATGAGACCCTGCCACAACGGTAACACAATTTCTTCAGCCTGGCAGGTTTCTGTTCAGATGTTGCAATTTTATTCATTCTTACCTTCATTCCTGACTGTAACTCAATTACATCTCTGCCTGCAATTTCATCTCCTCTTATAAATGTGAGTTGTCCCTGAGTTAGGAGCTGTTTTGAATGTTTTCTTGTAAGATTCCATAAACTAAACAATCTCTCACTGCATCATTAGCCCATCACTGAACTAACAAAGCTCGAATAATTACTTCAATTCAGCTATGTAAGCTGAAGTAGACTCCCCTTTCTTTCAATTGTGCTTATGAAGCTTAATGCGTTTTGCAATCAACAATGGTTTCAGTTCTAAATGTCCTTACGTTATGTTCACAGTAGCAGCAAATTTCATTTTGGCTGGTTTGCTTAGAGGTTGAACTGCTCCAACCAAACTATGCTTTTTCACATGTTGCTCTCAGCAGCACTGGCAGTTGTTTCTCACTGGCTCTTTCATTTGCTTCAAAATGCTGCTCAATTCGTTCAGTATATGTCACCCAGTTATCTATTCTGCAATCGAACATATCCATCTTTCTGATGTAGCCAGCCATCTGTTTTTCTTAAATTTATTATTTTTACTTGATACTCACTGTTCATGAACCTGTGGCTTGTTAATTTTGTCCATTGTCTGGATTTTAAAAAAATCTCAAACGTCACTTTCCCAGTCCAAAAAACAATGTGCTGTGCTTCAACAGTGGATAGTCATCTGTTCATTTTTAAAATTCCTTGTCGCCAATGTTACGTTTTGTAACTCCAGAAGCTAATAAATAGAAAAATGCGGGATTTGGTATATTTGTCTACTTAGTGTTTTTTTCCCATTTTTCTACCACTTGCTGGGGTGTGATCTCACTAAACCAATTTATGTAGACAGTAAATAAAAACAAAATGCGGTAAAGATTCAGCAGAGCAGTTAGAAAAAGAGACTTAATGCTTCAGGTCAGATTTTAGATTCCCTGCATTATAGTTCAGATTTTCAGTAGTCTGCAGTGTTTGCTGTTATGGTAGAAATTTATGATATAAATACAGCATTCAGTCATAAGAAGTAGAAGCAGATTTAAGCCATTCAGCCTATCAAGTCTGTTCTGCTGATCATGGCTGATTTATTATGCATCTCAACCCCATTGTCCTACCTTCTTCTCATAACTATTGATGTACTTACTGATCAAAATGCTATAATAGAGCACTACAACACAGATATAGACCCCTCGACCCATCTAGTTGGTGCCAATCTATTATTCTGCCTATTCCCATTAACCTGCACCTGGAAAATAGATCTGCATATCCTTCCCATCCATGTACTTATTCAAATTTCTCTTAAATGTTGAAATTGAACCTGCACCCACCACTTCCACTGGCAGTTCTCACTCTCAAGGTGAAGGAGTCCCCCCTCAAGTTCCTATTAAATATTTTAACTTTCATCCTTAACCTATGACCTCACATTTTAGTCTCATCCAAACTCAGTGGAAAAACCCCTCCTTGTATTTACCTTATCTATACCCCATATAATTTGTATCCCTCTATCAAATCACTCTTCATTTTCATACACTCCAGAGAATAAAGTCCTAACCTTTTCAACCTTTCCCTATAACACGGAGCAACACACACAAAATGCTGGAGGAACTCAGCAGGCCAGGTAGCATCTAGGAATAGAGTACAGTCGACATTTCAGGCCAAAGCATCGATTGTACTCTGTTTAAAAACGTAAACGCGAGGAATTCTGCAGATGCTGGAAATTCAAGCAACACACATCAAAGTTGCTGGTGAATGCCGCAGGCCAGGCAGCAACTTTGATGTGTGTTGACTACTCTGTTTCTAGATGCCGCCTGGCCTGTTGAGTTCCTCCGGCATTTTGTGTGTGTTGCTCTGATTTCCAGTACCTGCAGATTTTCTTTTGTCTGTGATTTCCCTATAACACAGATACTCAAGACCCAGCAACATCCTTGTTAATTTTCCCTGTATTCTTTCAATCTTACTGATATCCTTCTTATAGGTAGGTGATCAGAACTGCACACAGTACTCTAACTTGGGCCTCACCAATATCTTGTACAACTTCAACATAACGTCCCATTTCCTGTACTCAATACTTTGATTTATGAAGGCCAATATGCCAAAAGCTCCCTTTATAACCCTATCTATCAGTGATGCCACTTTCAAGGAATTATGGATCTATATTCCCAGATCCCTTTGTTCTACCACACTCTTCAGTACCCCACTATTGTAAGTTCTGCTCTGGTTTGTCCTTCTAATTTGTAATACGTAACACTTGTCCGCATTAAATTCTATGTGCCATTTTTCAGTTCATTTTTACAGCTGGTCCAGGTCCCACTGCAAACTTTGGTAGCCTTCCTTGCTCTACTGTGCCCTTGATCTTGCTGTCATCCACATATTTGCTAATTAAGTTTACAGCATTGATATCAAAGACGAACAACAATGGATCCAGCACCAATCCCTATGACACACCTGTAGTCACAGGCCTGCAGTCAAAGAGGCATCTGTCTACTAATGTTGACTTCTCTCACGAAGCCAATGTTGATTTCATTTTACACACATCAAAGTTGCTGGTGAACGCAGCAGGCCAGGCAGCATCTGCAGGAAGAGGTGCAGTCGACGTTTCAGGCCGAGACCCTTCGTCAGGACTAACTGAAGGAAGAGTGAGTAAGGGATTTGAAAGTTGGAGGGGGAGGGGGAGATCCAAAATGATAGGAGAAGACAGGAGGGGGAGGGATAGAGCCAAGAGCTGGACAGGTGATAGGCAAAAGGGGATACGAGAGGATCATGGGACAGGAGGTCCGGGAAGAAAGACAAGGGGGGGGACCCAGAAGATGGGCAAGAGGTATATTCAGAGGGACAGAGGGAGAAAAAGGAGAGTGAGAGAAAGAATGTGTGCATAAAAATAAGTAACAGATAGGGTACGAGGGGGAGGTGGGGCCTTAGCGGAAGTTAGAGAAGTCGATGTTCATGCCATCAGGTTGGAGGCTACCCAGACGGAATATAAGGTGTTGTTCCTCCAACCTGAGTGTGGCTTCATCTTTACAGTAGAGGAGGCCGTGGATAGACATATCAGAATGGGAATGGGATGTGGATCTCCCAGTGGCCACACATTTTAATTCCACATCCCATTCCCCCTCGTACCCCATCTGTTACTTATTTTTATGCACACACTCTTTCTCTCACTCTCCTTTTTCTCCCTCTGTCCCTCTGAATATACCTCTTGCCCATCCTCTGGGTCCCCCCCCCCTTGTCTTTCTTCCCGGACCTCCTGTCCCCATGATCCTCTCGTATCCCCTTTTGCCTATCACCTGTCCAGCTCTTGGCTCTATCCCTCCCCCTCCTGTCTTCTCCTATCATTTTGGATCTCCCCCTCCCCCTCCAACTTTCAAATCCCTTACTCACTCTTTCTCCAGTTAGTCCTGACGAAGGGTCTCGGCCTGAAACATCAACTGCACCTCTTCCTACAGATGCTGCCTGGCCTGCTGCATTCACCAGCAACTTTGATGTGTGTTGCTTGAATTTCCAGCATCTGCAGAATTCCTGTTGATTTCATTTTACTGTGTTATCCTGAATGCCAAGTGACCAAATCTTGACCAACTTCAAAAGCCTTGTTAAAGTTCATGTAGACAACATCTACTGCCTTTCTTTCATCAAGTTTTCTGATAACCTTATCAAAATACTCTATAAATTGGTTAGAAACAATTTACCATGATGACTATTCCTAATCTGGCTCTCTCTATCCAAATGATTCATATATCAGGTCCCTTAGAATACCTTCCAATAATTTACCCACTACTGACATTGGGCTCACTAGGCTATAATTTCCCATTTTATTCTTAAAGCCTTCCTTAAACAACGGAACATTAGCTATCCTCCACTCATCTGGCATCTCACCTGTGGTTAAGATGTTTTATATACCTCTGCTAGTGCCCTTGCAATTTCTGCACTAGTCCGAAGGGACACCTTGTCAGGTACTGAGAAGTTATCCACCCTAATTTGCCTCAATATAGCTCCTCTTCAGTAAATCTGTATATGATCTATGACTTCACTGATGTTTTGCTTTCATTTAATACACTCTGTTCATCTCCTGAATAAATACAGAGGGGGAAAATTACCTTTAAGATCTCCCCCCATCTCTATCAGCTCTGTGCATAGGTGACTCTCATCTCCCAGAGGACAAATTTTGCCCCTTGCTCTCCTTTTGCTTGTGGGATTCTCCTTCACCGTCTGCTAGAGCAATCTCATGGCTTCTTTTAGCCCTCTTGATTTCCCTCTTAAGTGTTCTCTTGCATTTCTTGGATTCAAGTACTTCATTTGTTCCTTGCTGCCTTTACCTGATTTGCACCTCCTTCTTCTTCTCAACTAAGGCCTCGATATCTCTCAAAAACTAAGGTTCCATAAAACTGTTAGCCTTCTCTTTTATTCTCATGGGAACATGCAAACTCTGTACTCTCAAAATTTTGTTTTTGAAGGTCTCCCCACTTACCAGGCACACTTTTGCCAGAAAACAAACTATCCCATTCCACACCTGCCAGATCCTTTCTGATGTTATTAAAATTGCCCTTTCTCCAATTTAGAATTTCAACCTATAGCCCTATCCTTCTCCATAATTATCTTGAAACTAATGAAATTATGATTACCAGATCCAAAGTCAATCACATACTTCTGTCACCTGCACTGTCTCTTTCCCTAACAGAAGACCCAGTATTGCACTCTGATTCATACCTCTATATATTGATTAAGGAAACTTTCTATGACACATTTAACATTTGACAAACTAACCCATCCAGTCTTTTTACATTATGGCAGTCTTGGTCAATATGTGGAAAGTTAAAACCACCTGCTATCACAACCTTATTTCCCTTGCAGCAGTCTGCAATCTCTGCAAATTTGCTCCTCTAAATCCTGCAGACTGTTGGCTGATCTATAGTATAATCCCATTAACATGGTTATCCCTTTCTTATTTCTTGGTTCCATCCATATGAGCTGTCCAGTCTGACCTATCTGAGCATTGCTGTGACGATTTCCCTGATTGGTAATGCCAACCCTTCTTAAATCCCTCCTGCTCTATCATGCCTAAAACAAATGCACCTTGGAATATTGAGCTGCCAGTCCTGCTCCTCCTACAAACAAGTCTCACTAATGGCTACAATGTCATAATTCCACATGGCGATCCATGCTGTAAGCTCATCAGCCTTACCTACAATACTCCTTGCATTGAAATAGACACAACTCAGAACATTAGTTCCATCATACTCAACATTTTGATTCCTGTCTTTGTATGTAGGCTTAGCAACATCTTTCCCCATTCCACTCTCTGCCCTGGCACACTGGTTCCTATCCCGCTGCAACTCATTTAAAACCCCCAAAGCAGCAGCAAAGGATATTAGTCTCTCTCCAGTTCAGGTACAAACCACCCCATCTGTACAAGTCCCACCTTCCCTGGAAGAGAGGCCAAAGATCCAAAAATCTGAAGCCCTCACTCCTGCACCGTTTCCTTAGCCACATTTTAAACTGTATTATCTTCCTTTTTCTGGCCTCACTAGTTCATGGTGTGGGTAGAAATCCTGAGGTCACTATCCTGGAGGTCCTGTCCATAACCCCCTGAACTCTGCAGGGCTTTGTCACCCTTCCTGCCTATTGGTACGGACGTGGACCACGACTTCTCGCTGCTTATCCTCTCACTTAAGAATGCTTTGGACTTGATCCAAGATGTTCCTGTTCCTGGCTCCTGAGAGGTAACATACCATCCAGGAATCTTGTTTACTTCCACAGAACCTCCTGTTTGTTCCCTTAATCAATGTATCCCCTATTACCACTGCTGTCTTCTTCTTCCCCTTCACTTCTGAGTCACAGAGCCAGATTTAATGCCAGTGATCTGACCACTGTGGCTTTTCTCTTAGTTCAGCTGCCTCCTCCCTCCCCCTACTAACAGTATCCAAGGCAGTATACATTTCTTGAGGGGAAATGTCACAGGGGTACTCTGCACTAGCTGTCAATCTCCTCTCCTTCTCCTTAGAGTCACCCTGTTACCCATGTCCTGCATTTTAGTGTAACTACTGTACCTCCCTGTATCACCTATCAACTTCCCTGCCTCCCAAATGATCTGGAGTTCATCCAGCTCCAGCTTCCTAGCTTGATCTGTAAGAAGGTTCCCCTGGATGAACTTCTTGCAGTTGTAGTTGTCAGGGATATTGGAGGTTTTCTTGTCTTCCCACTTCCTACAAGAGAAGCATTCCACTATCCTGCCTGACATTCCTACTGCTCTAACAATAAAGCAAGGGAGGAGGGGAAGAATGGAGAGGAAGAAGGGAGAGGGCAAGGTAGGGAAGAAAGAAGGACACTGCATTTTGACACTGGCCCATACACCTTCTTAGCCACCCTAGCAATTTGCACTGCAACTTTCAGGGATCTATGGACGTGACCCTGAGATCGCTCTGTTCCTCCATTCTGTTAAGAATCCTGCTATTAACACTATATTCTGCCTTCAAGTTCAACCTTTCAAAGTGTATTACTTAACACCTTTCCAGATTGAACTACATCTGTCACTTCTCAATCCAGCTCCGCATCCTATCAATGTCCCATTGTAACATGACAACCTTCTACACTATCCACAACACCACCAATCTTCATGTCATTTGCAAACTTAATAACCAAACCTCCACTTCCTCATCCAAATCACTTATAAAGATCACAAAGTGCAAGGGTCCCAGGAAGAGTATGCTCCATACACTACTACCCTCTGCCTTCTGTGTGTTAGCCAATTCTGAATCCACACAGCCTCCAGAATTTCTGAATGAGCCTACCAAGGAGAACCTTGTCAAATGCCATACTAAAATTCATATACACTACATCTACTGTTCCGCTTTCATTAGCTTGTTTTGTCACTTCCTCAAGTCAATTAGGCTGGTGAGGCATGACCTGCTCCTTGCAAAGCCATGCTAACTATCCCTAATCAGACTCTCTAAATACTCGTACAGTAAATTCTACTCTTAAGAATCCTTTCCAATCATTTTCCCACCACTGATGTATGACTCTCTGGTCTATAATTCCCAGGGTGATCCCTATCTTGAACAAAGGAAGAACATTTGCCACCCTTCAATCTTAGGCTGCTACTCCTGTGGCCAGTGCCAGTGAGGATGACCATTACCAAAGGTGCAGCAATCTCTTCCCTCGCTTCCTGTAGTAACCTGGGTTATATCCCATCCAGCCCCAGCATGTTAGCTATCTTATTGTTTTTTTCAAATGTTCGAGTACATTTTCTTTTTTTAATATTAACATCAACATGTTCTAGCATATCAGTCTGTCCTACATTGACCTCACATTTGCCAAGGTTCCTCTCACTGGTGAATACTGAAGAAAAATATTAATTAAGAATTTCCTCTACTTCCTCTGACTGCAGGCACATCTTGCCTCTTTTATCCCGATCAGTTTTACCCTCTAAATATCCTCCTGTTCATCATGTACTGTACATGTGAACACCTTGGGGTTTCCCTTAATCCTACTCACATCCCCTTCTAGCTCTCCTAATTCCATTCTTATGCTTCTTTCAGGAAGAATGCAGTTATCTTAAGACTATAGAGCTAAAGGAGATACCACAAATAGAACTAAAAACTAGGGTTGGTATTTTAACATAAGGGAAACACAACACCTAGAGCCAGTGTGAGTCAACAAGTACAGGGCTCCAAATGTGAATAAGTAAGTTAGGAATTGTTAATTCATTTATTCATGAGCTTTGATGGTTACATGGTAAAGCTAAAGTTTATTGGTGATAGGAGTACAATGATTGTTCACCAGATTCATTCCCAGCATGGTGTGTTAGTTACACGCAGGGAAATTAATCAGACTAGGCCTACCCTCTAGAAAAATAAGATGTGTTATCATTGAAACATGCAAAATTCTTACATCCTTGATTGGGTGGATGTGGAGCTGATATTTCCGGTGACTGAGATGGGTCTCAGTAAATGGAGTCAGTCCTTCAGGATAAAGATCAGAAGAAATTTGTTCTCTTAGACAGTTGTGAATTTAACTTAATTCCCCACAGCTCTCTTGGGTAATGAATTCCAGAGTATTCAAGTCTGAGATTAATAGATCTTTAGACGTTAAGGGATACCAGAGTATGGGGTTAGTGCAGCAAAGTGCCAAAGACACATTGAGCCATATAGCTTACTCCTCCTATTTCTCATGTTTGTGTCCTTTTCAAATTGGATTAAATGAAGATGCAGTAAAGTATTAAACATCTGTGGTCTCGAGTTATACTTAGGAAAATTAGGTAAAATTCCCCTTCCCTGAACGATAATAGTGAACCAGATGGATTCTTACACTGATATTAGTATTATGCGAATTGTGATTCAATTTATGTCCCTGGATTAATGATCCAAGAATCTGCATATTATTCCAGTAAATTAAGAAGTACTATAGTACTTTACAATGCTGACCAGTGTTGTACTGGCATCAGCACCGGACTTCGAGACGAGTGGTCCCGGGTTCGAATCCGGCCGGGTCCTTGCATGTTTTCCGTTCATGCTTGGTTGAGCATCAAGCTAGCAACTCAGTCTCATTAAAAAAAAAACAGACGAATGTTAAGGAAACAGCAAGGTTGCTGGACGATGTGCCACAAGATACGGAGAAGAACAACGATAATACTTTACAGTGTCTGGACAGCAGAATTTTAGTAAACAAATTTGTGGAAACCAGAGTGAAGGTCAGCTGTTTTGGAATTGTCAACTCCAAAAATAACATGGAAATGAACCAAGGGTGGAGTAAGACTATGAGGTGGAAATATTTGATATTCAAAATTCATTTCACAGTGTAATAGGACTGCAACTTTCCAACTGTCTGGTTTAGTTTCAAAGAGCTGCCAGTCAAAGGGATGGATTCATATATTGCACGGATTCTCTATCTAGTGGTACTGTGGCACTAAGATTTGGAATGCTAAGCTTTTTAATGTTTAATACAAAGCTTCTCATATTTCCAATCTGCTCTGTTTGCTTGATTTCTAAATTAAATGATATTCTCTAAATGCTGGATAATAATATATAATGGAGATATTAAATTAAATTATTTAGAGAATATCAAACTTTAAAATGGGTACTAGATTATGTTTGTTCTTCAGTTATTCTCTTGATTCTAACTTCTGGAATAAATTGGATCCCAACAACTATATCCACTGTCTCAGAAGTTTGACTTGTACATGCCACTTTGGTTTGGCCTAAAATAATTTATCTTACTTTTAAAGGTATGTCGTGCATATGCCTACCTGGTTACCAGTTAACATCAAACAAAGGCACATTTTCCATCACTTGCAAAAAATGTCCTGAATTATCTCCAGTAAGTAAATTGGTTTTGTATTTTATCTGAGTTCCAACCTATTGTACTAGGTTTAAGTTTGCAATTGTGTTACCGTATTTGACACTGAATGAATTTCTGACCACGAATCTGTTCCATGGCTCAGACTGTCAGTTTCTATCTCCATTGTGTCTTTTCAGTTGCCCCATCCAATCTGCTGTCGAAATGCTCAGTTGCACCTTTGTCACCTTAACGCTTGACAGTCCTGCTTAATCGTGGACTTGTTCTAGCCACCACTGATATAAATTGATCCAAAGCTCTTCTGCCTATGAATTAACTCGGTACAATTTCGGTTCATTCACAGACCCAGCATCCCAATAAACAATACTTAGTTAAAAAAAATCTTATCCCTGTTTTGAAATCCATCCATGGCTTTTTTGACCCTTAAATTCACAATTTCCCCAAGCCCTGCAAAATGTCTAGCAACGCACATCAAAGTTGCTGGTGAACGCAGCAGGCCAGGCAGCATCTGTAGGAAGAGGTGCAGTCGACGTTTCAGGCCGAGACCCTTCGTCAGGACTCGGCCTGAAGGGTCTCAGCCTGAAACGTCAAATGTACCTCTTCCTAGAGATGCTGCCTGGCCTGCTGCGTTCACCAGCAACTTTGATGTGTGTTGCTTGAATTTCCAGCATCTGCAGAATTCCTGTTGTCCTGCAAGATGTCTGTTTCTTTTTAATCCTAGCCTAATAATTTTCCCCAGATCACTAAACATAGGTGAATGATTTTTTTTAAACCGATCAAGGTCCTAAGCTTGGAATTCTTGACTAAAACTTCTTAGCTTCTCTACCTTTCTTTTGTTTTTTTTTGTAACCTCCATCTTCAAACTAGGTTTTGGCTATATACCTGGTATCTTTGCATATGCATTGGCATCAGTTCTTTCTGTTATCGGAATATTTAGAAATATTCCAATGGAATGGGTAACCATGAAACTATGGATTATCTCAAAACACAAAAAATAGTTGGAACAGTGGACCACCAGGCCCCCAGGCATGCCTACCATTCAGTATGATCATAACTGACCTACGCTGACCTTTTTCCTCCTCTGTACTGTAAGGGGGTTTCCACAACCCTCAGTTCTTCGACCTTTCAGATATCTATTTTATCATAAATATAGCTGATGATCTGGCCTCTACCTCCTTCAAGACCAAAGGGAAAAAAATTCTATACATCCTAATTGTATATGTATGGCTCCTTATTTATGCTTCCCACATGTTCCCTTGTTTGTGATTCCATGATTAGTAAAATAATTTCAAATTCTATCTTGTCAACCCCACCAAGGATCTTCATGGATGAATAAAATCATCACCCAATTTTCCAAAACTCACTGATTCATTAATCTTCTTCAGGAAAGGGCACACACAACTCTCTCCAAACCCACCAATATGCGTGGTCTCAACTGTTTTTTCAATCAGCAGCAATTATCACATACAATAATGCAATAAACTCTCTATGATATTCACACACCAGGAATGAATTTTTAAAAAATATTTCATTTGTATAAAGTTATGACATTATGCAGGGTGAAATGTGGAATTAATTCATAAGTAACGACACATAATAATATGGTTGCTCTGTATGCAGTATTTAGGTATGCATGCACAATCCCCAAATACGTTATTGACTGCATTTCCAACTGAAACTCTGAGAGTGCTGTATGTACCAATTTTGCCTGCCCACAGGTGCTTTAAAGGTTATATAAAGAAGGTGAAAGACATAAGTTATAACCAATTTATATCATTCTTTGTTGTTCATTTTCATCCTATTATTATGTAACTTTTTATTATAATTTCCTTCTTCAAGGCTGTAACACAAGATGGATGGAACTGTATTAAATGTTCCTCAAGTGCTATTATGGATAATAATGGGAAATGTCGATGTCCAACAGGACAGGTTCTAGGTACGTTTTGCTCAGTAATATGATTTAGCCATGTTTTAGGACATGTTAATTTGGTTTTCACTTGTAACCTGAAGCTTTCTGAGAAACTATTTGTAAAATGTTGCAGAAATGTAGATTTAATAATAGAACTTAAATTTAAGGAAACTCCTTAATCACAATAAAGAAATTCACCAAATGCATAGGAAATTATTAGGACAAGTAGCCATGTGGGCACGTGGCCAAGTGGTTAAGGCATTGGACTAGCAACCTGAAGGTCGTGAGTTTGAGCCCCAGCCAAGGCAACGTTTTGTATCCTTGAGCAAGGCACTTAATCACACATTGCTCTGCGACGACACTGGTGCCAAGCTGTATGGGTCCTAAGTCCTTCCCTTGGACAACATTGGTGCCGTGGAGAGGGGAGGCTTGCAGCATAGGCAACTGCTGGTCTTCCATACAACCTTGCCCAGGCCTGCACCCTGGAGAGTGAAGACTTTCCAGGCGCAGATCCATGGTCTCGCAAGACTAATGGATGCCCTTAAGCCATGATTAATTGACAGACAAGATTCGATGGACCAAATGGGCTAATTCTGTTCCTATGTCTTATGGTCTTATGAATGAGAAGAGCACAACCAGCTGCTCATATTCTTACCTATGCCTAAATCTAGTAAAGTAAGATAACATTCAACCTTCCCAGTCTTTTAGGGGAAGTATCATCCTAAGGCTTTGTCTTTACATTTGATTTGACATTACTGTTTGAAGAACAGTTTGAAGATGACCTGAAAAATATTAATTCCTCTTCATGACAGCATCCAAATTTCAGAATGGTTAACAGTTAAATACTGTCAAGTTTACAAGTTGTGTTATGTATTTGATAAATATGCTTTAAACCTTTTTTTTTCTTTTGAATGAATGAATTGCCCCAATCAACCCTATAAAAGGTTGAAGGAGAAGATGGCGGCGCGCCTGCGTGTGCGCAGCCCTCCGGTGAAAAATGATATCGTATCTGTTAAATAGGGGCCGTGGACAATTCTGATTTGATGGAGAATGGACGTGAAAGCACAGAGGAACATCTGGAGAAATTTCTGAAACGCCCATTCACTGCTGTCGTTACTGTGTGGTTGGGAATCTTTCGGAGGGTAGGCCTCAAAATCCCCGGCCTTGCCTGCTTTTGGCGACCGAGAAGGAGGTCGAATCATTCGGACAGAGATGGCGCTCAGTACTCGGTGTCGGAGAGCTGATCAGAGCTCGAAGTTTTCGGATGACTCAGAGTTGGATTGTGGTCGGCATGGCAGGGAGAGTTTTTCTTCCTTCTCCCGCCTGGGTGAGATGTGAGACATCTGAGAAACTTTGGACTTTACTGTGCTCATGGACTTCTTCATCAAGTTATGGTATTGTGCACTGTTGTAACTATATGTTATAATTATGTGGTTTTGACAGTTTTTTCAGTCTTGGTCTGTCCTGTGTTTTGTGATATCACACCAGAGGAAATAATGTATAATTTCTTAATGCATGCATTACTAAATGACAATAAAAGAGGACTACATGTCTTCATAATCATCATCATCATCAAAATGCCTGTTTAGCAATTAGCAACAATGCAGACTTATAAAAGACCTTTGTACGGGGAAAAGTACTTTTCAGCTATGTAAATCAGTAATAGTTCTGATGAAAACTCGGACATTTTGAGTGTTTATAATGGAAGATGTGCTGTTGAGAGTGAGGTCAGCTGTTAAGCCATAAGAATCAGGTCTTGACAACTAGTTGCTGACAACTGGGAACCAAGTGTTGGGATACTGAGGAAGCAAAGTGGCTGGGAAGAGCTGGAGGAACAGTCTGCAAAAAAAAGTTAAGGAACAGGTGGAGGCTTCTCAAATAGAAGAGTAAACTGGAATAGATGATGGTGATTAGTTAAGTGGACGTCAATCATTTAATTTGTTTATTTATTGAGATACAGCCAGGAATAGGATAGGCCCTTCCAGCCTTTTGAGCCATGCTTCCAAGCAATCCCACAATTTAATCAGAGTCTAATCATGAGACAATTTACAGTGAACATTTTATCTACCAACTAGTTGGCTAATTGGATATTTGTAGGGGTTCTCGAAATCAGGGTGTTATTATATTTTGACCAATCAATAAACCTTGACTTTGAGGTTCTGGAGATTCAAATATTGAGATTCAGCGATCCTGGAGATATCAGTGGGCCAGGTGTGTGGATGGACTGGCCCTCTGGTACATCTGACATTATAGTTTCTTAAGTCTTGGAATGTAGGGAAGTTGTGTGGCCTACAAAATCAGTTGGAGTGAGCCAGGGCCTAAACATATTTCCCCATAATTCTCCAAAAATAGTATTGCAGGACAAATGATGAAATCTTGTAGGATACAAGTCAATTATTCCAGAAGTACCCAGTCAGTTTTCAGGAATGATGCGAAGCAGCTTGAAAATGGTCAATATCATGGTTCACTTTGGGTAAAGTCAATTTTTAACTACAAAAATCTGAAAGAAACAGCACTATGTAGATGGATTTTAGGGCACTGCATTTTGCTCAGAAATACCTTATTTAAGGAGTAGTTTATCAGTGAATTGTGGATTTTGTATTACAGGTGTCGGCCCCTTTTCGAATGTTTGCTTTGAGAAACCTCACTGTTACGAAAGACCTATATTAGTACCCTGTTTTCACTAAAAGGTGTTTTCACTGTTACGAAAAAAATCAGCGCGCGATAAAAAATCAACACGCAATAAAAGGCAGCGCGCGCCCCGAGCAGCCGCTCTCTCCCGGATTCGGAACGGCATTGCTTCAACACATGCCTGTGAGCAGCCGTTTGCAAGATGAGTTCTGAGGTGTTGGAAAAGCCTGAAAGAACTCGTAAGGGTGTTACACGTAGCATAAAACCAGACATAATTAAGCGCTTTGATCGTGGTGAACAAAGTAAGGACAACGTGAGTTTGGCTTGTGGAAGCTGACGAAGATGATGTTGAAGAGGTTTTGGCATCCCGTGGCCAAGAACTGATAGATGAAGAGCTGATGCAATTAGAAGGGGAAAGGATAACAATCAAAACCGAATGCAGTAGCGAAATGAACGTGAAGCAACTGTGTGAGATTTTCGCTGCAATGATAAAGTACGACTTTAATTTTGAAACGGTACGTAGGTTTGGGGATATTTGCAAGATGGTTTGAGTCCTTACAAAGAACTGTATGATAGAAAAATGTGCGAGGCTCAGCAGTCAAGCGAGCCTTCCACATCAACCACAGCAGACGACGAACCTCGACCTTCGACATCGAGGCGGGAAGTCATAGGAGAAGATGAGCTGTCTGCCCTAATGGAAACAGATGACACCCCAGTGTCCCACCACCCCAACCCCTGGGCCATGGACAGATACCGATTCGTGGAGAATGCAGCGGTAGCCGGGAGGCATACAGCACATCTTTAAGAAAAAAGCCAAAATAAACACACTAATTAATTAGGTGCCGCCCCACACGTAAATGTCAGCCCAGATCAGAGGCAATGCAATCGGCACTGATCTGGGCCGACAATTATGTGTCGGGCAGCACTTAATTAATTAGCATGTTTATTTTGGCCCCCGGCTACTGCTGGACCCCTGCATGCTTCGTGGCAATGTATCGGTTGGCGGCCCGGAGGGTGGGGGCCACTGCACCACCCAACCTGCGACAACTCAGTCTAACACACCATCATCAGTGTGCTCGACGCTGAACCAATTCCGGTAAGTGATACTACACTGTACACACATTCTTTCTACTATATATAGGCTGTGTATTTTTACATGTTATTTGATATGATTTGCAGCTTCATAGCTTAAAGGTTACCAGAGAGCACTTGCGCCGTGTTTTTGCCAACAGCGCTTGCGTGAGATTTTTGCTTCGGCGAACAGTGCCGGCAATGTTTGTGGAAAAGTATTTCTACTTAATATAGGCTGTATATTTATCATATTATTCCTGCTTTTACTATATGGTACTGTTATTTTAGGTTTTATGTGTTATTTGGCATGATTTGGTAGGTTATTTTTGGGTCTGCGAATGCTCACAAAATTTTCCCATATAAATAAATGGGAATTGCTTCCTCACTTTGCGACATTTCGGCTTACGAACCGTTTCATAGGAACACTCTACCTTTGGATGGCGGGGGAAACCTGTATATGGTTTGATTATTCATTTTCAACTTTGACATACAGAAGTCTTCTATTGAAAAGAATAATGAAATGAAAATTGCTTAATGTAGATTTTTTGATTTTGTTAAAGTGGAAAAGACTGTTTCTGGAATACCTTTGACTGAAGCAAAATGTGTTACCTGCATTATTAGCCAGCCATTTTTTTCCACCCCGGATGCTTCAGGAAACCAGTAAGTTACATTTATTTCTTACAGAGTCATAGAAAAGTACAGCACAGAAACAGGCCCTTAGGCCCATCTAGTCCGTGCCGAGCCATTTTAACTTCCTACTCTCATCAACCTGCATGGGAACCATAGCCCTGCATACACGACCCATCCATGTACCTATCCAGATTTCTCTTAAACATTGACATCAAGCTTGTATATACCGTTTGTACTGGCAGCTGGTACCACACTGTCATGACCCACTGAGTGAAGAAGTTTCCCCTCATGTTCCCTTTAAACTTTTCACCTTCCATCTTTAATCCATAACCTCTGAGGTTCCACCCAACTTCCGTGGAAAAAGCCTGTTTGTATTTTCCCTATCTATACCCATCACAATTTTGTATACCTCCATCAAACCTCCTCAGAATCTTCTGTGCTCAATGGAATAAAGTGCTAAGCTATTCAATCTTTCCATATAACTCAAGTCCTCCAGACCCAGCAATATCCTTGTAACTTTTCCTCTGTACTCTTTCAACCTTACGCACATCTTTCTTGAAGGTAGGTGAGCAAAACTGCACACAATACTCCAAATTAGGCCTCACCAATGTCTCATACAACTTCAACATAACATTGCATCTTATGAAGGCCAGCGTGCCAAAAGCTTTCTCTACAACCCTATCTACCTGTGACACCACTTTCAATGAATTATGGACCTCTCATATCCCATATCCCTTTGTTCAACTGCACTTCTTAGTGCCCTACCATTCACTGTGTAAGACCTACCCTGGTTGGTCCTACTGAAGTGCAATACCTCACACTCGTGTACGTTAAATTCTATCTGCCATTTTTCAGCACATTTTTCCAGCTAGCCCTGATACTGCTGCAAGCCATGATAGCCTTCCTCACTGTCCACTACACCCCCAATCTGAGTGTCATCCTCAAATTTTCTGATCTAGTTAACCACATTATCGTCCACATCATTGATATAGATGACAAACAATAATGGACCCAGCACCAATTCTTGCAGCATTCCACTATTCACAGGCCTCCAGTCAGAGAGACAACCATCTACTACCACTCGCTGCTTCTCCCACAAGGCCAATGTCTACCTTATCCAAAAAACCAAACGACTGAACCTTCTTGACCAACCTTTTGTGTGGAACCTTGTCAAATGCCTTGCTAAAGTCCACGTAGACAACATCCACTGCCTGGTCTTCTTCAACTTTCCTGGTAACTTGCTCGAAAAACTCTATAAGATTGGTTAGAAACAACCAACCATGCATAAAACTATGCTGACTATCCTTAATCAGTCTATGTCTATCCAAATATTCATGTATCCAGTCCTTTAGAATACCTTCCCACTACTGATGTCAGGTTAACTGGCCTACATTTTCCTGGCTTATTTTTTAGAGCCTTTCTTAAGCAGCGAAACAACATTGGCTATCCTCCAATTTCCTGCCACCTCACCTGTTGCTAAGGATGATTTAAATATCTCTGTAAGAGCCCTGGCAATTTCTGCACTTGCAGGGTTAAAAGGAACACCTTGTCAGGCCCTGTGAATTTATCCACCCTAATTAGCCTCAAGACAGTAAACTCCTTCTCCTCTGTAATCTGTTATAGAGTTCATGAAGTTGATGCCATTTTGCCTTACTTTTATAGACTATGTCCATCTCCTGAGAAAATACAGATGCAAAAAAAATCATTTAACATCTCCCCCATTTCTTTTGGCTCCATGCATGGATTATCATTCTGATCTTCCAGAGGACCAATTTTATCCCTTGCAATCTTTTCGCTCTTAACATATTTGTAGAAGCCCTTAGGCTTCTCCTTTGTCTTGTCTGCTAAGGCAACCTCATGCCTTCTTTTAGCACTCCTGATTTCTTTCTTAAGTGACCTTTTGCATTTCTTACACGTACTCCATAAGTGCCTCATTTGTTCCTACCTGCTTATACCTGCAATTAACCTTTTTTTCTCAACCATCTCTTGAAAACCGAGGTTCCTACAGCTGTTATCTTTACCTTTTAATCTGACAGGCACATACAAGCTTTGTTTTCTCAAAATGTCACTTTTGAAGCCCTCACTCTACCAGAAAACAGCCTATTCCAATCCACACTTGCCAGATCCTTTCTGATACCATCAAAATAGGCCCTTCTCCAATTTAGAATCTCAACTCACAAACTGGACCTATCTTTTTCCAGATTTACTTTGGAAACTTATTTACTTACATACTTACTTGCATTTAAGCATTGGAATTCTTTAGAAGAAATTTCAGATTTAATATGCTTTGTTATTAACTTTATAAACAGGAAATGAACTTGTGTTGACCAAGTAGGAACTGCAGTTTGCCTGGGGAATTAAAAGAAAACAGATTGACATATTGCCTGGGGAGAGAAACAGGAATGATCAGAACAAGCAGATTGCTTGGGAAATGGGGAAACCAGACCTAGTAAACTGAAGATTCGCTGTGGAGGTCTTGGCTGGCATAAAAATGCGCAGGGAGTGTTACGGCAAGTTGGTCTGAGGTCTCCTGCAATGCTCCAAAAGAAATGTTGCTAGAGGAATGATAGTATTGGTTAAGGTGAATTGAGGATAGTGGGGAATTATTTTACTAATGAATTTCAATTGCTCTTACTCCATTCATTAGATGCATCAGATGTCATGAAACATTCATTAATACCACACAATCATGTGACTGTCAGTCAAATATTTTGGTAAGCAATTTTTTAAAAAATTGTTCATAAGTGCTGTATTCTTTAATGTAACTGTTGGAGGAAAATTTCTTGTGTATATTAGATATACAGAAGGCTGCTGGTGCTGATTCAGGAGCAAGCAAAGTTCATCCAGCAGTTTATGCTTTTGCTTCTGTCCGAACAGACATCAATTATAAATCTGCATAATAAGCAATAGGTTTTGTATACTCACACAGTTGATAGTTGCCTAGGAAAAATAGTTTTATTTGTGCTACTTTTGTAAAATAATGTAGTTTCAAGATGTAATAAAATATTTAGATTAAAATACTTAGTTAAGAAACAAATCTGAGAGAAGAACCTACAATTAGTTTTAAGTAGTAGCATTTCTCTTTTTTTTTTCTAGACTGGAGGATTATGCTTTCTTCATTATCCTAAAGACTTGACCTCCTCAGTGGTTACAAATATTGTCTATGAGCAAGTAAGTGTAATGAAGCTTAATTAATCATGCCAAAAATGAGTAAATACTTACTCAAAGACCTACTTGTTTAAAATAATAGAAACAAATTTATATTCAGTTATAAATGCTGTCACAACACATCTCTGTGGATGCATAATCAAAAAGCATAATTTGTATAAAGGGTATGAACTATCAACATAGGGTGTATAATTTCTAAAATAGTTTTGTATCTTCTACAGTAAACTGTAGTAAAAAAAACTGAAGTATAAAAAAAGCGCAGTGACACATTTGAGTTTTTTAAAAAAGGCTGATATGGACGAATTCAGGGGATCATAAACAGTGATAACTAGAAGATGATAATAATAATTTTTAAAAAAAGTAGAAATGGCTGGCTTGGTTGGAAAGATAGTCACGTTCAGTTGCACAAGAGATAACTGGAATATATGTATTTTAAAGCAAATGGAATAGCCGATGAAAAATGAGTGCCAGTTTTGCTGAGTGCTATTGGTGGAAAGGCATACAGTTTGCTTGGAAGTTCAACTACTCCAACCAAACCAGCTGAAATAAACTTAGATTAGATTATGAGGACATGCAGTCCTCGTTTATTGTCATTTAGTAATGTATGCATTAAGAAATGATACAACGTTCCTCCAGTGTGATATTACAGAAACACAAGACAGACCAGGACTAAAAAATTGACAAAAAACACATAATTATAACATATAGTTACAACAGTACAAAGCAGTACCATAATTTGATAAAGAACAGATGATGGGCATGGTAAAAAAAAAAGTCTCAAGTCCCGATAGCCCCATCATCTCACGCAGATGGTAGAAGGAAGAAAACTCTCCCTGCCGTGAACCTCCAGCGCCGCAAACTTGCCGATGCAGCACCCTGGAAGCACCCGACCACAGCCGACTCTTGAGTCCGTCCGAAAGCTTCGAGCCACCGACTAGCCCTCCAACACTGAGCACCGAGCACCATCTCTGCTGAGTGCTTCGACCCCGGCCCTGGCCGCCAAGCAACGAGCAAAGCCGAGGGATTCGGGGCCTTCCCCTCCGGAGATTCTTGATTGCACAGTAGCAGTGGCAGCGAAGCGGGCATTTCAGAAGTTTCTCCAGATGTTCCTCCATGCTTCTCACGTCTGTCTCCATCAAATCAGGATTGTGCACGGCATCCTACTTAATAAATACAGATATCATTTACCGGAGAGGCCATGCGCGCTGTGTCACGCCGCCACCTTCTCCTCCCTCCTTTGCTGATATCATGAATATAATGCAGGAACATTTAGAAACGAAACCATTGCTGGTTGCAGAACACTTTAGTTTTCATAAGCTAAATCAAAAGGCAGCTGGGGTAGCTGAATGGAAGAGATTGTCTGACCATTGTCAGTTCAGTCATTGGCTTAATGGTGCACTGAAAGATTGTTTATTTTGTGGAATATTATAAGCAAGCATTCAAAAACAGCTACTAACTGAAGCAAAACTCACACTTGAAAGTAGTTGTAGTTGTAATGGTTGTATCAATGGAAACAACGGTCAGAGTCGCAATTGAGTTGCAGTCAGGAATGAAAGCACGCGTGAACGAAATTGCAACATCTGAACAGAGACCTACCTGACCAAACAAATTGCGTTACCATTGTGGCAGGAGCTTATATACACCAGACTAATACAGGTTTAAAGGCACAACATGCAGAAAATGTGACAAAGTAGAATATTTATTGTATAAAGAGTATATCGGGCAGACAAAAATAAATGGACTGCACAGGGAAGAGAAAAAGAGAAAAAGTAAAGTTGAAATTTCAAAAGGTGCACTAATCTGCATGCTGTTAATAAAAAATCTGATAATGATGAGAATGACACAGGACTGAGTAGCCTTGAAATTTACATGTAAAAACTAACATAAGATAAGCAATATGGCTTACACCAGAAGTGAACGGCAAATTAATTAAAGTGAAATTGGACACTGGCTCGGCAGTTTTAGTCATTCCACACAATGAGATTGAATTGCATTTCAAAGATACTGAAGTGAAACCTGCAGATATCCAACTAAGAACTTATACTGGAGAGAAAAAAAAACTCCTGTGGGAATGACATTTGAAATAGTGAAATACAACAACCAACAAGCCACATTGTGCTTGTAAATGGTAAAAACAGGAGGGCCCACATCGTGGGGTCGTGATTGACTGAGACAACTATAACTTGATTGGAGATCCATCCACCATTTGCATTGCATATAGCATGCAAAAGAGGCAACAGAAAATGAATTAAGAAAGGTACTGGATGATGCTAAGCAGTGTTCAAGGATTGTATTGGAGAACTGAAACATATCAAGGATAAAATAAGTGTTAAATGAAAATGTCACACCCAAGTTTTACCAAGTCCATCCGGTTCCTTATACCATCTGTGATAAAGTAGCCCGTGAGCTAGATTGCGTGGAAACTGAAGAAGTGTTTTCCAAGGTTGAGTGGAGCCCATAGGCAACACCAGTGGTCCCAGTACCCAAGAAGGATGGGTTTGTCAGGATCCGAGGTGATATTAAGGTCACCATCAATCCAGTGATAAAGGTAGATCAATACCCTCTGTCCAGGATGGAGGATAACTTTGAAAACCTTTATGGAGTGATAGACTCATAGAAGAGTACAGCACATAAACAGGCCCTTTAGCCCATCTAGTCTGCGTTAAAAATTTAAGCTGCCTACTCCCATCAATTTGTACTAGGACCATAGCCATCCATACACCTACTATCCATGTACCTATCCAAACTTCTGTTAAATATTGAAATCGAGCTCGCATGCAGCTCATTCCACAATCTCACAGCCCTCTGAATGAAGAAATATCCCCTCATGTTCCCCTTATACTTTTCACCTTTAGCCTATGACCTCTGGATG
Source organism: Mobula birostris (assembly GCF_030028105.1). NCBI lineage: Eukaryota > Metazoa > Chordata > Chondrichthyes > Myliobatiformes > Myliobatidae > Mobula > Mobula birostris. The sequence continues at coordinate 72,371,721 of NC_092370.1, forward strand.
TAGTTCACCAAACCTCAGTGGAAAAGGCCTGCTTGCATTTACCCTATCTATATCCCCTATATTTTTGTATATCTTTATCAAATCTCCCCTCAATCTTCTACGTTCCAAGTAATAAAGTCCTAACCTATTCAATCTTTTCTCACAACTTGGGTCCTCCAGTCCCTGCAATGTCCTTGTAAATTTTCTTTGTACTCTTTCAACCTTGTTTACATCTTTCCTGTAGGTAGGTGATCAAAACTGCACACAATACTCCAAATTAGGCATCACCAATATCTTATATAACTTCAACATAACATCCCATCTCCTCTACTTAGTATTTTGATTTATGAAGGCCAATGTGCGAAAAGCACTCTTAATGACCCTATCTACTTGTGACACCACTTTCAATGAAATATGGATCTGTCTTCCCAGGTCTCTTTGTTCTACAGTATTCCTCAATGCACTACCATTTCTGGAGGATAACACTTAAGCAAAGTGGGCTTAGCTGAGGCCTACCTACAGATGGAGATGGAAGAAGAGTCCAAAGTATTTCTCACCATAAACTCACACAGGACTTTATTGCTATAATAGGCTTATTTTTAGACCTACACTTTCATTCTGACAGAAAGCTATGGACCTAGAGCTGCAAGACTGTCCAGGAATTCAGTGTTGCCAGTGAGGATGACGAGGAATGTCTTCAATATATGAAGACAATGTTAAAAAGATTAGATTATAGGGTTAGAGCACAACACATCAAGTGTGAATTCTTTAAACCAAGCATCACTTACTGTGATCACACTATTGATGCACAAGATTTACATGTGTGCTCACAAAACTCAAGCAATGGTGGAAGTCCCAAGACCAAAGGACGTTTCACAGTTGCAGTCCTTTTTTAGAATTTGTCAATTACTAAAACAGGTTCCTGCCAAACCTGGCTTCTGTGCTCCAGCCCTTGAACTCATTACTGCAGATCAAGGAGAAATGGCAATGGACAAAGCAGTGTGAGGAGCCTTTCCAAAGGTAAGGAAAATGGTGGCGTCAGACACTGTACTCAAATAATATGATCTATATCATCCAGTGAAACGTTTCTGTGATGCCTCGCCTTATGGTATAGGTGCATCATGTCACGTTATGAATGATGGAAGTTAATTGCCCATAGCCTTTGCATCACATTCCCTTACCGCTGCAGAGAAAAATTAAGCAAAGGCAGACAGGCCTTGAGTCTGGTTTGGGATGTAAAACATTTCAACCAGTACTTTTATGGGAGAAAGTTTACCCTCATTAATGATCATCAACCACTAGTGTCTATTTTCAATCCACAGGAGGGTGTTCCATTAACACCAGCACCATGAATACAAAGTTAGGGTCTCTGTTTCTTAGATGACACCATTATAATATTGAATTCAAGAGGACAACTAATCATGGAAATGATGATGGATTGTCTGAAGTACTGTACCAGAAAAATTTACAAAAGAGGATGTTCCTTTTGACATATTTTCCCTAATGCAAATTGGAAGTCTCCTTATTACAACAGAGGCGATCCAAAGGGAAACCAGGAAATTCCCTACACTGTCACATGTCTACATGGTAACCCAAAATGGCTGGAATGTGCAGCAGAAATCCCACTTCCCCCATTTTTACCAGCACAGGGGTGAACTGCCCCTTGATGGAGGTTTCTTTATGTGGGGATTGAGAGCTGCGTCAAACTAAGATCTAAAGTGTTGGAGGAGCTACATGTTGGCCAGCTAGGCATGGTCAGAATGGAAGTGTTGGCTCGAAGCTTTGTCAGGTGGCCTGGGATAGATCAGCAGATTGAGTAGCTTGCCATGCACTGTTCCGGTTGCCAACTTGTCCAGAAGATGCCAAAAGCAGCGCTCATCCATCCCTGAGAATGGCATACATTGCTCTGGCAAAGGACTCATGTAGATTTTGCCAGACCATTCATGGGCACAAATTTCTTGATAGTAGTAGATGCAGCTACAATGTGGCCAGAAGTATTCCCAGTAGCCTCCACTACAGACTTGCACATTGTTGATGTGCTGAGAAGCCTCTTCTCAGGGACTGGTATTCCAGAAACTTAGTGACAATGGATCACAATTTGTTGCAGAACAGTTTGCCATTTCTGAAAACGAATGGAATCTGCGCCAAACCACCCAGCTATAGTGACCTGGCAAAAAGTATGTGAATGGCATACGTCAGTACATGACCACATCACAAGTGCACACCTCACTAAAGGTAAAAATACAAAGTTTACACGCATCTCTCAGACTTCCTTGTTTTTCTTTCGATTAGTGAACAAGGTGAGGAGTATTAGATCAAGGTTCTTCCAGTGTTGAAATTTCCATGATCTTGATATCCTTGTAATGATTGGCACAATCCTCCATTTGGCAATGTATTGAGCTGGCATCTTTGGGATCATCTTTTATATCTTAATTTTTATATGTTGGTTTCAGTAGATTTACTTGGTATCAACTTTTTCTTTGCTAGCATTCTTCCCTCTAAGATGCACAGTTGCATGCCAAGCAGTAACTGAAATGCTCTGCACACACATCCTTTGTTGCCAAGCAGCTGCAATTTTATTTTATATAATGTTAATATAATTTTGAAATTATGCTGGTATAATTTTGAAATCAATGTTAATATAATTGTGGAATACCCTGTAATTATGTTAATGCATATAATCAATAAATTTTCTAAATAATAAATGTACCATAATCTTTACTTTGCAACATTTTAGAGCTTCAACTTACTTACATTGTCAGTGTTTCAAGTTACAACACTGTTTTAAATTGTAACAATACACACAGAATGGAAGTCAGTAGCTCATCGTTAATAAATCATTAGCCCACTGAACGCCGATGTCGACAAGTTATGGTCACAGATTCTAGGCGATACCGTTTATTGGAGTGACAAAGTGAAAGATCTGCTTGTATCTACAAGTTCTAATGTTCATTCTGTGGCTATTATTCAACTCTTTCAACATGAGCATAATCACTTGGATAGTAGATTTCCCGACAAAGAGTTAAGAGAAAGAAAAGCTTTTGACCAAGTTATTATTGCAAATGCAACCAATTTTTGAATTTGGAAAGAGAATGTTGTACAACATTGACAAAAAATACTCTGCTACTGTTATGAACTATGACGATAGTGGTGCCTCAAATATTGCAGCAATATTGTGATTTCAAATTTGTCATTTCTGCGAAAGTTGGGACTGGTTCAATTAAGATGTTTCATTGATATGTTGAACTACTTGCTTAGAAAAGAAGAATTCAAAGAATTGTCAAAAGTTGTTGACATCGTTGGAATATTTCAGCCTTCTAAGTGTGTTCAGTGTTATGAATTCAAATAAATGTAAATCCAGAAGCAGACTAGAGGTGAAATGTTTGGATGATCTAATGAGGATTACGATATATCTTTAATCTGGACAGTGTTTATAAACAATGTTTATAAATAAGGTCAGGTCACTCGTCTGAGTGCTACTGATGCCATGTAACCCAGTACTACCTGTTGCATGGTCAGGTGGTCAGCGACTAAACCGGCTCCCCCACCGGGCTTGCCTGGTGAGGAGGGTGGCTAGAAACCTGCAGGATGAAAAACAAGACCTGTCAAAGAACAGATGAACCCTCTCGTAGGGTCAATGGCCATCTAACAAACACATGCTGTGAAGTGCGGAAAGGGCATCCCTTGCATCGAAGCTTGGTCTGGCCATTCATTGAAACAGAACTTCCCCCAGCCATGCTACTGGATCTGGGAGGGGATGTCGAGAGGGTAGGTCTGGACCTGTGCAAACCCCTGCTCACCTAAAATCCAATCACGCACGTGCTGTTCCTTTCTGAGGAGTGGGGTTCCCCACTAACTGACTGAAAGGAACCATCATCATCCCATGGGGTGGATAGCCAGAGAGAGAGAGAGAGATAAACAATGAATTTGTAACAAAGATGGATGAGAAAAAGTTTATGAAACACGAAGGATTTTCTTTGTTGTACTTTATTTCATTATACTCTTCAATTAGTAAGTATAATCAAAAGTATGTGACTTCTTCAATTTTCATTCTAAACATTAATAGTATGCATAATTACAAAAAAAATTAAAGTGCCATGCAGTTTTCCGGCCGTGTAAAAATTATCTGCTCAGAGCTGTTTATCTGTAATTTGATATCCGCCATTTGATTCGGCAGCCCAGATTGTAAATCGTGTTCATTTGTGAAAACATCCAATAACTTTTATTACTGTCTGGGTGTTCATATTTTCTTGCTTATTAGTTCAATCTTTGTTGTTGGAATTGATAGATCAGGAGAGCAACAAAAAAAGATCTACCATTTTGGATGAGTGACGACAATAGTATTCCTCATGTTTGTTTGAAAGTGAAGTAATTAATTTAAACACACAAATTGCTGGAGGTATTCAGCATGGCAGGCAGCATCTATAGAAAAGAGTATCAGGACTGGAGCAAAAAAAAAAGACGAGAAGCCAGAGTAAGAAGGTGGGGAGAGGGGAGGAAGAAATACAAAGTAGCAGGTGACAGGTGAAACCAGGAGGGAGGAAGGGGTGAAGTAAAGAGCTGGGAAGTCGATTGGTGAAAGAGATAAATGGAGAGGGGGGAATCTGATAGGAGAGGACAGAAGGCCATGGAAGAAAGGGGAAGGGAAAGGAGCACCAGAGGAAGGTGATGGGCGGGTAAGGAGATAAGGTGAGAAAGGGAAATGGAAATAGGTAACGATTACGTGGAGGCTGGGGGGCATTACCGAAGTTTGAGAAACCTCCGTTCATGCCATCAGGTTGAAGACGACCAAACAGAATATAAGGTGTTGTTCCTCCAACCTGAGTGTGGCATCTTGGTGGCAGTAAAGGGTAAAGGAGATGATGGACTGACATGTCAGAGTGGGGATGAGAGTGGAATTAAAATGGGTGGCCACTGGGAGATCCTGCTTTTTGTGGCAGTCAGAGCATAGGTGCTCTGCAAAACAGTCTCCCAATCTATGTCGGGTCTCATCGATATACGGGAGACCACACTGGAAGCACCGAATACAGTAGATGACTCCAACGGACTCACAGATGAAGTGTTGCCTCACCTGGAAGGACTGTTTGGGACCCTGAATGGTAGTGAGGGAGGAGATTTAGGTGCAGGTGTAGCACTTGTTCCGCTTGCAAGGATAAGTGCCAGGAGGGAAGTCAGTCGGGAGGGACGAATGGACAAGGGAGTCCCGTAGCAATCCCTGCAGAAAGCGGAAAGTGGGGAGCAGGGAAAGATGTGTTTGGTGGTGGAATCCCGCTGGACATGGCTTCTGGATTTACATTTGATTGAATTCATAAGACTGAATCCACTTCCACCTATCACCTGCTACCTTATATTTCTTCCTCCTCTCCCCCCACCTTCTTACTCTGGTTTCTCATCTTCTTTCTCAGCCCAAAATATTGATTATTTACTGTTTTCCATAGATGCTGTCTGGCCTGCTGAGTTTCTCCAGCATTTTGTATATGTTGGTTGGATTTCCAGCAGCTGCACATTTTCTCCTATTTGTCATTAATTTAAAATTGTTCTTTATTAAAATTGTATTTCTATTTTAACTCATGAAAGAATGTTTCCTGACAAATACAACCTGAAAATTTTAAACAGTAAATAGCTACAAATCTTCTCAGGCTTCCAGCCAGGTATAGGTATCAATTTTGATCATCTCTGATGAAGATGGCAAAGTTTGTCATCAAAACGTCGGTTAAAGTCCTGTACCATCTGGAAGCCCGAGAAGAGTTTATTTGTCATATATGCTGGAAAAGCACTAGATCCTTTTACAGCTACAAATCTTTAAAGGATTTCATTGTGTAGATGCAGTAGCAGTGTATGACCTGATTACAAACAATGTAATAAAGTAGTTATATAACCTGGGTATTATTTTAAGATGAAAATTATGTAAATGTATTCATTTGGAAACTGTGAGGCATTGTTCAAAGTTACTATCGAAACTATTTCCTGTAATTTTTGCAGGGTTTCAAAGTTTCATCTGCTTGGTTTGCTGCTCATTTGAAAGCATCAGCTATTGCATGCCTGGTCAGTTTTGAATATGTATTTTGGGGGAAATGTATTTTATTTAGAGATGCAGCACGGTAACTGACCCTAGTAGTCTAAACAGCCCACACAGCCCAATTACAGCCATGTGGCCAATTAACTTACCAACCTGTACGTCTTTGGAATGTGGGTAGAAAACAGAGCATCAGGAGGAAACCCATGTGCTCATGAGGAGAATGTATAGATTCTGTACAGACAACAGAAGAATTGAACAATATCTGTATCTCCAGGAATAGGCAGGGTTACACATGGCTGAATTCTCAAATCTGAACTGTTCCACCTAGATATGATTTTAATGGAGATGGTTAGTGGCTGGAAGACTCATGCACACTCAGAAAACTAATGAGTTAATACATGCTATTAAGGCTATGTATCTCTGCTTTAACAGGAAATATCTTAGTTTGTGTTGGCAATGTTTTGAGACATAGAAAACTAGGCAGATAAGAGGAGCCAGAAGTGAATGACTGCATAAATTAATGTCTTTGTGTCCATCAGGAGTAGGTAGTTACTCTAACTCCAACAGATTTTGCCATTATTATAGAGAACTAACTAGCCCATCTCACTCTTGACAATTCTGTCTACTTCTCCCAAGATTTCTACACACCCACCAAATCACTCAACCCTGTCCCAACCACTCCTCTCAATTCCATAGTCTCATCCTGTTCCTTATCCACTCTGATTGTGTGTATTAATGGTCTCTGACTAACCCTCAATTCTTGATCTCCACAAACTCCTGACGTTGATTTAAAGAAATAAACTGCATCTCCATTTTACTAACTTAATCTTGATCTCCATTTCAGTTCCACATAAAAATGTAATTTGGTGCTGTGGACTTCCAAATAGTTGATCAATCTTGCTGAAAATGTTAAATTATGTTCTCCTGTTAAATACAGCAGGACATTTGGAATTCCTGTTTGGAATCTCAAAGTACTGACCCCTCTTCTCCCCACCTTCCATATCTGTAATGTCGCAAATATCTACCTGGCCTTATCATTGAATATGATCTTTATATAAACATGTAAGATAAAGGAATAGGGTTAAGTCATTTGGTCTTTGAAGCCTCAACATGGCAGATGTATAGTATAGCAAACACCATTCCCTACCCCGGCTTAATGCTCCCTATTTCCTACAATATCCAAATATATATTTATTTTTTTGGAACACTATCCTCCACAATCTTCCAGGGAATTTCAAAAATTTACCATGTTTTTGTTTGGACTCTGCATTTCTGTCCAAATGAACTACTCTTAATTTTGAGACTATGGACCCTAATTCCAGACTATTAAGAGAAACATCCTGGTCTACCTTGTCGATTCCTCAATCGATTTTGCATGTTTCTTTGAGATCATTGTTCATCTTTGTAAAGCTCAAATAGAGGCCTAGACTGCACAATTACTGCTCATGTGGTAGACTTGCCATCCCAGGAACCACTTAGATGAATGTTCACTACATTTGCTATGTAGCAAGTATATCCTCTTTAGGTAAGGAGTCCAAAATATGGACAATTCTCCAAGCATGATTTCACCAAAGCCACGTGTAATAATAGTAAAACATATTTACTTTCATCATGGACTCAGAGTCTCTCAGCTTTCAAATGGGTCCTTATCAGACTGCACACTATGCTCCAAATTTCAAAAATTTGCAAAATAATGCCTCAATTCTGATAACCTATGCCCTTAACTTGTGCATTCTCTACCCAATGTATGTTGCCACTCTCAGAAAATTATGGACTTTAACACCTTTGTACATCAAAACTTCTGTGTGCCCTATCATTTGATGTCATATCCTGCCCTTTCTTGACTTCCCAAAATGCATCATCTTGCACCTGTTAATTCCAACTGTTTTCTCTCGGTAAACCAAGCATTTGAAAGCTTAGACAGGAATTTGCAAAGCTTGATTTGAGAGAGGCTGTTTACAGGTAAATGATGTTTTGTAAATGGGAGACTTTTAATAGTGTGATTGGAAGTGTGACGAGCCAACATGTCCCCATGAGAACGAAGGAAAGTGCTGGCACGATAAGAAACCCTCACTAATGAAGGATTTTGAGGCTCTGGTAGGAAAAAGAGAGGAATATGTCAGATATAGACAGCTATGATCAAGTGTATTCCTTCAGGGGTATAAGGGCTGTAGGGGAAATCAAGAGGGTCGAAAGTGATATGAAGTATCTTGGCAGTTAAAGTAAAGGAGAATCTTAAGAGATTATATAAGCATATGTAGCCTGGGGGAAAATACACATTCAGAACAACAAACACTTTTTCGGGTTTTAATTCCTTTATCTGTTTTAGATGTTCTAGTGGCAGAAGAGGGTCTCAAAACAAAATGAACGAATTTACAACCAGTCCCTGCCGTTACAGTCTCAGTCTAACTTTCGATCCACACACCCTTGTGTATCAACGAATTGCGTATGCAGTATAAAAATACATAAAGCAAACCGCACAGAACTAATACAAAACTAATACGGTAGTGGCAATTTTGAAGAAACACAATACAAACAACATTAGAATCCCACCAACCCTGTATCTTATACATAGCAGGGAAAATGTAAGCGAATACATTTCATCTAAGACGTCTACTCCCTTTTAGTACACACATGCTTAACTTCCAAACAGAGACTAAACATTCACGTTACGCTGTTACATTCACAATCAGTCATGATACAATAAAGTTAGACAAAAGGTACACTTTAGCACAACCTCTACAAGATATTGCCTGGTAGTTTAATTACAGGAAGACTGACCTACTTGGCCAGTAAGGAACTCTGCACAAGCCTCGCTATCCAGTGCCGATGCCTTCACTGGTGAAAATCTAAAGCATCCACATGTAAAACATGTCAAATTATCGATATTCTCAATTCGCCAATTAGTATAAACGAATTCACATAGATATCATCAATTAATACTCACCTTTCCTCACCATGCCCAGTATCTCTGGGAGGAACTTAATCCCAAACCCCACCAGCTTCTTCCGCAGAAAACAAAAATGGTCTCCCCACTATCCCGTGCGTGCGTAATAACATCACCATCTCCACTTAAAGGCACAGACAACTATTCTAGCTTCACCCGGACAGATGCCCAAGTACACTTTTAACGATAATGAGTAAGATTCGACGGTCACCTGGTTACACATATTTAAAATAGATGAGTAGCTAGGGAGAATATAGGACCTCTCTAAGAGTGGTCATCCATATTTACCTTATCAACGTCCAGAACTACCATCTTATGTGAAATGGTAGTTCTGGACCAAATTTCAATCACAGAAGGATGCTCAACAGCTGTGGCAGGTCTTGAATGCTGTCATCCCCTACAAAGTAAAACCAAGCAACATGAATGACAGCAGGGTTTTGCTCCAAGATGAGCTCAATGCCTTTAATGCTCACTTTGATCTACAAACCCCATTTCCAGAAAAGTTGGGATATTTTCCAAAATGCAATAAAAACAAAAATCTGTGATATGTTAATTCACGTGAACCTTTTTTTAACTGACAAAGGTACAAAGAAAAGATTTTCAGTAGTTTTACTGACCAACTTAATTGTATTTTGTAAATATACACAAATTTAGAATTTGATGGCTGCAACACACTCAACGAAAGTTGGGACAGAGTTAAAATAAGATTGAAAAGTGCACAGAATATTCAAGTAACACTGGTTTGGAAGACTCCACATTAAGCAGGCTAGTTGGTAGCAGGTGAGGTATCATGACTGGGTATAAAAGTAGCGTCCATCAAAGGCTCAGTCTTTGCAAGCAAGGATGGGTCGTGGCTCACCCCTTTGTGCCAAAATTCATGAGAGAATTGTTAGTCAGTTCAAAAGGAACATTTCTCAACGCAAGATTGCAGAGAATTTAGGTCTTTCAACATCTACAGTACGTAATATTGTGAAAAGATTCAGAGAATTCAGAGACATCTCAGTGCGTAAAGGGCAAGGTCGGAAACCACTGTTGAACGCGCGTGATCTTCGAGCCCTCAGGTGGCACTGCCTAAGAAACCGTCATGCTACTGTGACAATTATAGCCACCTGGGCTCGGGAGTACTTCGGAAAACCATTGTCACTCAACACAGTCCGTCGCTGCATCCAGAAATGCAACTTGAAACTATATTACACAAGGAGGAAGCCATACATCAACTCCATGCAGAAACGCCGGCGAGTTCTCTGAGCCCGAGTTCATCTCAGATGGACCGAAAGACTGTGGAACCGTGTGCTGTGGTCAGATGAGTCCACGCTTCAGCTAGTTTTTGGAAAAAATGGGTGTCGAGTTCTCCGTGCCAAAGATGAAAACGACCATCCAGATTGTTATCAGCGAAAGGTGCAAAAGCCAGCATCTGTGATGGTATGGGGGTGCATCAGTGCCCACGGCATTGGTGAATTGCATGTATGTGAAGGTACCATTGACTCTGAGGCGTATATTAGGATTTTAGAGAGACATATGTTGCCATCAAGGCGACGTCTCTTCCCAGGACGTCCATGCTTATTTCAGCAGGACAATGCCAGACCACATTCTGCACGGGCTACAACAGCGTGGCTTTGTAGACACAGAGTGCGTGTGCTTGACTGGCCTGCTGCCAGTCCAGATCTACCTCCTATTGAAAATATATGGCGCATCATGAAGAGGAGAATCAGACAACGGAGACCACGGACTGTTGAGCAGCTGAAGTCTTATATCAAGCAAGAATGGACAAAATTTCCAATTGCAAATCTGCTACAATTAGTATCCTCAGTTCCAAAACAATTAAAAAGTGTTATTAAAAAGAAAGGTGATGTAACACAATGGTAAACATGCCTCTGTCCCAACTTTTGTTGAGTGTGTGGCAGCCATCGAATTCTAAGTTTGTGTATGTTTACAAAATACAATTAAGTTGGTCAGTAAAACTATTGAAGATCTTTTCTTTGTACTTTTGCTAGTTAAATAAAGGTTCATGTGAATTAACATATCACAGATTTTTGTTTTTATTGCATTTTGGAAAATATCCCAACTTTTCTGGAAATGGGGTTTGTATATAACATGCAGGCACCTTCACAAACACCCATAGCCCCAAAGAACCCTGTGATTTCAGTCTTTGAGGCTGTCATGAGAGCATCCTTCAGGAGAGTGAACCCACAGAAAGCGTCTAGCCCAGGTGGTCTCCCTGGCCAATTACAGAAGACCTGTGCTAATCAACTGGCTAGAGTATTTTCTGACATCTTTAACCTCTTGCTTCAGCAGTCTGAAGTACCCAGCTACTTCAAGTATGCTTCAGTCATACTGGTGCCCAAGAAGTACATGGTATCGTGCCTCAATGACTGTCGGCCAGTAGCACTTACATCAACTATGACGAAGTGCTTTGAGAGATTCGTGATGGAACATATCAGCTGCTACCTGATAAGTAACTTGGAACCGCTCCATTTTGCCTAACGTCTTAACAGGTTAACAGCAGATACCATTTCCTTGGTTCTCCATTCAGTTCAGAAAATTCAGAATGGTGAAGATGCATACATCAGGATATACTTTATTGAATACAAAGCTGTAATCAACACCCTCCCCTCAAAACTAATTAAGTCCAAGAACTTCTTGTGCAACTGGATCCTTGACTTCCTCACTTGCAAACCCCGTTCGGCTCCGATTGGCAACAACATCTCCACAATCACCATCAGCCCAGGTGCACCTCAAGGCTGCGTGCTTAGCCCTCTGCTCTACTCACTTTATACTTATGATTGTGAGGCCAATTATAGCTCCAATGCTATATTCAAGTTGGCTGACAACACCACTGTCATAAGCCGAATCAGCACATAGGAGGGAGATTGAAAATCCGGTTGAATGGTGTCACAACAACAGTCTCTCACTCAACAACGGCAAAACCAAGAGCTGATTATTGAGTATAGATAGAGGAAATCGGAGGCCCATGATCCAGTTCTCATTAGGGGATCGGTGGTGGAGAGGGTCAGCAACTTCAAATTCCTTGACATTATCATTTCAAAGGATCTGTTCTGGGATCAGCACATAAGTGTCATTACAAAGAAGGCACGCCAGAGCCTCTACTTTCTTAGAAGTTTGCACAGGCTCAGCATGTCATCTAAAACTTTTATAAAATTCCATAAATGCACAGTGGAGAGTATCCTGACTTGTTTGCATCATGGCTGTTATGGAAACAATAATGCATATAAATGGAAAAGGCTTCAAAAAAAGTAGTAGATACCCAGTCCATCATAGTTAATGCCCCCTACCCACCATTGAACATATCCACAAGGAGTGTTGCCACAAGAAAGCCACATGCATCATCAAGGATACCCACCAGCCAGGCCATGCTTTCTTCTTGCTGTTGCCACCACGAAGGAGGTACTGGAGCCTTATGTCCCATACCACCAAGTTCAGGAACAATTATTACTCCTCAACCATCAGGCTCCTGAACCAATGTGGATAACTTCACTCACCTTGACACTGAACTGGTTGCACAATCTATTGATTCACTTTTAATGACCCTACAACTCATGTTATTAATATTTTTTTTGTATTTGCCTTCTTTTGCTCATTGGTTGTTTGCCGTCTTTGTTTGATTCCATTGTTCTTCTTTGTATCTGCTGTGAATGCCCGCCAGAAAATGAATCTCAAGATTTGAGAATAAGTTACAACTTGAAAGAGACTGAATAGGCTGAGACTGTTTTCACTGTGGCATAGAAGACTTAGAAAGAACATAGATAAGGTGAATGTTCACAATCTTTTTACCAGGATAGTCACCATAGTTTTAGAGCGAGGGGAAACAATTTAATGGGACCCGAGGAGTAACTTATCATACAGAGTGTGGCAGGTACGAGGAGTGAGCTGCCGGAAGAAGTGGCAGAGATGTTTATTACTACATTTAAAAGACATTTGGACAGATATATGGATGAGAAATGTTTAGAGCAGGGGTTTCCAACCTTTCTTATGATAATATTATTAAGCAAGGGGTCCAGGTTGGAAACCCTGAGGATAAGGACAAATACAAGCAAATGGGACTAACTCAGGTAAGCAACTAGTTAACATGGACAAGTTGAGCTGATGGGTCTGATTCCGTGCTGTATGACTCAATGACTCTCTGATTGTATCACATAAGTTCATCTATAGCGTAGGAGTGACTGCCTGAAATTTAGGTTTGCAAATTCTTGAATAAAATGTTCCTTTCTTTTCTGTTTTAATAACTTACTTAAATGTTTATAATGAATTAATTCAGATAATTAAAAATTCTATTTGGAAAACATGAAAGGCTCTGATTCTATAATACAAGTAAATGCTAAGCTTGCAAGCTATTTACTTAGCCACTACATAGTTTAGTGCAGAAGAATCATTAGTAAGCTGCGTATTTTAATTACGTTTATGTTAATTAACAAGTTCACTGTTTTAGTTCATTTCTTTTTCAGAGATTTGCAAATCTTACTGCCTGTCAGGCTGTAGGGAATATGTGTGTCATGATCATGAATTCAATAGACATGGCAACAACTCCTAATGATGCTTGTACCCTTTATCACACAATATTTAAGGAGACAATAAGCTTAGGAAATACCCATTCAGTATCTTCATGGTAAGAAAATGCTGTGGTTAAAGAGTATATGAATTTCCTGTTTGAGCAGTTAGCGCATTGGTATTTTAATTAATTTGCATTTTTGTCATAGGAAATTTTCTACTTTAACATTTTCTAAGATACTTGTCAAAATTTTGCCACTATTCTATCAATGTTAATTCCACTAAAATACTGAGAACTTCAGCTAAAAGGAATAAATATTGTTCTAGTATCAATTTCTGCACCCTGTTCACTTCATCCTCTAAATACAGAACCTTATACTGTATTTCCTTCACAATTCCCAAATGGATCACCAGTATCAAAGTATCTATACTATATACAACCTTACCTGCAGCCACAAAACAAATAACCCCAATAAAACATTGTGCATGGTTTAACCAATCTTATAAAGCTTTTTGATGAAGTTACCAGGAAAGCTGATGAAGGCAGTGGATGTTGTCTACATGGGTTTGACGAGGTCCTGCATGGGAGGTGGTTCAAGAAAGCTCAGTTGTTTACCATCCAAGATGAGGTAGTAAATTGGATTAGATATTGGCTTTGTGGGAGAAGCCAGAGAGTTGTAGTAGACAGTTGCCTCTCTGGAGGCCTGTGACTAGTGGAGTACCACAGGCATCGGTGCTGGGTCTGTTGTTATCTGTCATGTATATCAATGATCTGGATGATGATGTGGTTAACTGGGTCAGGAAATTTGTGGATGACATCAAGTTTGGGGATGTAGTGGGCAGTGGGGAAGACTATCAGAGCATGCAGAGGGATCAGGACCAGCTGGAAAAATGGGCTGAAAAATGGCAGATGGAACTTAATACAGACAAGTTCGTAGTTTTGCACTTCAGTAGGACCAACCAGAGTAGGTCTTACAGAGTGAATGGTAGGCCACTTAGGAGTGTGGTAGAACAAAGGGATCTAGAAAGACAGGTCCATAATTCATTGAAAGTGGCATCACAGGTAGATAGGGTCATAAAGAACGCTTTTGGCACATTGGCCTTCATCAATCAAAGTTTTGAGTACACAAAATGAAATGTTATATTGAAATTATATAAGGGTGGTGAGGCCTAATTTGGAGTATTGTGTGCAGTTTTGGTCACCGACCTACAGGAAAGATGTAAACAAGGTTGAAAGAGTACAGAGAAAATTTGCAAGGGTTTAGCCAGATCTAGAGGACCTAAGTTATATGGAAAGATTGAATAGGTTAGGACTTTATTGCTTGGAATGTAGAAGATTGATGTGAGGTTTGATAGAGGTATACAAAATTATGAGGAGTGTAGATTGGGTAAGTGCAAGCAGGCCTTTCCCACTGAGGTTGAGTGGTACTACAATGAGAGGCCATGGCTTAAGAGTGAAAGGTGAAAAGTTTAAGGGGAACACAAGGGGAAACTTCTTCACTCAGAGGGTCATGAGAGTGTTGAAGGAGCTGCAAGTGCAAGTGGTGCATAAATGTTCAATTTCAACGTTTAAGAAAAGTTTGGATAGATACGTGGATGGTAGGGCTATGGAAGGCTATGGTCCTGGTGTAAGTTGATGAGAATATACAGTTTAAATGTTTCGGCACAAACTAGATGGGCCAAAGGTCCTGTTTCTGTGCTCTACTTTTCTATTACTCTATGACAAATATTATTTGTGATGAGTCATAACTGTCCAGATGAGACTCTTGCATGTGGATGATCTACTGACTCCAATAAAGCGAAACAGAAAGAAATTCAGAAGTACATACAGTATATATGTTTCTAATGGAAAAATGTCAGAATAAAATGAAAAAAATTTACATTTTGAACTGTCGCACCAATCCTTATTCTCACATTTGTATATACCAAAAGTTATTTATTGACAATCTACCTGCCTTTCAGGCGAAGGAATCTGCCCTGGTTATACTTTGATATTCAGTATGGGCTTGGACCTAGACTTCTCGAGCAAGAACCATTTCAAACATTATTTCATTTTAATTCCACTAAAGTAAGTACATGGGTTTTCTTTTCCATGCACTGCCTTATTGTTGAAACATGGAGTGAAATAAATTAAATTATTATTCCTTATGCAATACCAGGAACTCTACAGTATCCTGATAACAGAACTTTAGAGTATAAATGAACTTACAACTTAGTGACAAAGTAAAAAGAAATTGGGTGCTACCACTTAATATAATTAGGAGTATGTTTAACTGTAAGAATTGACACATCAAAGTGGGGCCTCTATATATGCAGTTGACTGTTGAAGAATCAAGAAAGAAAGAAAGAAGCTGTAAGCTAAATCACATGGATGTAGGGTCCAGAGTATGTGATTAACTAGCACCTGTACATAGTTTGCCTTGCAGGTAGCACATTCAAACAAGAGGACATGAGTTGAGAGTTAAAGGGCAAAAGTTTAGGGGTAACATGAGGGGGAACTTCTTTACTCAAAGAGTGGTAGCTGTGTGGAACGAGCTTCCAGCAGAAGTGGTTGAGGCAGGTTCGATGTTGTTGTTTAAAGTTAAATTGGACAACTATATGGACAGGAAAGGAATGGAGGGTTATGGGGTGAGTGCGGGTCAGTGGGACTAGGTAAGAGTAAGAGTTCGGCATGGACTAGAAGGGCCGAGATGGCCTGTTTCCGTGCTGTAATTGTTATATGGTTATAACCTCCAATACTCCAGAACCTCTCCCATCCCCACTGATGATGCAAAGATCATCGTCAGAGGCTCAGCAATCTCCTCCCTCACCTCCCACAGTAGCCTGGGGTACATCTCGTCCAGTCCCGGTGACTTATCCAACTTGATGCTTTCCAAAAGCTCCAGCACATCCTCTTTCTTAATACCTATATGCTCAAGCTTTTCAGTCCACTGTAAGTCATCCCTACAAACGCCAAGATCCTTTTCTATAGTGAATACTGAAGCGAAGTATTCATTGAGTATCTCTGCTATCTCCTCCAGTTCCATACACACTTTTGCACTGTCACACTTGATTGGTCCTATTCTCTCACATCTTATCCTCTTGCTCTTCACATACTTGTAGAAAGCCTTGGGGTTTTCCTTAATCTTGCCCGCCAAGGCCTTCTCATGGCCCCTTCTGGCTCTCCTAATTTCCTTCTTAAGCTTCTTCCTGTTAGCCTTATAATCTTCTAGGTCTCTATCATTACCAATTTTTTGAACTTTTCATATTTGTTCTTGACTAGATTTACAATAGCCTTTGTACACCATGGTTTCTGTACCCTACCATCCTTCCCGTCTCATTGGAACTTATCTATGCAGAATTCCACGCAAATATCCCCTGAACATCTGCTACATTTCTTCCGTACTTTTCCCTGAGAACATCTGTTCCCAATTTATGCTTCCATGTTCCTGCCTGATAGCCTCATATTTCTGCTTACTCCAATTAAATGCTTTCCTAACTTGTCTGTTCCTATCCCTTTCCAAAGCTATGGTAAAGGAGATAGAATTGTGATCACTATCTCCAAAATGTTCTCCCACTGAGAGATCTGACACTTGACCAGGTTCATTTCCCAATATCAGATCAAGTACAGCCTCTCCTCTTGTAGACTTATCTGCATATTGTGTCAAGAAACCTTCCTGAATATACCTAACAAACTCTACCCCATCTAAACCCCTCGCTCTGGGAGATGCCAATTGATATTTGGGAAATTAAAATCTCCCACCACGACTACCCTGTTGTTATTACACCTTTCCAGAATCTGTCTACTTATCTGCTCCTCGATGTCCCTGTTATTATTGGGTGGGCTATAAAAAACACCCAGTAGAGTTATTGACCCCTTCCCGTTCCTAACTTCTACCCACAGAGACTCCGTAGAAAATCCCTACATGACTTCTTCCTTTTCTGCAGCCGTGACACTATCTCTGATCAACAGTGGCATGCCCCCACCTCTTTTGCCCCCCTCCCTGTCCTTTCTGAAATATCTAAAGCCTGGCACTTGAAGTAACCATTCCTGCCCCTGAGCCATCCAAGTCTCTGTAATGGCCACAACATTATAGTTCCAAGTACTGATCCGTGCTCTCAGCTCATCTGCTTTGTTCATAACACTCCTTGCATTAAAATAGACACAGCTCAAACCATCGGCCTGAGTGCGTCCCTTCTCTATCACCCGCCTATCCTCCCTCTCACACTGTCTCCAAGCTTTCTCTCTTTGTGAGCCAACTGCCTCTTCCTCCTTCTCTTTAGTTCGGTTCCCACCCCCCAAAAATTCTTGTTTAGACTCTCCCCAATAGCCTTAGCAAACCTCTCCGCCAGGATATTGGTCCCCCTGGGATTCAAGTGCAACTCGTCCTTTTTGTACAGGTCACACCTACCCCAAAAGAGGTCCCAATGATCCAGAAATCTGAATCCCTGCCCCTGCTCCAATCTCTCAGCCACACATTTATCCTCCACCTCATTCTATTCCTATACTCACTGTCACGTGGCACAGGCAGTAATCCTGAGATTACTACCTTTGTGGTCCTGCTTCTCAACTTCCTTCCTAACTCCCTGTAGTGTGTTTTCAGGACCTCCTCTCTTTTCCTACCTATGTCGTTGGTACCAATATGTACCACAACCTCTGGCTATTCTCCTTCCCACTTCAGGATATCGTGGACACAATCAGAAAAATCCTGGACCCTGGTACCTGGGAGGCAAACTACCATCTGTGTTTCTTTCCTGCATTCACAGAGTCCCCGATCATTGCTGCCAATACTTGAGCATGTTTAGTGAGCAGTACAGTGAAGATTTGTGTAACTATAGGGAGGCATGAAGTACAATGAATATTGAATAATGAAGTCCTAAAGACTCCACCTTCAGCCCTTCATGTTTGTATGACTATCAAGCAGCCATTTATATTAATCTCATTTACCAACAATTTGCAAGTAGCTTTTTATACTTGGGCAATTCAAGTGCTCATCTAAATATTGAATAAAATATTATTAAATATTATGAGAATTTCAGCCTCCACCATTCCCACTGACACTGGGTTTCAGATTCCAGACATCTATAGAGTGAAAGAAATCTTTCCTCAAATCCCTTCTAACTTTCCAGTCCCTTGCCTTAACTCCAATAATCAGTACCATGAGAGTAGCTAGCTCCAAGGGCATGACGTTGGTGCACAAAGAGTTTTCGTGGTTTGACGTGAGTTTTCAAGATGACTGAACTCAATCTATCTCCAACCCATCAGCTGCGCTCAGAAACCTCATCTGCTGGTCACTTCATTACTCTCAGAACAACCATCAATGATCTCTATCAATTATCCCTTCAGTTCACAAGGTTTATATAATTTTCATTCCTCCCTGCACCAAGAATATCTAGTCTTTTTAGAATTGTATAGGTTTCAATGAGATCCCCTCTCATTTTCCCAAACTCCAGTGAATATATACCGAATTGGCCCAATTTCTCCTCATCCATCAGTCCTGCAGCCATAAGAATCAATTTAGAAAGCCTTTTTTGTAATCTCGCCATGCTAAAAACATCCTTTCTTAGATTAAGTGTTCATAACAGCACAGAGAATTCTAGATCGGATCTCACTAAGGCTTGCACAGCTGCCACAAGATAGGCACAAATCCTCTTGCAATGAAATCCAACTGCCTTCCCAACTATTTGTTGCACCTAAACACTTGCTTTCAGCAACTGATCTACAAGCACAACAGGCCTCTTGTGCTTCCGAGATAATCTTTCTTTCCAATTTAGAATCAGTAGATCATCTCACATTACAGTGCAGCTGCCATACATTTGTCCACTTGCTCACCTTATGTAAATCACTTTGAAATCCACTTCACTCTTCAAAGTTGCCAACTTGGAAATATTACATTTCATTCCTACATCCAAATCTTGAACATTATCATCATATTTGGAGCAGATAAGTAAAGTGGCTCATTACCACTTCTCTAGATGCCAGTAAACACTGGCCTTGCCAATGAATGCCCAGGTCTTTATAATGAAACAAAAAAAACAGGAAGAGTGACAGAAGTTCCAAGAAACATGAAGAGACTCCCTACACTTCAAATGCCAATAACACTTCAGCTCTTTTCCCTGTTACCTTGCATGTGTCTTGCTGGTCAATCAACTGAGACTGCTGGACCTCGAGCTTAAATGCTTTAATGTGAAATTATGTCCTTTGGACCCAGAGCAGATCGAGATTGTCCTCCAATGCTGCACAGGCCAGCAGTTTGCCATTTCCCGTATGGCAATCATCAGGGAGAACCATCAGGAGTTTAGTATAGGCAAAGACAGAAGGTAGTCAATTCCTGCCGCTATTTATAAGGAGTTTTTACATTCTCCTCATGACAACATGGATTTCCTTCCACATTCCAAAGATATCCATCTTAGGGTTAGTAAGTTGTGGGCATGCTATGTTGGGGCCAGAAGTGTGATGACACTTGCAGGCTGCTCCCAGCACATCTTTGGTCAGTGTTGCTCATTGATGCAAAAGTTTTGATATTTTGGTGTATATGTGACAATTAAATCTAGTCATTAATTGCATGCACAAGACTGATTTGCTGGTAGTATTTACTGAGTTCATTTATAATCTTTTTTGTGTGTTGGAGATTGAAGAAAATTCTAATGAGTGGAACTGATAATGAACAGGAATGTCAAGGATTTTAAAATGATCCTTAAACCAGTTTGAAGGAGGAAATTAGTGCCACTGTATTCAAATAACATGATAGTTGCATACCACGTGCATTAAATAAAGCAGGCACAGTGTCCAAGCAAATACAACTTTAATAGACCAGGTTTAAGTAAACAGCTAGTGAAGTTGTACGTTACTTACATGATTTCTCCTTCTGAATGTATTGATTCTTCTCAGCTGGTTAATCATTTTAGTATTGCCTTCCAAAGTACTTCAGAGGCATGGACCTAGTCTAAAATATTTACAACCATTGACACTGTAGTTCTGGCTACACAATTCTATCACTATCTTTTAATTATGCAACAACATATCTGCCACAGGAAGCAGTTGAGGCCAGTACATTGGCTATACTTAAGAGGGAGTTAGATATGGCCCTTGTGGCTACGGGGATCAGGGGGTATGGAGGGAAGGCTGGGGCGGGGTTCTGAGTTGGATGATCAGCCATGATCATAATAAATGGTGGTGCAGGCTCGAAGGGCCGAATGGCCTACTCCTGCACCTATTTTCTATGTTTCTATGTTTCTATGTAACAAATCATTAGATCACCTAAGACATTAGATTCTAACATACCAGGATAACAGGTTGTTTCATTTTTCTTACCAGGTAGTTTAAGGTAAAGGAACCATTGTTATTTCTTCTGGATAGTGAGCATTTGTCAGTAAGGTTTGTTCTATGGACTTGCCTTGCCTTGCACACTCTATTCAAGATTTCACCATCAATCCACCAAGCTATAGACCTCCTTAAAAAAATTCAGCCAGGTTAGCCAAACACCCTTTACTTCAGTGATCAAAGCTATTTATTTTCATCAGCAGCTGATACCTGGCCAGGTGTTGAGATTTATTGCACAGAACCCTTCACCTTAAATACAAGCAGTTTTGTAAGTTATGAATGTGATTGCTTCTTTTTCATTGTTTATGTTTTACTGCTTGCAGCATATGGAATTACAATTTATCCTTGCCAAATATGATGCTCGTGGTTATTTTCTTAATTGGGAAAAAGTAACTGGAGGTACTTTGCAGGTAATATTTCGAAAATAATTACATAAAATATAACTTGATAATTCTCTATTCATCAAAAAGCTAATAACACGATATTTTCAATTTGGATGTCTGAAAAAATGAGTTGAATTCTAGTACAATATTTCCAGTTAGACTTTTACCAGAATTATTTGTCAAGGTATCAGAATCAGTTAATGAGATCTATTGAACCTTTAATAATGTTTGTTTTATTTTAAAGCATTTTAAAATAATGTTCCCTGTATAATCATATGATTATTATTTAATGTTGAAAAACACATTGACCTGGATCTTCTCCTGAATGTGAGTCTTCCGAGTCACCAGTTTGAATCATGCTGTTTCTTCCAGCTTATTGACATGGTTCAGTGTAGCATGTTGCAGTAGAGGGCCTTTCCAAGTACAAGTTGCTAGTTGTGTTCCCAAAAATGTGTATATACTCTAGACATTATAACACTTTTGTTTTAAGATGGTGCTCCTGAAGGCAGGCAGCAACTTACTGGTGGTTCTCAAAGTAAGAAGTACAACTAAATACTTTCATAATAATACTTTTTCTGTAAAATATTACAATCACCACAAACAATGAAGAGTCAAGTGAAGGTGAGGCTGACTCAAAGGTCGAGGCATATGGGTGTGAGTAAGGTCAAGGCATGTTCGAGGAGAAGTGATGGGAGCAAGGTCGAGGCAGGTTCAAGACGGAGTTGGAAAGAGCAAAGCGGAGAAAAGTCAAATTGGAGGAGTTTTGGAGCCCATCCACCTAAAGCAAAAGTGAGGTTTTTCGATCTAAGCAGCAGGCCAATTTGGAAAGGTCATTTACAGGCTGAGACATGGCAGCAGGGTCCAGGCCCAGACCTCATCAATGCAAAAGGGCCTGACTCTTAAGAGTGAGGAACGACCCGATGTTTGGGCGATTTATATACTGGACCAAGTAGATTGATAAGGCAAGGTGTCGGGACCAGAGGTGTGGATTGGGCCAGTTCTGCTTGTTGCTTCGCGACGTTTACTCCACGCTCCACTGCACTGAGGTGCACCAGGCTTTGTGTCTGTGGGATCTGTGACGTTTTCCTCTTCTATGTGATGAACTGAGACAGAGGCTGTGGGCCTCTTCTGGCTGCTCCAGATAATGTCTATGGACTCACCCATGTTCTGAATGCTATTTGCTTGCTTTCATTGCTTGCACAATTTGATTTTTTTTCCTCTCTGCACGTTGGATTTTTATGGATTTTATTTTAAAGGGTTCTTTTGGGTTTCTTATTTTGTGGTTGTCTGTAAGGAGATAAATCTCAATGTTGTATAATTTATACATTGACAATAAATGCACTTTGAACATTACAGTTCCTACAACAAGTATTCACCACCCCCCCCCAAAATTTTTCATGTTTTATTGTTTTACAACATTGAATCACAGCGGATTTAATTTGGCTTTTTTGACACTGATCAACAGAAAAGATCTTTTCGTGTCAAAGTGAAAACAAATTTCTATAAATTAGTCTAAATTTATTACAAAATAATTGATTGCATAATTACTCACCCCCTACAAATCAGTGTTGACTAGATGCACCTTTGGTAGCAATTACAGCCTTGAGTCTGTGTGTCTAGGTCTCTATCAGCTTTGTACATCTGGTCATTGCAATTTTTCTGCATTCTTTACAAAACTGTTCAAGCTCTGTCAGATTACATGAGGATTGTGAGTGAACAGCCCTTTTCAAGTCCAGCCACAAATTCTCAATTGGATTGAGTCTAGACTCTGACTTAGCTACTCCAGGACCTTAACTTCTTTGTTTTTAGACCATTTCTGTGTAGTTCTGGCTTTAGGCTTGGGTCATTGTCCTGTTGGGGAAAAGATATCTTCTCCTGAGTCATAGTTCTCTTGCAGACTGCATCAGGTTTTCCTCCAGGGTTTCCCTGTATTTTGCTGCATTTGCTTTATCCTCTACCTTCCCAAGCCTCCCAGGACCTACTGCAGTAAAGCATCCCCACAGCATGATGCTGCCACCACCAGGCTCCACAGTAGGGATGGATGTGTTTTTGATAATGTACAGCGTTTAGTCTAATGGCCAAAAAGCTCCATGTTGATTTCATCAAACCATAGAAACTTCCAGCTGACTTCAGAGTCTCCCACATGGCCTTTAGCGGAGATTTCATTTGAGTTCTCTTTACCACTCTCCCATAAAGCTACAACTGGTAAAGCACCCAGCAGTAATTATAGTTTGTGCAGTCTCTCCTATCTCAGCCACTGAAACTTGTAACTCCACCAGAATTGTCACAGGTCTTTTGGTGGCCTTTCTCACTTGTCCCCTTCTTGCACACTGATTTTGAGGACAGCCTGCTCTAGGCAGATTGCAGCTGTGCTACATGCTTTCCATTTCTTGCTGATTGACTTAACTGTACTCCAAGGGATATTCAGTGACTTGGAAATTTTCTTGTATCCATCTCCTGACTTGTGCTTTTCAATAACCTTTTCACAGAGCTGCTCAGAGTATTCTTTTGTCTTTATGATGTAGTTTTTACCAAGATACTGACGAACCAGCAGTTGAACAGGTGTATTTTTACCACAATCAATTGAAACATTGGCTGCAGGCAGGTGATCTCAATTTAAATAATTACGTGACTTCTAAAACCAATTGGCTGCACCAGTGATGATTTTCTGTGTCATATTAAAGGAGTGAATATTTATGCAATCAATTGATTTGTGTTTTATATTTGTAATTAATTTAGATCACTTTGTAGAGATCTGTTTTCACTTTGACACAAGAGTTATTTTTCTATTGATCAGTGTCAAAAAATGCCAAATTAAATCTGCTGTGATTCAGTGTTGTGAAACAATGAAACATAAGAATTTCTGGGCGGGGGGGTGTGTGAATCACAAACAAGAGAAAATCTGCGGATGCTGGAAATACAAGCAACACACTCAAAGTGCTGGAGGAACTCAGCAGGCCAGGCAGCATCCATGGAAAAAAGTACAGTTGACATTTGTATTTAATATAGAAAATATAAACATGTATTGCAAAATATGAGTTTATATTTAATACATTAAAACACTAAAACATTCACACATGATTAGAACAAAACAATTTATTTAAAGTAAATGAATTTTAAAAAATCAAAATAAAATGTAAGTTAAAAGCTCTCTCCATTGTTAAACCAGCAGCAATTTCTCCCTATTTGTTTCACAGGGCCTGGCATACTTGCAGCAGTTTAAGCTGCTATATGTTCATTGCACAAATTTTCCAGCCTGCAGGTCATTCAAAAAGACAAGATATTTTCAGAGTTTTTACAATGAAGTAAGCTTATAAATGTTGTTGCTATTTCACTGATTTCCACTGATTATATTGGAGGAAGATTCCCATGTGACAGAGCAGCAAACTACAGTTTCTGCATTTCAGAGTTTAAGTGTGCATGGTATACTCCAGAAGCTGCTGTCAGATTTTAAGACCATGAAACATAGGAGCAGAATTAGGCCACTCGACTTATCAAGTCTGCTTCGCCATTCCATCATAGCTGATTCATTATCCCTCTCAACCCTCTTCTCCCGACTAACCAAGAAGCTATCAACCTCCGCTTTAAGTATACTCAATGACTTGGCCTCCACAGCTGTCCTTGGCAATTAATTCCACAGGTTCACCACTCTCTGGATAAAGAAATTCCCTCTCATCTCTGTTCTAAATCGACATCCCTCTATTCTGAGGCTCCAGCTGTGTCCTAGATGTTATATTTTGTAACTCCAAAACATAAAAACGATCAAAAGAAAAGCATGGACCTGGGAATAAACATGCCCACTTCATTCTTAACTTTTAATGAAGCATGCACATATCTCATGGTGCTGTGATGACATACACCATTCACATATTTATAACCCATAATGAATTATGCAAACAACAATAAGCGAAGGGCTGTCGGTGTCCTGATTCCAAAAGAAAAAGATGCTGAAAGCATCAGTCAGTTTCAACCAATCTGCCTTGAACGTCAAGGAGAGAATCCTCTTCACTGTAATAGGACAGAGGCTGGCCAGCTAACTGGAGAGGAACAAGTACATTGATACATCTGTACAGAAAGCAGGAATTCCATGGTTCTCCAGGTGTTTGGAACATACAAGCATGATATGGCACCAGATCCGAGCAGCTAGGAAGGAAACAAGAAATCTCTTTGTGATCTTCCTGGACCTTGACAATGCATTTGGATCAATTCTCCATGCACTCCTCTGGGCAGCATTTGACTTCTTCAAGATACCAGAGCCCATCACAATGCTGGTGAAGTTGTACATCCAAGACCCGCAATTTTGCTTCACAACATTAGATTTTACCATAATATGGCAGAGACGGGAAGTAGACATTATGGCAGGTTCACTATCTCACCCCTGGCCTTCACAATGGAGGTCATTATCAGGGCTTCAAGATGGGTGGTGGGCCGTGAAAGAACAAGTGCTGGACTTTGTACATGGACGATATAACAACACTGACCACTACTGTAACATGCACCAAGCGACTACCTGGTAAGCTGCAGGAAAACATCAAGTGGGCTAGAATGAAAATCAAACCCAGCAAGTCCATAGTCAAAGGAATGCTGAAAGACATAAAGTTCTTCATCAGTGATGACCCAGTTCCAACAGTGTCTAAACAGCCTGTAAAAAGCCTGGGTAGATGGTAAAACATCAGCCTCATGGACGAAGAGTACGTGCAGCAACTGAAGCAACACATCGCCAGTGGCCTGGATAACATCAAAAAGACCATGCTGCCTGGAAAACTGAAGGTCTGGCACTTGCAGTTTGGACTCCTACCCTGGATGATGTGGCCCCTCATTGTCTATGAGGTCCCACTAACAACCGTGAAGAAGCTCGAGCAAGCCATCACGTTCATAAAGAAGTGGCTCGGAGTCCCAAGGTGTATCAGTAACATCGGTCTCTATGGTAAAGGAGTCGAACTGCCTTTCACTAGCCTTACAGAAGAATTCAAGTGTTCTAAGGTACTCCCACAGATGACACTCAAAGACTCTTGTGACAAGACCATCAGTAATGCTGCATGGACCTTATCATCTGGGTGGAAATGGAACCCAGCTGATGTGGTCCAGCAAGCAACAGCAGCCCTTAGGCATGGAGACATTGTGGAGCAAGTCCAACAGGGCAGATATAGCTTTGGTTTGACAGCAAGTAGACCCACCTGGCGCAAGGCCACAATTCCAGAGGGAAAGAACATGGTTGTCAAGGAAGTGTGATGACAAGAGGAGTCAGACAGAAGTGCAAAGGCTGTCTCCCTGGCTAAGCAGGGGCAATGGATGTGGTGGGAAAGCACTGAGAGAAGGAAAATCAGCTGGAAAGACAGATGGGAGATGGAAGCAAACAGACTTAGCTTTCTCATCAGAGTTACATATGATGCACTTCCTTCACAAAAAAAACCTCCATCAGTGGTTTGGTGAGGACCCAATTTGTGCCCTGTGCTCAATTCTGGAAACCCTCAAGTATATCCTAGCAAGCTGCAAAACCAGCCTCACACAGGCAGATACATGTGGCATCACAAACAGGTCTTGAAGAGTCTGGCAGTGGCAATCAAGACCAAGAGGATAGCAACCCACTCTGACAGCAGCAGCATTTGTCTGGGAGGGAGCAAAAAGACCAAAAAATCTACCTCCTAAGCCAGAAACAGCACAGATGAATATGGCCCGTGACTGGAAATTTGCTGGTGGATGTTAATAAACAACTCACCTTTCCACCAGAAATTGCTACCACCAACCTCAGGCCAGACTTGGTTCTCTGGTCCAATTCATTACAGATTGTCTACATTGTGAAACTCACAGTCCCATGGGAGGATTCTGTGGCTGAAGCGTATGAGCACAGGAGGCTGCGCTATGCAGATATAGCAGCTGAAGCTCAGTGAAGAACTGGAGAAATAAAGTTTGTTCATTGAATGTGGGGTGTAGAGGATTTATAGCTGCATCCACCATCAAATTGCTGAAGGATCTAAGGCAAGCCATCAGAGGCAGCAGAAAGAAGCAGTCAGTGGCTTTGGATCAAGCAAGAGCTCCGAGACAACATCAAGAGAGTGGGAGGACACAACATACAGTAACTCTGGGATGCTAGAAGTCATCATCAGGTAGCGAGCTAATCAATGAAACATTGAGGAAAGAGGGTGCCACTTGAAGACCCCTGCGTGCCATTCCCAACATCAAGGCAGTCTCGAGCAAATGCTCACAACCCATAGGCACAAGGGATATTAACATCTTATCCTGTGTTTTTTTTGATTGTTTTTACAATATTACTCAAAAATTACTGAAATACATTATCTCACCCACTATAGAAAACATTCTCTTCCCATCCACTCTGTCTAGGCCTTCCAATATTCAATAGGTTCAAAGGTCCAATTTAATGTCAAAGAAATGTATACAATATACATCCTGAAATGTCTTTTCTTCACAATCAACCACGAAAACAGGAGTGCCCCAAAGAATGAATGACAGTTAAATGTTAGAACCCCAAAGTCCCCCCCCAGCTCCCCTCCCATGCATAAGTGGCAGCAAGCAACAAACCCCCTCCCCCACTGGCAAAAAAAAGCATTGGCACCTGCCACCGAGCACTCCAAGTGTGAGCAAAGCAATAGCAAAGACACAGACTTGCAGTTACCCCAAAGACTTTGCGTTTCACCCGGTATACGACATACCACAGGCTCGCTCTCTCTCCCTAATAAGGGAGGAGGAGGTCTCCATTTTCAATAGGTTTCAATGAGATACTCTCATTCTTCTAAACTTCAGCGAGTGCATACCCAGAGCCGTCAAATGCTTCTCACACATTAACCCTTTCAATCATGGAATCATTCTCATGAACTTCCTCCAGACTTTTTCCAATGCTAGCAAATCTTTTCTTAGATGAGGGGCCCAAAACTGCTCAAAATACTGCAAATGTGGTCTGATCAATGCCTTATAAAGCCTCAACAACACTTCTTAATAAAGTCACTTATATTCTAGTCCTCTTGAAATGAATGTTAACATTGCATTTGTGCTCCTTACTGCTGACTCAACCTGCAAGTTAACCTTTAGAGAATCCTGCACAAGGACTCACAAGTCCCTTTGCCCCTCTGAATTTTGAATTTTTTTCCCGGTTTAGAAAACAGTCTGTGCCTTTATTCCTTTCAACAAAGTGTGTGACCATACACTTCCCTGCACTATGTTCCACTTGCCACTTGTTTGCCCATTCTCCTAATCTTTCCAAGTCCTTC
The DNA here is from genome assembly GCF_030028105.1 of Mobula birostris. NCBI lineage: Eukaryota > Metazoa > Chordata > Chondrichthyes > Myliobatiformes > Myliobatidae > Mobula > Mobula birostris. The sequence continues at coordinate 72,400,084 of NC_092370.1, forward strand.
TGCGGATTCCCTGCTTCCTCAACCCTGCCAGGCTCTCCACCTGTCTTTGTATAATCTGCAAACTCTACCACAAAGCCATCAATTTCATCACCCAATTTTCTATCCATGCTAGTACTTTTGCTGTAGTACCATGGGCTCTTCTCTTGTTAAGTAGCCTCGTGTGGCACCTGTCAAAGGCCTTCTGAAAATCCAAGTAAACATCCATTGACTCTCCTTTGTCTATTCTGCCTGTTATTTTTCAAAGAATTCCAATAAATTTGTCAGACAAGATTTTACTTTTCCCTTTATTTTGTCCATTTTATCTGTGTGCACTGCTAACTTGATTATTATTCACATCACAAAAGCACAGGGCAATGAAAGTTTGGAGAAATTCTTGAATTCTGCAACAAAAATATTTTGTATTTTTGTAATAGTGGCATTATGTATATGCTTAATTAATTATGTTTAATTATTGATTTTACAGTTGTGTCCAGATACCATATCGAAGCTGAATGCTGCTTATATTTTTGGAACCACGTATCAACAAAGCGTGAGCATGATTAATGTTTATTTATTAATAATAGCTAACAAAGGTGCTATGCCAAGAGTTGTAAAGTTCAAACCTGTTTATTTCATATTATTTTCCAACAATAAACTACTCATTACACAAATGTGAAAAATATCCATTTATACACCAATGGATATTTTCTACCTCAGCTTTATACTTCATAAAAATGGTGCAGGCTGACCACTCCTTACTGTACATCATCAGCTCCTCCATGGAAGAGTCCAGAGCACCAAGTTTGTTGGAGTTCATGTCACCAATGATCACACCTGGTTCCTCAACACTACCTAAATACAGCATCACCTCCACTTCCTGAGGAGAATGAGGTGAGTGAGGCTCCTCATCCCCATGCTAATTATATTCTACTGGAGTACCACCCAGAGGGTTCTGACCAGCTATTTCACCGTTTGGTATGGGAATTGCAAGACATTTCTTGCAACAGGACCTGAGTTTTAGGGAAGGTTTAAATTGATTAGGACTTCATTCCTGGGAGCGTAGAAGATTGAGGGCAGATTTGACAGAGTTATACAAAATTATGAGGAGTATAGATAGGGAAAATGCAAGCAGACTTTTTCCATTGAGGTTGCATGAGACTGGGTCATGGGTTAAGGGTGAAAGGTGAAATGTTTTGTGAGAACCCGTGGAGTAACTTCTTCACTCAAAAGGTGGGGAGAATGTCACACGACCTGCCAGCGCAAATGGAAGATGCGGGGTTGATTTCAACATTTAAGAGAAGTTTGGGTAGGGACATGGATGAGAGGGGTATGAAGGGTAATGGTCTGAGGCGATGAAACTAGGCAGATTAATGTTTCAGCACAGATTAAAATAGGCCGATAAACCTGTTTTTGTACTGTAGTATTCTATGACTCTGACAGATTGTGAGGACTGCTGAGAGAATCATCGGGGTTTCTGTCCTACCCCCCACTCCCCCACCCCCATACAAGACATAAACCAGAAGTACTGTTTGTAGAGCCTTCAGCATTGTCAAGGACTCCTCCCATCCATTCCACAATCTCTTTGACTTCCTACCATCAAGCAGAAGGAACCACAGTTTATGAACAAGGGCTGTTAGGCTGGGTAACAGCGTCCTCTCCCAGGTGGTGAGACTTCTGAACACTCTGCTACCATACAGTGCACAAGATTTATGACAGCGCCGGTATATTATACTGTTGTATTTTCAACTGTATGTCATACTTGCAATTTATATTAATATGTACATCTACATTATTTTTTATTATCTCAATATTATTGTGTTAATATTATTTGATCTGCTGTATGTGATATGTGTACTGATTTGCACCTTAGTTCCAGAGAAACATCATTTGGTTTAGCTGTATATGGCTGAATGTCAATAGAAACCATAGGAAAAACTGCAGCACAGAAACAGGCCTTTTGGCCCTTCTTGGCTGTGCCGAACCATTATTGGGCTGTACGGTAGCATAATGGTTAGTGCAATGCTATTACAGCACAGGGCACTGGAGTTCGGAGTTCAATTCCAGCATCATCTGTAAGCAATCTCTGTACGTCCTCCTGGGGGATGTGTGGGTTTTCCCCAGGAACTCCAGCTTCCTCCTGCAGTTCAAAGACATACCAGATAGGCTAATTGGTCATTGTAAATTGTCCCGTAATTAGGTTGGAGTTAAACTGAGATTGTCAGGGGTTGCGGAGCAGTGCAGCTCAAAGGGCCAGAATGTCCTAATCGGCTCAGTATCTAGATAAATAAATAAAATTTTAAAATTTGTTTTTATATACCATTTGAAATATTTAAAATTTATATACTTGATCAGTTGAATAAATTAATTGTAAAACTGTAAACAGTATTTTTCACCCCCTTTCAGTCAGTAAAATACACACTGCACCCCCCGCCCCCACAACATTGAATACTTGATGATGTCACAGCCATTCCTTGAGGGCAGTCAGCAACACAATGTCAAGGCACTTGGGTTTTTACTCACTTTTATCTTTCTGTGAACTTTCTAAATTATCTTACAATTATTAAAGTCTTAGGGGTGCCTATTACCTTTAGCCCTGAGCACAAACTGGACTTCCGATAAGATGGTGGTGTGCTCAGATGCAGTGCTTCTATGGGGCCAACCAAAAGTATTTTTAAAAACATATCTTTACAATTACAAGACTTTGCTGTACATTAAGAACTTAAAGTACTGCAGGTCTACCCTGTCAGTCAGTTGCTCGTTGGCATAGAAAGTAAAGGAGCTGGACTTCATGCGGATCGTGCTGCTGCCTACGTTAGAGAGATGTTGGTGCACCAAGGCCTTGTGCAGTCTTACAGTGAGTGATCATCTTAGTTGCTTTTCTTGCAAGCACAAGACCCCGTTGAACATGGTTGATGTGGAATTCTGCAAGCCTGATTCACTGCTTATCGGTGAATGGTGGGGGTGGACTGCGGGAGAGCTGCTTGGCCTCAGTCGTAGTGAGGACTAGGGCTCAAGCCACGGTGTCGTCTGTTTGCAGCCACCAAGGAGAGAGGCGAGAGTCGGTACACTCTGCTGGATTGCTGGATGCGGTGTGATGCAATATAAATGGTGGAGTCAGTGATATAGGAGCAGAAGTAGGCATTCGGCCCACTGAGTCTGCTCCGCCATTCAATCATGGATTGATCCAATTCTTCCAGTCATCCCCACTCCCCTACCTTCACCCCATACGCTTTGATACCCTGGTTAATCAAGAACCTATCTATCTGCCTTAAATACACCCAATGACTTGGCCTCCACAGCCACTCGTGGCAACAAATTCCACAGATTTACCACTTCTCACTAAAGTAATTTCTCCGCATCTCAGTTCTAAAAGGACGTCCTTCAATCTTGAAGTCGTGCCCTCTTGTCCTAGAATCAACTATCATGGGAAATAACTTTGCCATATCTAATCTGTTTGGGCCTTTTAACATTCAGAATGTTTCTATAAGATCCCCCCTCATTCTCCTGAACTCCAGGGAATACAGCCCAAGAGCTGGCAAATGTTCCTTGTAAGGTAACCCTTTCATTCCTGGAATCATTCTCCTGAATCTTCTCTGAACCCTCTTGAATGTCAGTATATTCTTTCTAAGTAAGGAGCCCAAAACTACACACAACACTAAGTGTGGTTTCACGAGTGCCTTATAGAGCCTCAACATCACATCTCTGCTCTTTTATTTTATACCTCTAGAAATGAATGCCAACATTGCATTCACCTTCTTCACAACTGACTCAACCTGGAGGTTAACCTTTAGGGTATCTTGTACAAGGACTCTCAAGTCCCTTTGCATCTCTGCATTTTGAATTTTCTCCCCATCTAAATAATAGTTTGCCCGTTTATTTCTTCCACCAAAGTGCACGACCATACACTTTCCCGCATTGTATTTCATTTGCCACTTCTTTTTCCTTCAGCAGAAGACAAGATATATTCTATTTAACTGCAGACTGCTGCAACATTAATGGACTCAGGGACTTCGACTATTTTTTTTATGTGACTGTATTTTACTAATGTTCTATGTGCTATGTGTGCCTTGTGCTATGTAAAACTGTGGGTAGTGTGTTTTGTACTTTAGCCCTGGAGTAACACTGTTTCATTTGGCCGTATTCATGGGTGTTCATATATCGTTGAATGACAGGTGAACTTGAACTTGAAACCCCACCCCCTAAAGATCACTCATTCAATATTAGCAGCCATTGAGAACACTTAGGAGGATGTTGATGAATGTTAGGTGAGGGACACAGAAACAGAAAGGTAGACATGCTGAAAAAACAAGGTTTCAACAAGAAACTTGTATAATGATGTGATCTAGAGGAAATTATAGAAATTAAAAGCTGGAAGATTGCTGATAAATTTAAAAATGAGAATCTGTGATGTATAAAGATGGTGGAGCTTAATATGTTCTAAAATAATGCAGATCTTCATGAAGAACTGTACATGACAACAAGAGGAGAAAAGGTTGCAAGTAGGTCATTGAAGAATTCCAGTCACAGTGTTAAGCATTGTGAGATATTAACACATTGGAGGGTTGTGTTTTGCAAGAGGAATAATCAAACTCTTTGGGCAAATCAGGAATAAATAATCAAACCAATAAAAACATGTTAAACTTTACACTGCGAAATAAAGCACCTGAACTGGATGGTGTTAAGGAAATTCAAGTATTACATATTTTTTGCCTTCAAAAAATATCTATGTACTGTAACCAATTACAGTTTATATATTTTAATTTTTGAACAGTGTACACTTCCTGTTTCGAAACTTTTATCTACATATGGTGAAACTTACTTTTATGACATTTACATACTTTACAAAGGAGAGGATGGCGAGGATAAACTAAGAGCTATCGCAGTTCATAATTTAAATCTTCAATATAATGGAAAATTCATAAATCAAGGTAAGCATAGTGTTCTGTTGAATTACTCATGTTTATTCTGCAGATTCCCCTCATTAAGCTAGTTACGTACAGCAAATCTATCCCAAGGAAGGTATCATTGGACTTTTGGTGGAAATGCTCTCTCAATTATGTGCAGCTTTTAACAGTACAGCAAAGTAACTTAAAAACTTGTTTTTCAAATGATATTTTAATACTAGGTGTTATGAAAACTTCTATTGAAATAGAGCTTTCTATTGATTTTTAATCTGTTTTGCTTTTCCTTTATATTATGTGATGGCTGAGTTGTTTTATTGAAACTTTAACTGCAAATAATCTCAAACTGTGGTTATGAATTTAAAATGCTAAGGTGGTTACATTTTATTTGTGTGTTATTTGATCATGTTTAATTTGGTTATGAGCTTGAGTGGAGTGTATGGCCATATAACTATAAATAGAAGTTAAGCCTAGGCAACTCCTAACAAAATGGTTTTAGCTCATAAATTTTTATATGTTTCCTAAATTCAAATTTCACTTAATTTAACATTGCAATGAAATAAGAAGGATAAGACTATTCCATCATTTACCAAATTACTCAAATTATTTTTATTTCTGGGATTGGAGGATAATGTTTGGCCCAGAAAATATCAATCTTAATTTGCTTTTATGTGCAATCCATTATACTTGTGACTACGAACCTTAGATGTATTTATTACAAATAAAAACAGAAAATGGTGTCAATACTCAGATAGACAACTGTTCAATGGTCTTTTGTTATAAGTTAAATTAAGCATGGATGCCAGTGCTCAGATCTATGTGTTCTTGATTTTCAAATGATTTATCTTGAATAAAAGGAGAGACAGGAGAACCTCATATTCTGTATTCATGTTTAACTTTAGAGAAGCCCTATTTTTAAAGAACTATTTGTAACAAAATTGTATTAGCAAATTGAACATCCTTTAGACACCATTCATGCTTGATAGATGTTTGGGGGATTTGATGTTCATTACAGGTATAACTGTGAAGCCAGTCATAGAAGCCAGTCCAACAATGTCAGAAGTAAAACCATAACCGTATAAGAGAAGGTCACAAGAATCTCTAATGTCAATCAAAGCATCATGGGAACAGTTCAACAAAATCATGGCATTTCCTACAAAAAGGAACAAAAATTGAGATGTCATCTATACTGGATAATTGCCAGAGCCTCTTTAGCAGTAAATTAAATAATGCAATAGCAGAAATTTCAGAATTATAGCCTTTGGTTCAGCTGAAAAAAAAACAAACAAAAGGAACTAAATTAAAATTAACTGGAAAAAGCACTTGTATAAAATTGGAGATTTCATAACACATTGAAAATGAAAAGAAAAGCTTCTGCTTGGGATTTTCTATGTTAGTACTCCTAGTACTCTAGTGAATGCTTGCTGGGACATTGCAGAAACTCTAGGCTGTGATATTATAAAGGTTAATTTTAATAGCCTGAAAATCATGGTGTGCAGTTGCACAATTTCCTGATAGTTATTCCCAACATAGTAAAATTCCAATATTCTGTCTCTCTTGGGGCTTTAATAGTGTGGCACCAGCAGATTTTCCAGACTACTGAATGTTATTTTCATTGCACTTTTTTATTTTATATCTTTTACATGTTACACAATGGTATAATAAGTTTTCTAGTGAACCTGGTGAAGCAGGGAATTTGCCTCTGGCTGCAAACCAATCCATATTTCTAATCCTGATGTTCTAGAATCAACTCTAGCTCCAACTGTGCAATTGTTCCACAATCTGGATTCCTGTCTCACATTTTAGACCAGTAAGCAAGCCTAAGTCATTAGAATTTCTAAACAATTGGATGCCAAATTATTGGGGGTTTAATGGATATGACAAGAATGCTGAACAATTCATATTTGATTTTGAGCTGAATTTCAAGTTCAACTTTTAATTCATTTTTATTGAATCACAGATAACACGATGAATAGTTGGTATTTAACCAGACGTATTTTCTTGGTGGATACTCTAAGTGGTCGTGAAAGAAACATAGATAGCCAGCCAAGAGTGATTAGAGTTGCTAGCTACTTAAAAATCAGGTAAGAGAACTTTGACATGGAAACAGAGAAATTCTTTCCTTGCTGTGCGGAAGGAAGCACTATTAACACAGGCTAGGAGTAGCTCCCTGATACAGGGATAGCCATAAGGGCCCTGCAAAACCATACTCCCCAGTGTAAGCCAAGCATTCCACACCATTCTGCAATTATTTCTGCCAATATAGTGCACTAATAATTTGGCAGTGGAGCCTAAGTAATGCATAAAATCACTTAAATCCTGCTTTCCAGTTTATTTGGACTAATCATCATATGAATAAATGTTTAATTACCTAACTTGCTTATAATATCTTTGCATTTCTTGATGAGTAACACCTCATGAGTAACTCAAACTTTTATGAAAAGCTATGCTTTATGATGAGGATTTCCGATATACAGGCATAACACCCAATATATCTTTTCACATTGCTGCATTGTATATGGTTTGCAATGTCTGGAACAGACAAATATTGCCAGGTTCTTCTTATGGTGGCCCTTGCAGTTCTTCAAGCCCCTTGGCACACAGGTCTGCCCTCCAGACACTTATTGACTAGATCTTGCATGTTTCCTTTGACTGAATGTGGAAGTTGACTCCCTTGCAGAGTCTCTCTCCAACATGTCAATCATAAAATATGTAATCGCCTTCCAGCTGCCATGGTGAGTCTACCTTTAACTGCTGACACATCCTCAGAATGACAGCACTGATAGCTACTGAACTGAGTGATCTCTGTACTTAGCACGTTTCTGGGTGCAAATCTGTTTTTCAGTTATTTTTCAGTAGATCTCTTTTGGCATTAACAGTAAATACAACCCTTTTTAGTGCCCCAGAATCAGCTGGAATCCTGTTTCTCGGCACTGGTGTGTGTGACCTGCTGCTGGTCTGCAACACAGTCAAACAGTGCTAGAGTAACAGTTCAATGCCTATATGTTCTGATTTTTTACACTGGGGTTGACATTTTTGCACAATGGTAATTTTCAGCTTTACGCAAATATTTTCAGCATCAAGATCAAAAATCAAATAACAAAAAGGCATATCTGTTCTACATCATTGATTTTCACAAGAAATACCATTAGAAGTGAACTGAAAAAATTGCTGATTGGAAGTGGTATTAGTTTATTCTTGTCATATGTACCAAGGTACAGCAAAAAGCTTGTTTTGCATACTGCTAAAACAGAACAAATTATTATATTGTATATCAAGGTATACAAGGTAAGACAATAACAGATTGCAGAATAGAGTGCAACAGTTACAGAAAAAGTACAATGTGGGTAGACAATAAGGTGCAATATCATAACAGTGTGGATCATGAGGTCAAAAGTCCATCTTAACATCCTAAGGAACTTATAACAGCAGAGTTGAAACTACCTTTGAGCCTGGTGTTAAGTGCTTTCAGGCTTTTGTATCCTCTGGGTATTGTTCTGGATTACACTGGCTGCTTTACTGATACATTGACAAGTGTAGACAGATCCAGGCAGGGGAGGCTGGTTTCCATGATGTGCTGAGCTGTGTTCACCACTCCCTGCTGTTTCTTGCGGTCTTGGGCAGAGCTGTCACCACACCAGATAGGATGCTTTCAATAAAAATTGGTAAGTTTCGATGAGAACATACCAAATTTCTTTAGCGTCTTGAGGAAGTAAAGGATGGTTTCCGCTATTGAGTGGTGGCTCTTTGTGTGCAGCTCCAATGGGAATCATCAAATACTCCCATTTAGGACTACCACAGATGAAATCCACAGACAGAGCCATATGTACTTCAGTAAGCAACTATATCTTAAGATGCTCAAAATTCTATCAATGCTCAAATCTGGCGATATTGGCAGACTCCAGATATCGGTAGATGGCAGATTTGGGTTGCGAGTGCAGTTCCCTTTTAAGAAAACCGAAGCACGGAAGCTAAGCTAGTCTGCAGGTACGATTCAAACTCGGAGGCTTTAGAGCCCCACTCCTGACCACCCTGCAGGCTAATGTACAGTCTTGGGAAAACAAAATTGAAGATCACAGAGCAAGATTGCAGTACCAGGGGGACATCAGGGTGTGCTGTGTACTTTACTTCATGGAAACAAGGCTATCCCCTGCCATTTTGGATGCATCGCTGCAGCCTGGTGGATTCACCATTCTTCACAAAGACAGAACAGCTCAGTTTTTAAAGGTAGAGGAGGCAGAGTATGCTTTATGATTAACTCATCATGGTGCACAGACGTGGTGGTTCTGACTCAATCCTACCCACCTGACCTGTAGCATCTAGCAGCCAAGTTTCGTCCATTTTATCTGCCAAGGGCGCTTTCCGCCATCATCCAGGTCATGGTGTATGTTGCACCTCAGTCCAGTGTCAGACAGGCTCTGGAGTAGCTGAGCCAAATCAAAGGGAAGGTGGGGCCTGTACAGAAGACACGGTTTGCACATGAACTGGAGAGGAACTGATATCCTAATGGGAAGGTTTGCTAATGCTGCACAGTGGGATTTAAACCCAAATTGCGGGGGAATGGGAACTAGATTGCCAGAACAGTTAATGGAGAGGTTGTGGTGACACATATTGTAAGACTCAGACAAAATCGGAAATCAAAATGTTGGGCATGTTGCGACTAGTGTCTCGAGCTGTGTATATTTCAATGCAAGAAGTATCATAGGAAAGGTAGATGAATTCAGGGCATGGACTTAGTTACAGGAAAGGCAGGACATGCAGCTCAATATTCCAGGGTTCCGTTGTTTTAGACATGACAGGGTGGGAGGGATTAAAGGAGGAAGGGTGGTATTACTAGTTAGGGAAAATGTCACAGCAGTGCTCCGTCAGGACAGACTGGAGAACTCGTCCAGTGAGGTATTATGGGTGGAAATAAAAAATAAGAGTGGTATGACCATGTTAATAGGCCTGTATTACAGACTACCTATTAGCCCATGGTATTTAGAAGAACAGATTTGTAGAGAGATCACAGAATGCTGCAAGAAATAAAAGGTTACTATAGTAGGTGATTTTAACTTTCCACGTATTGACTGGGAATCAGATACTGTAAACGGATTAAGTAGCACAGAGTTTGCCAAATGTGTTCAAGAAAGTTTCCTTCTTCGGTATGTAGAAGTCCCAACAAGAGACCATGTGATACTGGATCTGCTATTAGGGAATGAGATAGGTCAGGTGACAGAAATTTATCTAGGGGAACACTTTGCATCTAGTGACCACAATTCCAATCATTTCGAAGTAAATATGCAAAAAGATAGGTTGGTCCTGTGGGTTGAGATTCTAAATTGGAGAAAGGCCAATTGTGATGGGATCAGAGATGATCTGGCAAGTGTCGATTGGTACAGCCTGTTTTCTGGCAAAGGCATACTTGGTAAGTGGGAGGCCTTCAAAAGTGAAATTTTGAGAGTACAAAGATTGTATGTGCCTGTCAAAATAAAAAGTAAAAATAATAAGTATAAGGAAGCTTGGTTTTCAAGAGATATTTTTGGCAGAATTTTAGATGATGACAAGGAGGTGTACAAGAGGGAAATAGATCAGTTAGTTGAGTGGTGTGGCAACAAAACTTTTTACTCAACACCAGTAAGACCAAGGAATTGATTGTGTACTTCAGGAAGTGAAGGTTGGGGGAACACATACTGGTCTTCATCAAGGGATCAGCAGTGGAAAGGGTGAGCAATTTAAGGTTCCTGGGCGTCAATATTTCTGAAGAATCAGGAGACAGGTAGCTGGGTGACTGTCAGGAGAGGGAAGGGAAATGGACAGACTGAGCAGAGCACCCCTGTGGCCATTCCCACCAATAATAAGTACATCGTTTCGGATTCTGTTGATGGAGATGACCTACCAGGGACAAGTTGTAGTGGTTGCATCTTTGGTACCGGGACTGGACCCTCAGCTCAGAAGGGAAGGAGGGAAAAGAGGAGAGTAGTAGTGATAGGGGATTCGATAGTTAGGGGGACAGATGAGAGGTTCTGTGGAAGAGATCGAGAATCCCAGATGGTCTGTAGCCTCCCTGGTGCCAAGGTCCGCAATATCTTGGATCGAGTTCTCAGTATTCTCAAGAGGGGGGGTGAGCAGCCAGATGTTGTGGTCCATGTAGGGACCAATGACATGCGTAGGAAGAGTGAGCAGGTCCTGAAAGGTGGGTTTAGGGAGTTAGGCGCCAACTTAAAGGACAGGACCTCCAGGATAGCAATCTCAGGATTGCTACCAGTGCCACATGCAGGCGAGTTTAGAGATAGTAAGATAGCGCAGATCAACACGTGGCTGAAGACATGGTGCAGGAGGGAGGGCTTCAGGTTTATAGATAATTGGGCAGTTTTCTAGGGAAGGTGGGACCTGTTCCGGAGGGACGGTTTACATCTGAACTGGAGGGGGACAAATATTCTTGCAGGTAGGTTTGCTAGAGAGGCTCCGGTGGATTTAAACTAGATACAAGGGGGGGAGAGGAACCAGAGTGTAGGAACAGATGTGGGGAAGAAGGAAGAAAAAGAAAATAGTAAAGTTGTTTGCACCGTTTGTGATAAACAGAGAGTAAGGGGTGGAAAATTTCTTAAGTGCATTTATTTTAATGCTAGGAGTATTATAAGAAAGGTGGATGAGCTGAAAGCATGGATTGATACCTGGAAGTATGATGTGGTAGCTATTAGTGAAACATGGTTACAGGAGGGGTGTGATTGGCAACTAAATATTCCTGGACTTAATTGCTTCAGGTGTGATAGAATGGGAGGGACAGGACGGGGAGGTGTTGCATTGCTTGTCAGAGAAAATATTGCAGCGGTGCTCTGGCAAGATAGATTAGAGGGCTCGTTGAGGGATGCTACTTGGGTGGAATTGAGGAATGGAAAAGGTGTAGTAACACTTATGGGGGTGTATTATAGACCACCAAATGGGGAGCGAGAGTTGGAGGAGCAAATTTGTAAGGAGATAGCAGATATTTGTAGTAAGCACAAGGTTGTGATTGTGGGAGATCTTAATTTTTCCACACATAAACTGGGAAGCCCATACTGTAAAAGGGCTGGATGGTTTGGAGTTTGTAAAATGTGTGCAGGATAGTTTTTTGCAGCAATACATAGAGGTACCAACTAGAGAGGGAGCAGTGTTGGACCTCCTATTAGGGAATGAGATAGGTCGGGGATGGAGGTTTGTGTTGGGGAGCACTTCGGGTCCATTGATCACAATGCTATTAGTTTCAATATAATTATGGAGAAGGATAGGACTGGACCCAGGGTTGAGATTTTTGATTGGAGAAAGGCTAACTTTGAGGAGGTGCGAAAGGATTTAGAAGGAGTGGATTGGGACAATTTGTTTTATGGGAAGGATGTAATTGAGAAATGGAGGTCATTTAAAGGTGAAATTTTGAGAGTACAGAATCTTTATGTTCCTGTTAGGTTGAAAGGAAAGGTTAAAAGTTTGAGAGAGCCATGGTTTTCAAGGGATATTGGAAACTTGGTTCGAAAAAAGAGGGATATCTACAATAAATATAGGCAGCATGGAGTAAATGAGGTGCTCGAGGAATATAAAGAATGTAAAAAGAATCTTAAGAAAGAAATTAGAAAAGCTAAAAGAAGATATGAGGTCTCTTTAGCAAGTAAGGTGAAAATAAATCCCAAGGTATTTCTACCATTATAGTAATAGCAAAAGGATAGCAAGGGATAAAATTGGTCCCCTAGAGAATTGGAGTGGACAGCTATGTGTGGAATCAAAAGAGATGGGGGAGATTCTGAACAATTTCTTTTCTTCGGTATTCACTAAAGAGAAGGATATTGAATTGTGTAAGATAAGGGAAACCGGTAGGGAAGTTATGGAAACTATGAAGATTAAAGAAGAGGAAGTACTGGACCTTTTAGGGAATATAAAAGTGGATAAGTCTCCAGATCCTGACAAGATATTCCCTAGGACCTTGAGGGAAGTTAGAGTGGAAATAGCAGGGGCTCTGACAGAAATATTTCAAATGTCATTAGAAACAGGGATGGTGCCGAAAGATTGGCATATTGCTCATGTTGTTTCATTGTTTACAAAGGGTTCTAAGAGTAAACCTGGCAATTATTGGCCTGTGAGTTTGACGTCAGTGGTGGGTGAATTGATGGAAAATATTCTTAGAGATGGTATATATAATTATCTGGATAGGCAGTGTCTGATTAGGAACAGTCAACATGGATTTGTGCGTGGAAGGTCATGTTTGACAAATCTTATTGAATTTTTTGAAGAGGTTACTAGGAAAGTTGACAAGGGTAAAGCGGTGGATGTTGTCTATATGGACTTCAGTAAGGCCTTCGACAAGGTCCCACATGGAAGGTTGGTTAGGAAGGTTCAATCGTTAGGTTTTAATATTGAAGTAGTAAAATGGATTCAGCAGTGGCTGGATGGGAGACGCCAGAGAGTGGTGGTGGATAACTGTTTGTCAGATTGGAGGCCAGTGACTAGTAGTGTGCCTCAGTGATCTGTACTGGGTCCAGTGTTGTTTGTCATATACATTAACGATCTGGATGATGGAGTGGTAAATTGGATGAGTAAGTATGCAGATGATACTAAGATCAGTGGAGTTGTGTATAATGAAGTAGGTTTTCAAAGCTTGCAGAGAGATTTAGGCCAGTTAGAAGAGTGAGCTGAAAGATGGCAGATGGAGTTTAATGCTGATAAATGTGAGGGCTACATTTTGGTAGGACTAACCAAAATAGGACATACGTGGTAAATGGTAGGGCATTGAAGAATGCAGTAGAACAGAGGGATCTAGGAATAATGGTGCTTAGTTCCCTGAAGGTGGAATCTCATGTGGATAGGGTGGTGAAGAAAGCTTTTGGTATGCTGGCCTTTATAAATCAGAGCACTGAGCATAGGAGTTGAGATGTAATGTTGAAATTGTACAAGGCATTGGTGAGGTCAAATTTGGAGTATTGTGTACAGTTTTGGTCACCGAATTATAGGAAAGATGTCAACAAAATAGAGAGAGTACAGAGAAGATTTACTAGAATGTTACCTGGGTTTCATCACCTAAGTTACAGAGAAAGGTTGAACAAGTTGGGTCTTTATTCTTTGGAATGTAAAAGGTTGAGGGGGGACTTGATAGAGGTATTTAAAATTATGAGGGGGATAGATAGAGTTGATGTGGATAGGCTTTTTCCACTGAGAGTGGGGAAGATTCAAACAAGAGTACATGAGTTGAGAGTTAAAGGGCAAAAGTTTAGGGGTAACATGAGGGGGAATTTCTTTACTCAGTGGTAGCTGTGTGGAACGAGCTTCCAGCAGAAGGGGTTGAGGCAGGTTTGATGTTGTCGTTTGAAGTTAAATTGTACAGCTATATGGACAGGAAAGGAATGAAGGGTTATGGGCTGAGTGCAGGTTGGTGGGACTAGGTGAGAGTAAGAGTTCAGCACGGACTAGAAGGGCCGAGATGGCCTGTTTCCGTGCTGTAATTGTTTTATGGTTATATGGTTAAGACCAATCCTGGGGGGAACATATTGATGCAATTATTAAGAAGGCACGACACTGACTATATTTCATTTGGAATTTGAGGAGACTTGATATGTCAGTTTGCAATTTTCTACAGGTGTCCTGTGGAGAGCATTCTAACTGATTGCATTACTGTCTGGTATGGAAGGACCACTAAACAGGATTAGAAAAAGCTGCAGAAAGTTGTAAACTCTGAGCACTAGCCTCCCTTGCCTCAAATGGCAATGCCTCAAGAAGGTGGCATCTATCATTACCCTCTTCTCTTTGCCACCATGAACTAGGAGGTTTAAGAGCCTGAAGACACACTCAATGTTTCAGGAACAAATTCTTCCTTTCTGCTGTCAGATTCCTAAATGAACAATGAAGTCATAAACTCTATCTCACTTCTTTTGCTCCTGGTTTGCTTGATTTAATTTTTATATATATTTCTCACTGTGAGTATAGTTTTTTTAAAAAATTATTATAAATTACAATGCACTACTGCTGCAGAACAACAAATTTCATGTATACCAGTGATATTGAAGCTGATCCTGATTCCGTTGCTGAGCTTTATTGGGAAGGAAAGACGTAGAAATTGTGGAAAAGGTGTAGAAGAATTTTACCAGGATGCTGCCTAGATTAAAAGGCCTGAGCTCAAGGATAGGCTGAACAAAGCTGGGCTGTTCTCCTTAGAGCGTCAGAGGCTGAGGGGTGATCTGTTAAAGTTTTTTTTTAAATTATGAGAGGCATAGACAGGGTAGACAGTCAGACTCAGCTCGCTGGGATAGAAATGTCTAACATAAGACGACATGCTTTTAAGGTTTGAGGGTGTAACTTTAAAGGAGATATGAGGGGCAAGTTTAAAAGTGACATGAGGAGCAATTTTTTTTACATGGAGAGGGGTAGGTGCCTGGATTGGATTACCAGAGGTAGTAGTGGAACCAGGTAATTTGGTGGAGTTTAAGAGGCTTTTAAATAGATATGTGAATACAAAAGGAACAGAAGGACATGGATGATAAACAGAAGGAAGACACGTAGTATAAATCAGCATCAAGATATGCACAGCTTTATGGGCCAAATGGTCTGTCCTGTGTTCTATGTGCTATTTTTTTTAAATTGCAAGAAAAGCATAAAACTTGCATAAGGTACTCTGTTTCTAAGACTGTTCCATGACTGCTGGAATTGCAGATTTGAGATCCAAGTTAAGTGAGTACAGGTTGTCTCCAGGGTACAGCAAGGTTGAACGCCTGTGAACTACCCATTACCCAAGCAGTTTGAAAGTTGGAAATGTGCTCCGCTCCAACTCAATGCAGAAGGAGTATGCAAGACAAACAGCTGAGAGAAATTGAAGGCTCCTCAAACAAGGAGGCTTGATGTTTCACTCCTACACAAGAAGTCCTGGCGAGGGTCTACAGAGGTGATCTAAAGTGGACACTTAGAAAGACTTATGTCAGAACTGGACTACTCTCCTACACAGTGGAGATTGTGTCTGATGTCATCTGGAGAGAACATATTGATCAGTTGAGAGCAGAGTCAATTGTTTGAGAAGAAAGATGTCCAGAGCTGTCAGAACCACTTCCCGCAGTCCCAGAGTCAACTCCTGCAACCATCATGGAGGAGACGCCAGAACCTGAGATAGTTTCACAGCCACAAGTCTCATCTGCCAAGCCAAGTGATTACCCTCCTCCCCTTGCCAGGAAATACATTATCCCACAAGAGTAAGAAATCCTGCACAGCAATTAAATCTTCAGTCCTGAATGGGACAATCTAAAATTTACTATGCTGCAGATGTCTATGTAGTAGTTGTATTATGTAGTATACTGTGTGTGTGTGTGTGTGTGTGTGTGTGTGTGTGTGTGTGTGTATGTTGAGATGCATTGTATATAGAGTTGGAGTTTATAACTAAGTAGGGATGAGTGTTGTAAATTTAATATTTCAGTAATGTTTGATTTAATATTGTAAGTATATTGTTTGATCAAGCATTCTTTGTTGTTTACATAATTCATTACAGCTTATGTGTAGAAGTATGTGAATGCTATACCTCATTATGCCACCATGTCATACGTGTGCGTCTCGCTAACAAAAAAAAGTAAAAAGAAAGTACTGTAGACCCATTTCCTGGTTACTGTGTTTTTCTTTTGATTAGTTTCTAGAGTTACAAGCATAACAAGGATCTACCAGCATTTGGAAAGTTTGGATCAGATAAGGGAAAGTTAGCGGGACTTTGTGCATGGGAAATCGTGCCATACAAATCTAATTGAGTATTTCAAGAAGGTAACAAAAAAGATTGATGGTGGCAGGGTGGTAGATATGTCTGTAGATGTCAGCTAGGCTTTTGACAAGGTCTCATATGATGGATAGCCGGCTGGTGGTGTAGCGGCATCAGCACCAGACTTCGGAGTGAAGGCTCTCGAGTTTGAATCCAGCTGGCTCCCTTGCACACTTAGCATCCATGCTGGGTTGAGCGTCAAGCTAGCAACTCAGCCTCGTAAAAATAAGAAAGCCTGCTAAAAAATGCCGTCATGATGGCGTCCCTATGACTCCACTCAGAGTTAAGGACTTTCTTCTTTCTTCTTCTTCATATGATGGACTAGTCTGGATGGTGAGATCACATGGATCCAGGGTTACAAATTTAGCTTGATACAAAGAAACAGAGGGTGGTAGATAGATAGATGGATACTTTATTGATTCCAAAGAAACTACTGTGTCACAGTAGCAATACAAGTGCACAAGTTCACAGATATACAAATATTAGAAGAGAAGTAAGAAAGAATAAATAAATAAGTTACTTCAAACAGTCTAACAGGAGTAGGGGGGTCATCACTTCCCCGGTTACAGGTTGACTCATTATAGACCCTAATGGCCAAGGGTAAGAATGACCTCATACAGTGCTCTTTGGAGCAGTACATTTGTCTTAGTCTATTACTAAAAGTGTTCCTCTGTTCAGCCAAGGTGGCATGCAGACAGTGAGAAACATTGTCCAGAATTGCCAGGGTTTTCCATAGGGTCCTGTTGGCATCATCCGTGTTGATGCCACATCCCCAGCACACCACTTCATAGAAGATTGTACTGGCGGCAACAGGCTTGTAGAACATGTGAAGGAGAGGGCTTCACATGTGGTAGTGGAAGGCTGATATTCAGATTGGAGATCTGTGACCAGTGGTATGCAGCAGAGATTGGCGCTGTTTGTCAGTTATATTAATGATTTGGTTGACAATATTATTAACATGGTTAGTATGTTTGCAGACATCAAAATTGGTGTATGGTGGACACTGAAGAAGGTCATCTAAGATTATATCAGGATACAGATGAACTAGGCAAATGGAATAAGGAAAGGCAGATGGAAATCAACTTCAACAAATGTGAGGTGTTGCCATTTTCATGTAGTGAAACCATTGTAAGACTTAAAAAGTAAATGATGGGACTGAAGAATATTGTAGAACAGAGAGACCTGAGGTACATGTTTGGTTCCCTTAAAGCGGCAACACATGTAGATAGGGTGTTGAAGAAGGTATGTGGCATGCTTGCCTTCATTGGTCAATTGATTGTGTACAGAAGTTGGGATATAATGTTGAGAATGTATGAGCCATTGGTGAGACTAAACCTGGAGTACTGTGAGCATTTCTGGTCATCCCAATCCCACTATATATACATATATATCTGTAGCCCCTGGTAAGCCTCAGGCTCGCCCAACTCGCTGTCATTTAGGGGAAGCAGACTTTGGCCCCGCAAAACTGGGTAAGTTTGTGTGGATGCTGTGTGATGTACCCCACCCCACCAAATAACAGACAATACACCATATACAAGTAAATGATTACAATTTATAGATATTACTGGAACTATGTAATTAATAGAGATAAAATATAAAAGGAAAGTAAAAGGCACCAGACTTATCAAAGTTCAACCTCTTCGTGCACAAACAGTTGGAGCTCTAGTAATGATCCTCTTTTCACCATTCGATCCCTTCTGACCACCTCGACCCGCCGCCTGGGACCAACCACGGTGATCGACCAGACGCTCCACATGAGTCTGTCTTCGTCTCCTCTCCTCGTTGAAGACCCTGGACCTTGGACTTCGGCTCAGGGTCCATCCCATCGGCCAGCTTACAGCATATATCTATATCTATCTCTCTCTCTCTCTCTCTCTCTCGCTCTCTCGCTCTCTCGCTCTCTCTCTCCCCTCATCACGCCTTCTCCCCAAAAGCCTGCGCATCACTATAGCCTACAGACCCACAAGAAAGAATAGCACCTATCCCAATTGGTTAGCAACTGAATACAACTTCCTCTATAACCCAAACAAGCTGCTAGCAAGAGAACTTTCTCAGCAGTTAACATAACAAAGAAGCCATTTTGATTAGCCTACGCAGTAACATAAAAGAAGAAACCCCTTCAAACAACAGGAATTCTGCAGATGCTGGAAATTCAAGCAACACACATCAAAGTTGCTGGTGAACACAGCAGGCCAGGCAGCATCTCTAGGAAGAGGAACAGTTGACGTTTCAGGCCGAGACCCTTCGTCAGGACTAACCTGCCTGGCCTGCTGCGTTCACCAGCAACTTTGATGTGTGTTGTGAGAAGAAACCCCTTACATATACCTGTGTGTGTGTGTAGGGTGCGTAAGACTTCTGCACAGTACTGTATACAAGGGAAAACAATAAGAGAATGCATGATGAAGTGTTACAGAAAGAAATGCAGTTCATGTAGGCGATAAGGTGCAAGACTATAATGAGTTATAGCCTAAATGATCTAATAACAGAAGGATAGAAGCTGTTCTTGAGCCTAGCAGGACAAATTTCCAGGTTTTTGTATCTTTTGGCTGATGGGATGGTGAGAGGTGGGGGGTACAGTGCGCAGAAAAGATGTCCAGAGCAGAGTTGGTATTTGATTACGTTGTCTGCTTTACCAAACCAGTTAGAAATGTAAACAGAATTCACAAGGGAATGCTGATTTCTGAGATGTGCTGGCCTGTGTCTACAGCAAAGTGAAGTTTCTAAAGTGTTTTCAAGATACCTTTCTTTTCCTGTACTTCTTTGACACAACGAGGAAAATAGCATTGCTAGACTTAGTTCTGGAAAAGGAAAAAGGCCAATTGGAACACTGATCAGTGCTGAAGTATCTGGGTAACAGTATCCCTAAAATTGTAAGGCTTAAAATAGCCTTGAGAGAGGATATAGACCATTTCAAGTTTTAAAAAAATGTAATTGGAAGAAAGCCAAATCTGGTCTGGCCCAAGTAAAATGTAATCTAGGCTTGGAAAAATTTTACTTGAATAATTAGGGACCTTAAAGATGAAAATATTTCAACTCCAAACTAGATACATGATGGAGAAGGTTAAAGAAATTAAAGCCAGAAGTTGGTAAAAAAAAAAGTGGAATGTAAAACAGAGCTGACAGAAAAAAATATGACAAGTATACAAAATTATGAGGTGCATGAAAAGGATGGATAGTGGGAAACATCTAATAACAGAGGTATGTAAACCAGGCATTAGTCTAAATTCAGGAATAACAGGTTAAAGCTGAGCCAAGGAAAATTTTTTTCAGCAGTCTGGAATGCACTGCCTGAAAAGATAACAAAGGCACAGAAGGATTTGGACCAAGCGCCGGGAAATGGGTTTAGTATAGGTAGGTTCTGTACTTGAGAGTTTTCAATGGATATGATGAGCCAATGGACACATTTCCAAGCTGTATGACTCTATGATTTGATGATAAGTTATGCTGTTAATGCAATAAAATCGTTGAAGAAATAACTTACCATGGATAAAGGGGAAACTGGTGAATGTACTATCCAGATTTCCAGAGGCATAAGGTGCCATATCAAAGGTTATAGTAGAAAATAAAAACTCATCATTTTGGAGGAAACATACCAGTGTAGATATAAGGAATCTGGCCATCAGGAAACAAAAAAAAAGGTCCTTCTTTTGACTAGCAAAATGTAACAGGGCGTGTAGCATGGAGATGAGTACTTGGGCCTCAACTACTTACGATTTAGATACATGACTTAGAGGAAGGCATTGAGGCACTGTTGTTGAAAAAGGATCTAGTGCTTTCCTGGCATGAAATATATGACAAATAAACTCTTCTCGTGCTTCCTGCTGGGTACAAGAAAACAGTACAACTGTTGTTAAATTTGCCGATACACACACATATATGGGAAGCTCAGGTGTGAAGAGGATGCGAGGAGGATATTAGTAGGTGGGATAACAAGGGTCTTACAAGTGGAGGATAATACAACAATTGTGAAACCACCCATTTTGACATGAAAAATAAATTGTGTTTCATCATCAAAATAGTGGAAATCACAGAACTCTGTGAGACACTTAGCTCTGAGTGACTTGGTGAATTGTTTATAAGAGGTTTACATGCAAATATATTTCACACACACGTGAACTGCAAAGAAGATAAATGCAGCTTAAGAGATCAGAAGAGAAATCTCATGTCAGAGGACATGGTTGAGGTACTAAATAGTTGTATTTACATTGTTCTTGGCCAAACGCTGGAATATTTGAGTCAGCTAATTTATTTGGGATTTTGTTCAATTAAAATTATAATAATTAGATTTGGATATTAAAATTATTTAGTCTGTGTTTGAATTAATGAACACTCAAGGAAGTTTTGGTGTTATCATATTGATTTTGCAGTGTAATTCTTAAGCCCGATACTCTACAAGGAAAGATCGTTCCTCCTGTTATGACTATCTCTTACACAGATGTGAAGATTCAAAATCCAGATCAACAAACTATTTCAGTAAGTATGATTCCTTTTTTGAAAAAAACACATTTAATTATGAACATAGGCGTTACTCGTTATCATGTTAATTTTGTCATGAAGTCTGTTGAAGACTGAGCCATTGATATAATCTTTAATATTTCTATGTGAAACTGCATGCATCCTTAAATAATAAAACCATAAGACAGAGGAGCAGAATTATGCCATTCGGCTCATCGTTTCTACTATTCCATCATGCCTGATTTATTATCCCTCTCAAACCCATTCTCTTGCCTCCTCCTCGTAAGCTTTCATACTCTAATTAGTGAGTTGTACTATTCATTGCTCATGATCTGTAGCAACCAGAAAACATTGGGTTTAATCTTCCAAATTTAGGCAAAAATGTAACTTTTTAAATTTGTTAAATTATATTAAAATAAGCAATAATGAACAGCAAACTAGCTGTACAGATTAAAGAAAGGTTTCAGGAAGATTGGGAAACTGTCTTTACAAGTGAATATACATAACAAAGTCTCACAAACTCTGGCATCTTCAGGGCTTCGTTATGCCAGATTTGCAGATTTTTAAAACTATTGGATGTTGTACCAACACATTTTTATTTCACTCACTTTTTTTTTACATATTAGATATGGTATACATTTTCTACTGAATTTAATGAATTTAAAGGGAGAAAGAAATATACATGAACTTCAGACACCAGCTCCAGCCGCATATTTGTCCATGTTCCTACCCTTGGTGCTTCAAACCTAACCCTGGCTCCTGCCGCACATCTGGCTAACAATTCAGTTCATACACTGATCCCCCAACTTATACCTCAAACCAATAACCAATATGCTGAGGTATCTGGGGTTCCAAACAGAATGGGTTTCAGACTTATGATGGATTATAAGTGTCACTATAACTTGGTTGCACCAAACTAATGCTTTATTTGCTGTTTTTTTCATATACTCTACAGATATCTTTTTCTGTTGAATATCAAATGGACTTGACTACAGCATTTCAAAATACAAAGGTAATATTCTGTAAGAGTTAGCCTGTCATTTAAACTAAAAGTTAAAACAACAACGTACTGTCTACTTTTTGTTTTTCATAGCATCCAATGTCATTATTGTCTGTCTTTACCTCAAACTGAGCTTTTATCATCTGTGTCTATTACTGGAAGTTTGATGTTAAGTATTTAAAGTGTATCAGTTAATCTTGCTTATGTCGGTCCAACATCAGCTCAGCCTGTTTATTATAATCAGACTGAATTCCAAACAGTACTTTGTTTTCTATGAAGTAAATTACATTACCTCATTCATTTTTGAATAGTAGGTAAAATATTCTTAAATAAATTTGTCTATCTTGATTGTCACATATATAATGGTTATAGTGGAAAAACTAATATTATGCTGCGATACTAGTATAGCTGTGGAGCTGTGCTGATGAATAGTCACAAGCCTTGACTTCGCAGTCTGATTAATCCTACCACATTCATCTGTGTGCCAGGGACAAATGACAGTGTAAGGGTCTGTTAAAGTATATGTACATTTTTGCCTCAGACTTGTGTTAAACTCACCTCTTGAAATATTAATTTTTACTTATCAAAATAATTTCAAGAGGAGATTTCACATAATGTTAGACACATTTTGTGAATTCTTTTTTGTTGGCTGGGCATAATTCCCAATAAAAGTATCTCATTAAAAAAGTTAGGTGCAAATGTATATGGATGTGTTGTGTAATACTCCTAAATTTAAAAAATACAAATATTTCTAGAACAGCATCATTATCAGCGGAGGGTCCAATTTTCTATACTGTTTCTAAAATAGAACCTGGATTCTGCATTTAAAGAGTCTGATACCTCATCATGCAACATAGTTCTCTTATTTTACAGAAATTAGTTTTGTCAAGCATTGAAAAATATGTTTGCAGGATCTATTTTAAATTTACCAAAAAGTCAATGTTCCAAATTTAAGTTTATCTTATGTATCTTTCAACTTATATTAAATATTATCTTGACTGTGATTGACAGGGAGATATGGATTTTTCACTTTGAGAAAGGACGAAGCCACTTTACTGTCCATTCAAAGGATATGGAGCAGCACAGTGGCACAGCTAATAGAGTTGTTGCCTCACATCACCAAAGACCTGAGTTCAAATTTGACCATGGGTGCTGTCTTTTTTCACATTCCTGCTATGACAACATGGGCGGGTGGTTCGATTTCCTCCCACATGCCAAAGATGTTTGGACTGATAGGTTAATTAGCCACTGTAACTTGTCCCTAGCACATATGGTAGACGAGTGTTGGTGGAGTTGATCAAAATAATGGTAGAATAACATGCGGGATTAATGTAGGATTAGAGTAAGCAGGTGGTTAGCGGTCAGCATGGACTCAATGGGCTGAAGGAACTTTTCCATTCTGTATCTCAGTGTGATTGTGTGCCTCTATAAACACCAAGTCCTGAGTGCTCAAGCTGGACTAATTCACTCTCAGAATCAGAGGGTATTGGGAGGATGATGAGCAGAAAAAAATATAATCAGTAATTTTTTTTATCATGCATATTTAACTGTTTTCTTCTGCTTTAGATTGCACTTGGTTTCTTGGCAGGCTTATCAACTATATATTCAGTGGTAAAGACAGCCAGTTGGAAAAGACGAATTGGATCTCCGTTGATTGATATTCCAGTATGTAGAATTTAAGAGGCACTATTAAGACGAGTATATCACATCTCAGCTTCTCATAGCACATGGACTGAACCTGACTTTGTGTAAAAATATAAAGTTAATAGGTCAAAATGTATGTGAAAAACACTTGTATTTCTAGTATGCACTTATGGCAAGCCTCTACAGAAGCTTAAGACTAGAAAGTAATCAAATATGAAATTAAATTTGTTCTTTTGTTTTTCTTCAAATGTTTTAAATATAATTTCTAGTCTCCTCTTGCTTTCTTTAAATGTAATGTATCATATCCCAACTGGGAAGGAATGCATATGAGTCAAGTAATATGCTTCTGCTTGCTTCAGATGCTACGTGAATTGCTTTCCCCTTTAATAGTTCCCTGTTCCTGAAAGATCCCTAATGAGCAGAGTATCTTCCCCCAAATAATATGGGCATCATATTTTGAACTTTATATATTACTGCAGAAGAGTACTAGAAATAAGTAGTTTTGGTACATACTAACTGCAGACAAACAAGCCCAACTGGTATCTATTTTCATAATCCATGGAGATTTTACCTTTTGAATCTGAGAAGATGCCTTGTGATCCATCTGAAAAAAATGGATTAAAGAAAATTAATCCCTCTCGTGCCCCTTCTCCTTCCCTTTCTTTCATGGCCCAATATCTTCTATCAGATTCCTCCTTTGTCAGCTCTTCACCCTTCTAACTATCACCCCCTAGTTTCTTATTCATCTCCCTCACCCCACCCATCTTCCCCTTCACCTGGTTTTCACTTATCACCTACCAGCTTGCACCTTCTTATTCTGGCTTCTTCCCCCTTCCTTTCCAGTCCTGATCAAGAGCATCGGTCCAAGCCATTAACTGTTTATCCCCTCCATAGCTGCTGACTGCCTTGTTGAGTTCCTCCAGAACTTTGTGTGTGTTGCTCAAATTAATAAGGCAAGTAGACAGCCTTTGTTTAGTAAGTACAGAACATATGCATTTTCCCTTAATGTCCTATTCTAAAGCCAATGACTCCTTGTTATAGGGCATTTCACATTTGGTACTGACCTCCAATACCTCGACAAAATTTTGAGTATAGAAGTTTACAAGTCAATAAGCCAAGCTGATGTCATGTGCCAGTGCATGCACAGCTATTGTGGCTGAAATCACCTAACTCAATGTAGACTGAAAATCCATCTGTGGCTTCCTGTGTGACTATCATTTACACTGAGAAATGTTCAGTTAGCCAATGAATGCTATTATTGAAGTTCCTTTAGAGCATGCCACATAAAAATGTGGCAACCCTGATTTGCATCTGGATATGGCCATTTATTTTGATCAAGAGGACATTACAGCATTGAATTTGAATTTGTGTTTGGCGTGGTATAAATACATATACAGTAGACAAAACAATAGCTTGATTATCTAAGCAGCATTATACTGAATCCATAGAAGTGTTGTATGGATATTCTTCAGTTAAACATGAATTTTCTCTTATTTCAGACTGTTTTGAAGTTCATGCTGTTTTATTTGGGAGACCTGGCAAACACCTTCTTTATTGTGACATTTGGAACAGGCCTTTACTGGCTTATATTTTTTAAGGTATCACTACGTATTTAACATGATCATATACATCAGCTTCTGTTCAATCTAATTTATTGATATTTTCTAAGTATAATTAATATTTACACAAAATATATTTATTTTTCTATGTATTTCACAACATAGAACATAGAATAGTACAGCACATTACAGGCCCTTTGGCCCACAATGTTGTGCCGACGCTCAAATACTGCCTCCCATATAACCCCCCACCTTAAGACCATAAGACCATAAGACAAAGGAGCAGAAGTAGGCCATTCGGCCCATCGAGTCTGCTCCGCCATTTTATCATGAGCTGATCCATTTTCTCCTATTTAGTCCCACTCCCCCGCCTTCTCACCATAACCTTTGATGCCCTGGCTACTCAGATACCTATCAATCTCTGCCTTAAATACGCCCAATGACTTGGCCTCCACTGCTGCCCATGGCAACAAATTCCATAGATTCACCACCCTCTGACTAAAAAAATTTCTTCGCATTTCTGTTCTGAAAGGGCGCCCTTCAATCCTGAAGTTATGCCCTCTCGTACTAGACTCCCCCATCATGGGAAACAACTTTGCCACATCCACTCTGTCCATGCCTTTCAACATTCGAAATGTTTCTATGAGGTATCCCCTCATTCTTCTAAACTCCAAGGAATACAGTCCAAGAGCGGACAAACGTTCCTCATATGTTAACCCTCTCATTCCCAGAATCATTCTCGTGAATCTTCTCTGTACCCTCTCCAACGTCAGCACATCCTTTCTTAAATAAGGAGACCAAAACTGCCCACAGTACTCCAAGTGAGGTCTCACCAGCGCCTTATAGAGCCTCAACATCACATCCCTGCTCCTATACTCTACTCCTCTAGAAATGAATGCCAACATTGCATTTGCCTTCTTCACTACTGACTCAACCTGGAGGTTAACTTTAAGGGAATCCTGTACGAGGACTCCCAAGTCCCGTTGCATCTCAGAACTTTGAATTCTTTCCCCATTTAAATAATAGTCTGCCCGTTTATTTTTTCTGCCAAAGTGCATAACCATACACTTTCCAACATTGTACTTCATTTGCCACTTTTCTGCCCATTCTTCCAATCTATCCAAGTCTCTCTGCAGACTCTCTGTTTCCTCAGCACTACCGGCCCCTCCACCTATCTTCATATCGTCAGCAAACTTAGCCACAAAGCCATCTATTCCATTATCCAAATCGTTGATGTACAATGTAAAAAGAAGCGGCCCCAACACTGATCCCAGTGGAACACCACTGGTAACCGGCAGCCAACCAGAATAGGATCCCTTTATTCCCACTCTCTGTTTCCTGCCAATCAGCCAACGCTCTATCTACGTATGTAACTTTCCTGTAATTCCATGGGCTCTTATCTTGTTAAGTACCCTCATGTGTGGCACCTTGTCAAAGGCCTTCGGAAAATCCAAATATACAACATCCACTGCATCTCCCGTGTCTATGCTACTGGTAATTTCCTCAAAAAATTGTAATAGGTTTGTCAGGCAGGATTTTCCTTTAAGGAATCCATGCTGAGTTCTGCCTATCTTGCCATATGCCTCCAGGTACTCTGTAACCTCATCCTTGACAATCGACTCCAACAACTTCCCAACCACCAACGTCAAGCTAACAGGTCTATAATTTCCTTTTTGCTTCCTTGCCCCCTTCTTAAATAGCGGAGTGACATTTGCAATCTTCCAGTCTTCCGGAACCATGCCAGAATCTATCGACTTTTGAAAGATCATCGCTAATGCCTCCACAATCTCCACAGCTACTTCCTTCAGAATACGAGGGTGCATTCCATCTGGTCCAGGAGATTTATCGACCTTTAGCCTATTCAGCTTCCTAAGTACTTTGTCGTAATTGTGACTGTGCACACTTCTCTTCCCTGCCACCCTTGAGTGTCTGGTATCCTGCTGTCTTCCTCAGTGAAGACTGATGCAAAATACTTGTTCAGTTCCTCTGCCATCTCCTCATCTCCCATTACAATTTCTCCAGTATCATTTTCTATCGGTCCTATATCTACTCTCACTTGTCTTTTACTCTTTATATACTTGAAAAAGCTTTTAGTATCCTCTTTGATATTATTTGCTAGTTGCCTTTCATAGTTAATCTTTTCTCTCTTAATGACCTTCTTGGTTTCCTTTTGTAAGGTTTTAAAAACTTCCCAATCCTCTGTCTTCCCACTAATTTTTGCTTCCTTGTATGCCCTCTCCTTTGCTTTAACTTTGGCTTTGACTTCTCTTGTCAACCACGGTTGCGTCCTTTTTCCACTCAAAAATTTCTTCTTTTTTGGAATATACCTGTCTTGCACATTCCTCATTTTTCACATAAACTCCAGCCACTGCTGCTCTGCCGTCTTTCCCGCCAGTGTCCCTTTCCAATCAACTTTGGCCAGTTTCTCTCTCATGCCACTGTAATTTCCTTTACTCCACTGAAACACCGACACATCAGATTTCGGCTTCTCTTTTTCAAATTTCACAGTGAACTCAATCATGTTATGATCACTGCCTCCTAAGGGTTCCTTCACCTCAATCTCTCCAATCACCTCCGGTTCATTAAACAATACCCAATCCAGTACAGCCGATCCCCTAGTGGGCTCAACAGCAAGCTGTTCTAAAAAGCCATCTCGCAGACATTCTACAAATTCTCTCTCTTGAGATCCAGTGCCGACCTGATTTTTCCAATCTACTCGCATGTTAAAATCCCCCACAATTATCATAACACTGCCCTTCTGACAAGCCTTTTCTATTTCCAGTTGTAATTTGCAGTCCACATCCCTGCAGCTGTTTGGAGGCCTATAAATAACTGCCATCAGGGTCCTTTTACCCCTGCTATTCCTTAGCTCAACCCATAAAGATTCTGCACCTTTCGATCCTATATCACCTCTTTCTAATGATTTAATATCATTTCTTACCAATAAAGTCACACCTCCCCCTCTGCCTACCTTCCTATCCTTCCGATACACCGTGTATCCTTGGACGTTCAGCTCCCAGAGACATGCATCCTTTAGCCAGGTCTCAGTGATGGCCACAATATCATACCTGCCAATCTGTAGCTGTACAACAAGATCATCCACCTTATTCCTTATGCTGCATGCATTTAAGTACAACACCTTAAGACCAGTATTTGATACTTTTTGCTTTGATTTCACTACAACTTTATTGCACTTCAACTCATCCCAATGGCTACACATTTGCCCCATCACCTGCCTGTCTTTCCTGACATCTTTACTGCTCACTATCTTAGATTTATTTCTGCTAAATTCCTCCATATACCTGTCTAGTAGTCTTTTAAACTTCACCAGTGTATCTGCCTCCACCACTGACTCAGGCAGTACATTCCATGCACCAACCACTCTCTAAGTAAAAAACATTCCTCTAATATCCCCTTTGAACTTCCCACCCCTTACCTTAAAGCCATGTCCTCTTGTTCTGAGCAGTGGTGCCCTGGAGAAGAGGCGCTGACTATCTACTCTATCTATTCCTCTTAATAGCTTGTACACCTCTATCATGTCTCCTCTCATCCTCCTTCTCTCCAAAGAGTAAAGCCCTAGCTCTCTTAATCTCTGATCATAATGCATACTTTCTAAACCAGGCAGCATCCTGGTAAATCTCCTCTGTACCCTTTCCAATGCTTCCACATCCTTCCTGTAGTGAGGTGACCAGAACTGGAAGCAGTACTCCAAGTGTGGCCTAACCAGAGTTTTATAGAGCTGCATCATTACATCGCGACTCTTAAACTCTATCCCTCGACTTATGAAAGCTAACACCCCATAAGCTTTCTTAACTACCCTATCCCCTGTGAGGCAACTTTCAGGGATCTGTGGACATGTACCCTGAGATCCCTCTGCTCCTCCACACTACCAAATTTTGAGAATTTGCTTTTGGGATCTAGGCATTACCAACAAGGCCAGCATTTATTGTCCATTCCTAATTGCCCTTGAGAAGGTGATGAACCACCACCTTGCACTGCTATAGTCCTTCTGGTGAAGGTACTCCACATTGCTGTTGGGGAGGGAGTTCCAGCATTTAGACACCATGACAGTGAAGGCCCAGCAATATATTTCCAAGTCAGAATGGTGCAAAACATTAAAGTGAACTGTAGGATGTGCTACTTTCATCTGCCTGTTGTCCTTGTCTTTCTCGGTGATAGAGGTTGAGGGTTTAGTAGAGGGCCTGTAGATATTACACACTGCAGCCACTGTGTGGCAGTGGCAGAGAGACTGTACAGTATATTGAGGGGTATTTTATAGAATATTGATTACAACAGGCTGCTTTATTCTTGATGGTTTCTGAGATTTGTTGGTGCTGCTTTCATCTAGGCAAATGAAAAATATTCTATCGTGTTCCCAGTTAGTGCTTTGTAGATGATGGAAAGGCAGTAGATTGTCAGAAATTAAGACACCCATTACAGAGGTACCTGCTCTCTTGAGGTCACATTATCACAGAATGCTCCAGTTGAATTTCTGATCAGTAGTGACCCCCCAGGACACTGATGGTGATGAAAACAATAGGTAAAGATGGCCATTGTCTTACACTTCTGTGGTAGTGATTCTACTTCCCACTCATCAGCCTATGCCTGAATCCTGTTTAGTTCACACTAGCTGCAGTCATAAGCAGCTGTGTTTGCTGAGAAATTGTGAATGGAATTGAATATCATGCATTCACCAGCAAATATCCCACTTTTAAATTTTTGGTAGAAGGAAAGACAGATGAAGCAGCTGAAGATGTTTGAGCCCAGGAGAGTGTCCTGAGAAATTCCTATAGTGACATTTCTGTACATCAATCTTCTGTGAAGCTCCTTATAAATTCATTTAAAATGTTATTTACTGTACAAATGCTTTAACATGACCTTAGCATTGGCTTAGAGATCATTTGTTTCTTCAGGGTCAAAAGGTTCTTTTTGTTTTTCTACCAACACCAAGCCAAGAGACCCATTTTATTTATTCTGTGGCCAGTGCATTTTCACTAAAGGTATGTATTTTTAAAGAATATAGATAACATTGATCTAGGACTGTTAAGCATGCAAAATTCAAATCCTTTCAACAAATTCTCCTTTCTAATGTAAAACAGATGAGTTGAAATTAAATGCACTATATATGTGTAGCCTGGGGAAAAGTACACACGCAGGGCAACAAATACTTCTTTCGAGTCTTAATTCCTTATATCTGTTTTAAATGTTTAAGTGCCAGAAGAGAGTCGCGAAACAAAACAAATGAGTTTACAACCAGTTCTTGCCATTACAATCTCAGTTTAACTTTCGATCCACACGCTTGTGTATGGACAGAATTGCGAAAGCAGTATAAAAATTACCAGAACTAATACGGTACTAATACGGTAGTGGCAATTCTACTTGGATCGTGAGGAACTTTGCCCAAGCCACGCGATCCAGCATTGAGTCATTTATTCGAGAAAATCTAAAGCATCCACATGCAAAACATGTCAAACTACTGATATTCTCGATTTGCCAACAAGCATAGACGAATTCACATGGATATCGTCAATTAGTGCTCACCTTTCCTCACCATGCCCAGTATCTCTGGGAGGAACTCAATTCCAATGCCCCACCAGCGTCTTCAGCAGAAACAAAATGGTCTCCCCACTATACTGCACATGCGTAATGACATCACCGTCTCCCTTAAAGGCACAGACAACTGTTCTAGCATTACCCGGATGGATGCCTAAGTACACTTTTAACGATACTGAATAAGATCCGACGGTCACCCAGTTACATTTGTACAGATCGAATAACAAAGAACAAAAGGATCAGAGGAATTTACACTGCTAACCTGCTGTGAGTAATTAGTGAACAAAGATGAAGATTTTACTATGATGTATTGTTGTCCAGGAACTCAATCAGGGAATAATTATTATATGACAGTGCATGCTAAAGGGAGCAGGGGATAAAATTGCTGGGGCTCTGACCAAGGTTTTGCACCTTCATTTGCCATGTGTAAAGTACAGAAAGATGCTGCCACCTGCCAAACCTCTCTGCATTCCATAGGGATCACACAGTCCATGATTCCCCAGTTTGCTCATTCCTCCCCACCAACCGAGCATCCCATACCCTTTGGCACTTTACCCTGCAACATCAGGAGCCATAACTACTGTCTCCACATCTCCTCCCTCACCACCGTTGAAGGCCCCAAACAGCCCTTGCAGGTGAGACAGGTTCACATGCATCTTCTCAAACTTCGTATATTGCATTCAGTGCTCCTAACATGGCCTTTAAGTTCAAGTTCAAGTTTAATTGACACTCAACCATACATACTACCCGTGAATACAGCCAAATGAAACAGTGTTACTCAGGGCCAAGGTGCAAGGTGCAAAACACAGTACCAACAGTCACACACAGCACAAGACACATATAAGGTATCAGTAAAATACATTCACACCAACAAAAATGTTGGTTAAACATAGTGCAGACTGGGGATGACTGCTTTGTCAAACATCTTTGTTCTGTGTGCCGAGGTCTTCTGAAGCTCCTAGTTGCTAGCCGTTTAATTCCCATCCCCATTCCCACACCAACCTGTCTATCCTTGGTCTTCTCCACTACCAGATGAATTTAAGCACAAACTAGAGGACGAGTATCTTGTATTCTGCCTGAGTCATTTACAACGTGATGACATGAACATTGAATTCTCCAATTTCATGTAAACGGTGCACTCTATGTCCCTTTTCTTGCTCCTTCTGATCTGTCTAATTTCTCTACACCCGCCTTAGCCACCCATCATCTGAGGCTGATGTCTCTGCATCCTTCACGAGAGTAAACTCATGAAAAACACCTGGTTCAGATGACTGCGTACTAATGATCTGTGTGGACCAACTGGCTAGAGTATTGACAAATATATTCACTAGCTTGCATCTGCTGGCTGAGGTTCCCACCTGCTTCAAAATGACATACTTTGTACCAGTGCCCAACAAGAACTTGCTTAAATGACTACAATCATTTACTTATATCAACTGCAATACTTAGGCCAACTTTAAGAAGTGCTTTGAGAGGCTGGTGCGATTTAACTCCTGGTTCAGAGATGATCCAGCTTCAATTTGCCTACTACCACAATAGGTCAACAGCAGATGCAAATTCTCTGGCTCTTCATTCTGCTGACAACAGGAGTGCACATATCAAGCTTCTGTTCATCGACTACTACTTGGAGTTCAACAAAATTGTATGGCACGGGGTAGGGCCCTGAGCGGTAGGGTGGCTGATGAGAGATCAGGGGTTAACACCGCAGTCAATGAGAGTAAATTTCATTGTGACGCTTGAGAAGAGCACAGGAAAAGGGGAAGAAATACCATTGTTTTAAATGCATTTATTTCAAGAAGCTTGACACGTCAGGTGGATGAACTCAGAGTGTAGATTAGCTCTGGGGACTGGGATGTTATAGCCAAAACAGAAATTGGCTGAGGGAAGGGCAGCACTGGCAACTTAGTGTTTCAAGATCTAACCTGGTCCCAACATATCGATGTAGTCATAAAGAAGGCAAGATAGTGGCTATGAGTTTGAAGAGATTTGGCATGTACACTCAAAAATTTCTACAGTTGTACCATGGTGAGCATTCTGACAGGCTGTATCACTGTCTGGTATGGAGGGGCTACTGCACAGGACCAAAAGTGCTGCAGAAGGTTGCAAATCTAGTCAGCTCCATCATGGGCACTAGCCTACAAAGTACCCAGGACATCTTTAGGGAGCGGTGTCTCAGAAAGGCAGCACCCAGGGCATGCCCTTTTCTCACTGTTACCATCAGGTAGGAGATACAGAAGCCTGAAGGCACACACCCAGCAATTCAGGAATAGCTTCTTCCCCTCTGCCATTCGATTCCTAAATTGACATTGAAACTTTGGACACTACCTCACTCTTTTTTTAATATACAGTATTTCTGCTTTTTGCACATTTTTAAAAAATCTATTCAATATACATAATTGATTTACTTGTTTATTATTATGTTTTATTTTTTTCTCTCTTTCTCTGCTAGATTATGTATGCATTGAACTGCTGCTGCTAAGTTAACAAATTTCACGTCACATGCCGGTGATAATAAACCTGATTCTAATTTTGATGTTATAGGTGTGAGAGAATTGCAGAGGACATGACTTTGGTGCTTGGAGAGGATATTCTTGAAGGAGCATCCAGTGACGCCATATGGGTAGAACTTAGAATTAGAAATGGAATGGTAACTCTGATGAGATTGTATTATAAGTTTTGTAAAAGTCAATGTGTACTGAAGGAGCAGAAATATAGAGAGGTTGTAAACATAATAGAGTAGTATTAGTTGGCAAATTTAATTTTCTTAATGTTGACTGGCCAACCATTGTGTGAAAGGTTTGGGCAGGTTAGAATTGATAAAATATATATCAAAAAAGCTTCCTTGATCAATAAATAGAGAGACCTGCTAGAGAAGTGCAACACTGGACCTCCTCAAGGGAAATGAGGTAAGACAAGTAGCAGAAGTGTCTGTTTGCAAGCTCTTTGGCCCAGTGACCATAATTCGATTAATTTTAAAACAGTTACAGAGTGGCTGATTCATGGGTTAAGGTGTTTGAATTTAGCAAACACAAATTTTGGAGCTATTAGGTTGGATCTTACAGTGATTGATTGGGCGAGATGGCTCTCAGGGAAAGAGTGTCTGCCAAGTTGGATGCCTTTAAAAGTGTGATGTCAAGAAGTCAGGGCCTAAATATTCCTGCTGGGTTGAAAGACAAAGCTGTCAGATTTAGAGAACCCAAGTTGGTAAACCATATTGAGGCTCTGCTTAAGAAATCAAGAAGGCAATCACTGTGCATAAACAATTGGGAACTAGTGAATCTCATGGTAACTATAAGAAGTGTGAGTACACTTAAAAGAGAAGTTAGAAGGGCAAAAAGAGGATATGAGAAGGATCTAGCAGACAAAGAAACACAAAATCCATATTAATAGTAAAAATGTTACCAGAAGAGAATAGGTTTCCTTAAGAATCAGCATTGCCATTTGTATGTGGAAGCAAAAAAAAGCGGTGAGATTTTTAATGAATATTTCTCTTCAATTTTTACTGTGGACTAAAGGATGTAGGCTAAGGGAATAAGGGAAATGAGTAATGATGTCTTGAACCACATATGAATCTGCATTAAGGTGAATAAACCCCCAGGGCCTGACCTGTTGCATTCTTGGACCTTCCAGGAAGACATTGTTAAATTGTTACATCATTTTTAGCTGCAGGATTTGACTAATGTGGTGCCATTGTTTAAAAAATGGAGCAAAAATAAGCCAAAAATCTACAGGCAAGTGAGCCTAACTTCAGTGATAGGTAAATTCTTGCAGTAAGATGGCAGAACGCTTGGATGCAGTGATTGCTCCGGATCTAATCAAGGGTGTATTTGTTCATCTTGTACGTCTTTTTTAACAATCGCAAGTTGTTACTGGATACTAAAAACATCGCTTTGTCATAGAGAGGTGGCTGGTAACGGACCCAAATACAAGACACAGACACTGAAGGACTAGGGACAGGACTAGGATACAGGCTGAGGGCAAGGACATGGAAATGAAAACAGGGAACCCGGAACAGGACTGGACCAGAGAGCTAGGAGCCCGGGCTTGGACCCTGAGCCAGAGACTGGACAAGGACCCAGTACCTGGGTCTTGCCTCTGGCTCGGACCCCAGAACTAGGCAAGGACGAGGCTGGAGTCTTCAGGCTTGAGGCTAGAGGCGAGGCTTGGCAGGAGGCAGGAGGCTGGAGTCTTCAGGCTTGAGGCTATAGGCGAGGCTTGGCAGGAGGCAGGAGGCTGAAGACTTGAGACGAGGCTTGGCAGGAGGCTGGAGATGAGGTGAGGCTTGACAGGAGGCAGGAGACTTGAGGCGAGGCTTGGCAGGAGGCAGGAGGCTGGAGACTTGAGGCGAGGCTTGGCAGGAGGCAGGAGGCTGGAGACTTGAGGCGAGGCTTGACAGGAGGCAGGAGGCTGGAGATGTAAGGCGAGGCTTGGCAGGAGGCAGGAGGCTAGAGACTTGAGGCAAGGCTTGGCAGGAGGCTGGAGACTAGAGGCGAGGCTTGGCAGGAGGCAGGAGGCTGGAGATGAGGCGAAGCTTGGCAGGAGGCTGGAGACTTGAGGCGAGGCTTGGCAGGAGGCAGGAGGCTAGAGACTTGAGGCGAGGCTTGGCAGGAGGCAGGAGGCTGGAGACTTGAGGCGAGGCTTGGCAGGAGGTTGGAGACGAGGCGAGGCTTGGCAGGAGGCAGGAGACTTGAGGCGAGGCTTGGCAGGAGGCTGGAGACGAGGCGAGGCTTGGCAGGAGGCAGGAGACTTGAGGCGAGGCTTGGCAGGAGGCAGGAGGCTGGAGAAGGCAGGAGACAGGAGACTTGAGGCGAGGCTTGGCAGGAAGCAGGAGGCTGGAGACTTGAGGCGAGGCTTGGTAGGAGGCTGGAGACGTGAGGCGGGGCTTGGGAGGAGGCTGGAGACTTGAGACGAGGCTTGGCAGGAGGCAGGAAGCTAGAGACTTGAAGTGAGGCTTGGCAGGAGGCAGGAGGCTAGAGACTTGAGGTGAGGCTTGGCAGGAGGCAGGAGGCTGGAGACGAGGTGAGGCTTGGCAGGAGGCTGGAGACGAGGCGAGGCTTGGCTAGGAGGTAGGAGGCTGGAGTCTTCAGGCTTGAGGCTAGGCAGGAGGCTGGAGTCTTCAGGCTTGAGGCTAGGCAGGAGGCAGGAGGCTGGAGACGAGGTGAGGCTTGGCAAGAAGCAGGAGGCTGCAGACGAGGCTTAAGGCTAGACAAGAGGCTAGAGACTTGAGGCAAGGCTTGGCAGGAGGCTGGAGACTTGAGTCGAGGCTTGGCAGGTGGCTGGAGACTTGAGTCGAGGCTTGGCAGGAGGCAGGGGGCTGAAGATGAGGCGGGGCTTGGCAGGAGGCAGGAGGCTGGAGACTTCAGGCTTGAGGCTTGGCAGGAAGCAGGAGTCTTCAGGCTTGAGGCTAGGCTGGAGGCTGGAGACTTGAGGCGAGGCTTGGCAGGTGGCTGGAGACTTGGGTCGAGGCTTGGCAGGTAGCAGGGGGCTGAAGATGAGGTGAGGCTTGGCAGGAGGCAGGAGGCTGGAGACTTCAGGCTTGAGGCTTGGCAAGAGGCAGGAGGCTGGAGACTTGAGGCGAGGCTTGGCAGGAGGCAGGAGGCTAAAGACTTGAGGCGAGGCTTGGCTGGAAGCAGGAGGCTGGAGACGATACGAGGCTTGGCAGGAGGCTGGAGACTTGATGCGAGGCTTGGCTGGAGGCTAGAGACTTGAGGCGAGGCTTGGCAGGAGGCAGGAGGCTAGAGACTTGCGGCAAGACTTGACAGGAGACAGAAGGCTGGAGATAAGGCGAGTCTTGGCAGGAGGTAGGAGACTTGAGGCGAGGCTTGACAGGAGGAAGGGGTCTGGAGACGAGGTGAGGCTTGGCAGGAGGCAGGAGACTGGAGACCTGAGGCGAGGCTTGGCAGGAGGCTGGAGACTTGAGGCGAGGCTTGGCAGGAGGCAGGAGGCTGGAGACGAGGTGAGGCTTGGCTGGAGGCAGGAGGCTGGAGACTTGAGACGAGGCTTGGCAGGAGGAAGGGGTCTGGAGACGAGACGAGGCTTGGCAGGAGGCAGGGGTCTGGAGACGAGACGAGTCTTGGCAGGAGGCAGGAGGCTGGAGACTTGAGGCGAGGCTTGGCAGGAGGCAGGAGGCTGGAGACGAGGCGAGGCTTGGCTGGAGGCAGGAGGCTGGAGACTTGAGACGAGGCTTGGCAGGAGGTAGGAGGCTAGAGACTTGAGGCGAGGCTTGGCAGGAGGCTAGAGGCTTGAGGCGACTCTTGGCAGGAGGTAGGAGGCTAGAGATGAGGCAAGGCTTGGCAGGAGGCTGGAGATTTGAGGCGAGGCTTGGCAGGAGGCTGGAGACGAGGCGAGGCTTGGCAGGAGGCAGGAGGCTGGAGACGAGGCGAGGCTTGGCAGGAGGCTAGAGACTTGAGGCGAGGCTTGGCTAGAGGCAGGAGGCTGGAGATTTGAGGCGAGGCTTGGCAGGAGGCTGGAGATGAGGCGAGGCTTGGCAGGAGGCAGGAGGCTGGAGACTTAAGGCGAGGCTTGGCAGGAGGCAGGGGGCTGGAGATGAGGCGAGCCTTGGCAGGAGGCAGGAGGCTGGAGACTTGAGGCGAGGCTTGGCAGGAGGCAGGAGTCTGGAGACTTCAGGCTTGAGGTTTGGCAGGAGGCTGGAGATTTGAGGTGAAGCTTGGCAGGAGGCAGGAGGTTGGAGACTTCAGGCTTGAGGCTAGGCAGGAGGCTGGAGTCCAGGCTTGAGGCTTGGCAGGAGGCAGGAGGCTGGAGACTTGAGGCGAGGCTTGGCAGGAGGCTGGAGACTTGAGTCGAGGCTTGGCAGGAGGCAGGAGGCTGGAGACGAGGCGAGAATTGGCAGGAGGCTGGAGACGAGGCAAGGCTTGGCAGGAGGCAGGAGGTTGGAGACTTCAGGCTTGAGGCTAGGCAGGAGGCTGGAGTCTTCAGGCTTGAGGCTAGGAAGGAGGCAGGAGGCTGGAGACGAGGCGAGGTTTGGCAGGAGGCAGGTGGCTGGAGACCTGAGTCGAGGCTTGACAGGAGGCTGGAGACGAGGTGAGGTTTGACAGGAGGCAGGTGGCTGGAGACCTGAGTCGAGGCTTGACAGGAGGCTGGAGACGAGGTGAGGTTTGACAGGAGGCAGGTGGCTGGAGACTTGAGTCGAGGCTTGGCAGGAGGCAGGAGTCTGGAGACGAGGTGAAGCTTGGCAGGAGGCTGGAGACTTGAGGCGAGGCTAGCCAGGAGGCTGGAGACTTGAGACGAGGCTTGGCAGGAGGCAGGAGGCTGGAGACTTGAGGCGAGGCTTGGCAGGAGGCTGGAGATTTGAGGTGAGGCTTGGCAGGAGGCTGGAGATGAGGCGAGGCTTGGCAGGAGGCAGGAGGCTGGAGACTTGAGGCGAGGCTTGGCAGGAGGCAGGGGGCTGGAGATGAGGCGAGGCTTGGCAGGAAGCAGGCGGCTGGAGACTTGAGGCGAGGCTTGGCAGGTGGCTGGAGACTTGAGTCGCGGCTTGGCAGGAGGCAGGGGGCTGGAGATGAGGCGAGGCTTGGCAGGAGGCAGGAGGCTGGAGACTTGAGGCGAGGCTTGGCAGGAGGCTGGAGACTTGAGTCGAGGCTTGGCAGGAGGCAGGAGGCTGGAGACAAGGCGAGAATTGGCAGGAGGCTGGAGATGAGGCGAGGCTTGGCAGGAGGCAGGAGGTTGGAGACTTCAGGCTTGAGGCTAGGCAGGAGGCTGGAGTCCAGGCTTGAGGCTTGGCAGGAGGCAGGAGGCTGGAGACTTGAGGCGAGGCTTGGCAGGAGGCTGGAGACTTGAGTCGAGGCTTGGCAGGAGGCAGGAGGCTGGAGACGAGGTGAAGCTTGGCAGGAGGCTGGAGACTTGAGGCGAGGCTAGGCAGGAGGCTGGAGACTTGAGACGAGGCTTGGCAGGAGGCAGGAGGCTGGAGACTTGATGCGGGGTGTGGCAGGAGGCTAGAGGCTTGAGTCGAGGCTTGACAGGAGGAAGGGGTCTGGAGACGAGGCGAGGCTTGGCAGGAGGCAGGAGGCTGGAGACTTGAGGCGAGGCTTGGCAGGAGGCAGGAGACTGGAGACTTGAGGCGAGGCTTGGCAGGAGGCAGGAGGCTGGAGACGAGGTGAGGCTTGGCAGGAGGCAGGAGGCTGGAGACTTGAGACGAGGCTTGGCAGGAGGCAGGGGTCTGGAAACGAGACGAGGCCTGGCAGGAGGCAGGGGTCTGGAGACGAGACGAGGCTTGGCAGGAGGCAGGAGGCTGGAGACTTGATGCGGGGTGTGGCAGGAGGCAGGAGGCTAGAGACTTGAGTCGAGGCTTGGGAGGAGGCTGGAGACAAGGCAAGGTTTGGCAGGAGGCAGGTGGCTGGAGACTTGAGTCGAGGCTTGGCAGGAGGCAGGAAGCTAGAGACTTGAGTCGAGGCTTGGGAGGAGGCTGGAGACAAGGCAAGGTTTGGCAGGAGGCAGGTGGCTGGAGACTTGAGTCGAGGCTTGGCAGGAGGCAGGAGTCTGGAGACGAGGTGAAGCTTGGCAGGAGGCTGGAGACTTGAGGCGAGGCTAGGCAGGAGGCTGGAGACTTGAGACGAGGCTTGGCAGGAGGCAGGAGGCTGGAGACTTGATGCAGAGTGTGGCAGGAGGCTAGAGGCTTGAGGCGAGGCTTGGCAGGAGGCAGGAGACTAGAGGTGAGTCTTGGCAGGAGGTAGGAGGCTAGAGATGAGGCGAGGCTTGGCAGAAGGCTGGAGATTTGAGGGGAGGCTTGGCAGGAGGCTGGAGACGAGGCGAGGCTTGGCAGGAGGCTAGAGACTTGAGGCGAGGCTTGGCTGGAGGCAGGAGGCTGGAGACGAGGCGAGGCTTAGCAGGAGGCTAGAGACTTGAGGCGAGGCTTGGCTGGAGGCATGAGGCTGGAGACGAGGCGAGGCTTAGCAGGAGGCTAGAGACGAGGTGAGGTTTGGCAGGAGGCAGGAGGCTGGAGACTTGAGGCGAGGCTTGGCAGGAGGCAGGAGCCTAGGGACTTGAGGTGGGGCTTGGCCGGAAGCAGGAGGCTGGAGATGAGGCGAGTCTTGGCAGGAGGCAGGAGGCTGGAGACTTGAGGCGAGGCTTGGCAGGAGGCAGGAGGCTAGGGACTTGAGGTGGGGCTTGGCAGGAAGCAGGAGGCTGGAGACGAGGCAAGGCTTGGCTGGAGGCAGGAGGCTGGAGACTTGAGACGAGGCTTGGCAGGAGGCTGGAGATGAGGCAAGGCTTAGCAGGAGGCAGGAGGCTGGAGACTTGAGGCGAGGCTTGGCAGGAGGCAGGAATGTAGGGACTTGAGGAGAGGCTTGGCAGGAAGCAGGAGGCTGGAGACTTGAGGCGAGGCTTGGCAGGTGGCTGGAGACTTGAGTCGAGGCTTGGCAGGAGGCAGGGGGCTGGAGATGAGGCGAGGCTTGGCAGGAGGCAGGAGGCTGGAGACTTGATGCGGGGTGTGGCAGGAGGCTGGAGACGAGGCGAGGCTTGGCAGGAGGCAGGAGGTTGGAGACTTCAGGCTTGAGGCTAGGCAGGAGGCTGGAGTCCAGGCTTGAGGCTTGGCAGGAGGCTGGAGACTTGAGGCAAGGCTTGGCAGGAGGCTGGAGACTTGAGTCGAGGCTTGGCAGGAGGCAGGAGGCTGGAGACGAGGCGAGAATTGGCCAGAGGCTGGAGACGAGGCGAGGCTTGGCAGGAGGCAGGCGGTTGGAGACTTCAGGCTTGAGGCTAGGTAGGAGGCTGGAGTCTTCAGGCTTGAGGCTAGGAAGGAGGCAGGAGGCTGGAGACTTGAGGCGAAGCTTGGCTGGAGGCAGGAGACGAGGCGAGGTTTGGCAGGAGGCAGGGGTCTGGAGACGAGGTGAAGCTTGGCAGGAGGCTGGAGACTTGAGGCGAGGCTTGGCAGGAGGCTGGAGACGAGGCGAGGCTTGGCTGGAAGCAGGAGGCTGGAGACTTGAGACGAGGCTTGGCAGGAGGCAGGAGGCTGGAGTCTTGATGCGGGGTGTGGCAGGAGGCTAGAGGCTTGAAGCGAGGCTTGGCAGGAGGCAGGAGACTAGAGGCGAGTCTTGGCAGGAGGTAGGAGGCTGGAGACTTGAGGCGAGGCTTGGCAGGAAGCAGGAGGCTGGGGACTTGAGGTGAGGCTTGGTAGGAGGCTGGAGACGTGAGGCGAGG
The DNA here is from genome assembly GCF_030028105.1 of Mobula birostris. Lineage (NCBI taxonomy): Eukaryota > Metazoa > Chordata > Chondrichthyes > Myliobatiformes > Myliobatidae > Mobula > Mobula birostris. The sequence continues at coordinate 72,441,058 of NC_092370.1, forward strand.
CTTGGTAGGAGGCAGGAGGCTAGAGACTTGAAGTGAGGCTTGGCAGGAGGCAGGAGGCTAGAGACTTGAGGTGAGGCTTGGCAGGAAGCAGGAGGCTGGAGACGTGAGGCGAGGCTTGGCAGGAGGCTGGAGACTTGAGTCGAGGCTTGGCAGGAGGCTGGAGATGAGGCGAGGCTTGGCAGGAGGCAGGAGGCTGGAGACGAGGTGAGGCTTGGCAGGAGGCTGGAGACGAGGCGAGGCTTGGCTAGGAGGTAGGAGGCTGGAGTCTTCAGGCTTGAGGCTAGGCAGGAGGCTGGAGTCTTCAGGCTTGAGGCTAGGCAGGAGGCAGGAGGCTGGAGACGAGGTGAGGCTTGGCGAAAAGCAGGAGGCTGCAGACGAGGCTTAAGGCTAGACAAGAGTCTAGAGACTTGAGGCGAGGCTTGGCAGGAGGCTGGAGACTTGAGTCGAGGCTTGGCAGGTGGCTGGAGACTTGAGTCGAGGCTTGGCAGGAGGCAGGGGGCTGAAGATGAGGCGGAGCTTGGCAGGAGGCAGGAGGCTGGAGACTTCAGGCTTGAGGCTTGGCAGGAAGCAGGAGTCTTCAGGCTTGAGGCTAGGCAGGAGGCTGGAGACTTGGGTCGAGGCTTGGCAGGTAGCAGGAGTCTTCAGGCTTGAGGCTAGGCAGGAGGCTGGAGACTTGATGCGAGGCTTGGCTGGAGGCTAGAGACTTGAGGCGAGGCTTGGCAGGAGGCAGGAGGCTGGAGATGAGGCGAGGCTTGGCAGGAGGCAGGGGGCTGGAGATGAGGCGAGGCTTGGCAGGAGGCAGGAGGCTGGAGACTTGAGGCGAGGCTTGGCAGGAGGTAGGAGACTTGAGTCGAGGCTTGGCAGGAGGCAGGAGGCTGGAGACAAGGCGAGAATTGGCAGGAGGCTGGAGATGAGGCGAGGCTTGGCAGGAGGCAGGAGGTTGGAGACTTCAGGCTTGAGGCTAGGCAGGAGGCTGGAGTCTTCAGGCTTGAGGCTAGGAAGGAGGCAGGAGGCTGGAGACTTGAGGCGAGGCTTGGCTGGAGGCTGGAGTCTGGAGACGAGGTGAAGCTTGGCAGGAGCCGGAGACTTGAGGCGAGGCTAGGCAGGAGGCTAGAGACTTGAGGCGAGGCTTGGCTGGAGGCAGGAGGCTGGAGATGAGGTGAAGCTTGGCAGGAGGCAGGAGGTTGGAGACTTCAGGCTTGAGGCTAGGCAGGAGGCTGGAGTCCAGGCTTGAGGCTTGGCAGGAGGCAGGAGGCTGGAGACTTGAGGCGAGGCTTGGCAGGAGGCAGGAGGCTGGAGACGAGGCGAGGCTTGGCTGGAGGCAGGAGGCTGGAGACTTGAGACGAGGCTTGGCAGGAGGTAGGAGGCTAGAGACTTGAGGCGAGGCTTGGCAGGAGGCTAGAGGCTTGAGGCGACTCTTGGCAGGGGGTAGGAGGCTAGAGACGAGGCAAGGCTTGGCGGGAGGCTGGAGATTTGAGGCGAGGCTTGGCAGGAGGCTGGAGACGAGGCGAGGCTTGGCAGGAGGCAGGAGGCTGGAGACGAGGCGAGGCTTGGCAGGCGGCTAGAGACTTGAGGCGAGGCTTGGCTAGAGGCAGGAGGCTGGAGATTTGAGGCGAGGCTTGGCAGGAGGCTGGAGATGAGGTGAGGCTTGGCAGGAGGCAGGAGGCTGGAGACTTAAGGCGAGGCTTGGCAGGAGGCAGGGGGCTGGAGATGAGGCGAGCCTTGGCAGGAGGCAGGAGGCTGGAGACTTGAGGCGAGGCTTGGCAGGAGGCAGGAGTCTGGAGACTTCAGGCTTGAGGTTTGGCAGGAGGCTGGAGATTTGAGGTGAGGCTTGGCAGGAGGCAGGAGGCTGGAGACTTGAGGCGAGGCTTGGCAGGAGGCTGGAGATTTGAGGCGAGGCTTGGCAGGAGGCTGGAGATGAGGCAAGGCTTGGCAGGAGGCAGGAGGCTGGAGACTTGAAGCGAGGCTTGGCAGGAGGCAGGAGTCTAGGGACTTGAGGCGAGGCTTGGCAGGAAGCAGGCGGCTGGAGACTTGAGGCGAGGCTTGGCAGGTGGCTGGAGATTTGAGTCGCGGCTTGGCAGGAGGCAGGGGGCTGGAGATGAGGCGAGGCTTGGCAGGAGGCAGGGGGCTGGAGATGAGGCGAGCCTTGGCAGGAGGCAGGAGGCTGGAGACTTGAGGCGAGGCTTGGCAGGAGGCAGGAGTCTGGAGACTTCAGGCTTGAAGTTTGGCAGGAGGCTGGAGATTTGAGGTGAGGCTTGGCAGGAGGCTGGAGACTTGAGGCGAGGCTTGGCAGGAGGCTGGAGATTTGAGGCGAGGCTTGGCAGGAGGCTGGAGATGAGGCGAGGCTTGGCAGGAGGCAGGAGGCTGGAGACTTGAAGCGAAGCTTGGCAGGAGGCAGGAGTCTAGGGACTTGAGGCGAGGCTTGGCAGGAGGCAGGAGTCTGGAGACTTCAGGCTTGAGGTTTGGCAGGAGGCTGGAGATTTGAGGTGAGGCTTGGCAGGAGGCAGGAGGCTGGAGACGAGGCGAGGCTTGGCAGGAGGCTGGAGATTTGAGGCGAGGCTTGGCAGGAGGCTGGAGATGAGGCGAGGCTTGGCAGGAGGCAGGAGGCTGGAGACTTGAAGCGAGGCTTGGCAGGAGGCAGGAGACTTGAGTCGCGGCTTGGCAGGAGGCAGGGGGCTGGAGATGAGGCGAGGCTTGGCAGGAGGCAGGAGGCTGGAGACTTGAGGCGAGGCTTGGCAGGAGGCTGGAGAATTGAGTCGAGGCTTGGCAGGAGGCAGGAGGCTGGAGACAAGGCGAGAATTGGCAGGAGGCTGGAGATGAGGCGAGGCTTGGCAGGAGGCAGGAGGTTGGAGACTTCAGGCTTGAGGCTAGGCAGGAGGCTGGAATCCAGGCTTGAGGCTTGGCAGGAGGCAGGAGGCTGGAGACTTGAGGCGAGGCTTGACAGGAGGCTGGAGACTTGAGTCGAGGCTTGGCAGGAGGCAGGAGGCTGGAGACGAGGCGAGAATTGGCAGGAGGCTGGAGACGAGGCAAGGCTTGGCAGGAGGCAGGAGGTTGGAGACTTCAGGCTTGAGGCTAGGCAGGAGGCTGGAGTCTTCAGGCTTGAGGCTAGGAAGGAGGCTGGAGACTTGAGGCGAGGCTTGGCTGGAGACGAGGCGAGGTTTGGCAGGAGGCAGGTGGCTGGAGACCTGAGTCGAGGCTTGACAGGAGGCTGGAGACGAGGTGAGGTTTGACAGGAGGCAGGTGGCTGGAGACTTGAGTCGAGGCTTGGCAGGAGGCAGGAGTCTGGAGACGAGGTGAAGCTTGGCAGGAGGCTGGAGACTTGAGGCGAGGCTAGCCAGGAGGCTGGAGACTTGAGACGAGGCTTGGCAGGAGGCAGGAGGCTGGAGACTTGATGCGGGGTGTGGCAGGAGGCTAGAGGCTTGAGTCGAGGCTTGATAGGAGGAAGGGGTCTGGAGACGAGGCGAGGCTTGGCAGGAGGCAGGAGGCTGGAGACTTGAGGCGAGGCTTGGCAGGAGGCAGGAGGCTGGAGACTTGAGGCGAGGCTTGGCAGGAGGCAGGAGGCTGGAGACTTGAGGCGAGGCTTGGCAGGAGGCAGGAGGCTGGAGACGAGGTGAGGCTTGGCAGGAGGCAGGAGGCTGGAGACTTGAGACGAGGCTTGGCAGGAGGCAGGGGTCTGGAGACGAGACGAGGCCTGGCAGGAGGCAGGGGTCTGGAGACGAGACGAGGCTTGGCAGGAGGCAGGAGGCTGGAGACTTGAGGCGAGGCTTGGCAGGAGGCAGGAGGCTGGAGACTTGATGCGGTGTGTGGCAGGAGGCAGGAGGCTAGAGACTTGAGTCGAGGCTTGGGAGGAGGCTGGAGACAAGGCAAGGTTTGGCAGGAGGCAGGTGGCTGGAGACTTGAGTCGAGGCTTGGCAGGAGGCAGGAGGCTAGAGACTTGAGTCGAGGCTTGGGAGGAGGCTGGAGACAAGGCAAGGTTTGGCAGGAGGCAGGTGGCTGGAGACTTGAGTCGAGGCTTGGCAGGAGGCAGGAGTCTGGAGACGAGGTGAAGCTTGGCAGGAGGCTGGAGACTTGAGGCGAGGCTAGGCAGGAGGCTGGAGACTTGAGACGAGGCTTGGCAGGAGGCAGGAGGCTGGAGACTTGATGCGGGGTGTGGCAGGAGGCTAGAGGCTTGAGGCGAGGCTTGGCAGGAGGCAGGAGACTAGAGGCGAATCTTGGCAGGAGGTAGGAGGCTAGAGACGAGGCGAGGCTTGGCAGAAGGCTGGAGATTTGAGGCGAGGCTTGGCAGCAGGCTGGAGACGAGGCGAGGCTTGGCAGGAGGCTAGAGACTTGAGGCGACGCTTGGCTGGAGGCAGGAGGCTTGAGACGAGGCGAGGCTTAGCAGGAGGCTAGAGACTTGAGGCGAGGCTTGGCTGGAGGCAGGAGGCTGGAGACGAGGCGAGGCTTAGCAGGAGGCTAGAGACGAGGTGAGGCTTGGCAGGAGGCAGGAGGCTGGAGATTTGAGGCGAGGCGTGGCAGGAGGCAGGAGGCTGGAGATGAGGCGAGTCTTGGCAGGAGGCAGGAGGCTGGAGACTTGAGGCAAGGCTTGGCTGGAGGCAGGAGGCTGGAGACTTGAGACGAGGCTTGGCAGGAGGCTGGAGATGAGGCAAGGCTTAGCAGGAGGCAGCAGGCTGGAGACTTGAGGCGAGGCTTGGCAGGAGGCAGGAATGTAGGGACTTGAGGAGAGGCTTGGCAGGAAGCAGGAGGCTGGAGACTTGAGGCGAGGCTTGGCAGGTGGCTGGAGACTTGAGTCGAGGCTTGGCAGGAGGCAGGGGGCTGGAGATGAGGCGAGGCTTGGCAGGATGCAGGAGGCTGGAGACTTGATGCGGGGTGTGGCAGGAGGCTGGAGACGAGGCGATGCTTGGCAGGAGGCAGGAGGTTGGAGACTTCAGGCTTGAGGCTAGGCAGGAGGCTGGAGTCCAGGCTTGAGGCTTGGCAGGAGGCTGGAGACTTGAGGCAAGGCTTGGCAGGAGGCTGGAGACTTGAGTCGAGGCTTGGCAGGAGGCAGGAGGCTGGAGACGAGGCGAGAATTGGCCGGAGGCTGGAGACGAGGCGAGGCTTGGCAGGAGGCAGGCGGTTGGAGACTTCAGGCTTGAGGCTAGGTAGGAGGCTGGAGTCTTCAGGCTTGAGGCTAGGAAGGAGGCAGGAGGCTGGAGACTTGAGGCGAAGCTTGGCTGGAGGCAGGAGACGAGGCGAGGTTTGGCAGGAGGCAGGGGTCTGGAGACGAGGTGAAGCTTGGCAGGAGGCTGGAGACTTGAGGCGAGGCTTGGCAGGAGGCTGGAGACGAGGCGAGGCTTGGCTGGAAGCAGGAGGCTGGAGACTTGAGACGAGGCTTGGCAGGAGGCAGGAGGCTGGAGTCTTGATGCGGGGTGTGGCAGGAGGCTAGAGGCTTGAAGCGAGGCTTGGCAGGAGGCAGGAGACTAGAGGCGAGTCTTGGCAGGAGGTAGGAGGCTGGAGACTTGAGGCGAGGCTTGGCAGGAAGCAGGAGGCTGGGGACTTGAGGTGAGGCTTGGTAGGAGGCTGGAGACGTGAGGCGAGGCTTGGTAGGAGGCAGGAGGCTAGAGACTTGAAGTGAGGCTTGGCAGGAGGCAGGAGGCTAGAGACTTGAGGTGAGGCTTGGCAGGAAGCAGGAGGCTGGAGACGTGAGGCGAGGCTTGGCAGGAGGCTGGAGACTTGAGTCGAGGCTTGGCAGGAGGCTGGAGATGAGGCGAGGCTTGGCAGGAGGCAGGAGGCTGGAGACGAGGTGAGGCTTGGCAGGAGGCTGGAGACGAGGCGAGGCTTGGCTAGGAGGTAGGAGGCTGGAGTCTTCAGGCTTGAGGCTAGGCAGGAGGCTGGAGTCTTCAGGCTTGAGGCTAGGCAGGAGGTAGGAGGCTGGAGACGAGGTGAGGCTTGGCGAAAAGCAGGAGGCTGCAGACGAGGCTTAAGGCTAGACAAGAGTCTAGAGACTTGAGGCGAGGCTTGGCAGGAGGCTGGAGACTTGAGTCGAGGCTTGGCAGGTGGCTGGAAACTTGAGTCGAGGCTTGGCAGGAGGCAGGGGGCTGAAGATGAGGCGGGGCTTGGCAGGAGGCAGGAGGCTGGAGACTTCAGGCTTGAGGCTCGGCAGGAAGCAGGAGTCTTCAGGCTTGAGGCTAGGCAGGAGGCTGGAGACTTGGGTCGAGGCTTGGCAGGTAGCAGGAGTCTTCAGGCTTGAGGCTAGGCAGGAGGCTGGAGACTTGATGCGAGGCTTGGCTGGAGGCTAGAGACTTGAGGCGAGGCTTGGCAGGAGGCAGGGGGCTGGAGATGAGGCGAGGCTTGGCAGGAGGCAGGAGGCTGGAGACTTGAGGCGAGGCTTGGCAGGAGGTAGGAGACTTGAGTCGAGGCTTGGCAGGAGGCAGGAGGCTGGAGACAAGGCGAGAATTGGCAGGAGGCTGGAGATGAGGCGAGGCTTGGCAGGAGGCAGGAGGTTGGAGACTTCAGGCTTGAGGCTAGGCAGGAGGCTGGAGTCTTCAGGCTTGAGGCTAGGAAGGAGGCAGGAGGCTGGAGACTTGAGGCGAGGCTTGGCTGGAGGCTGGAGTCTGGAGACGAGGTGAAGCTTGGCAGGAGCCGGAGACTTGAGGCGAGGCTAGGCAGGAGGCTAGAGACTTGAGGCGAGGCTTGGCTGGAGGCAGGAGGCTGGAGACGAGGTGAAGCTTGGCAGGAGGCAGGAGGTTGGAGACTTCAGGCTTGAGGCTAGGCAGGAGGCTGGAGTCCAGGCTTGAGGCTTGGCAGGAGGCAGGAGGCTGGAGACTTGAGGCGAGGCTTGGCAGGAGGCAGGAGGCTGGAGACGAGGTGAGGCTTGGCTGGAGGCTGGAGACTGGAGACTTGAGGCGAGGCTTGGCAGGAGGCAGGAGGCTGGAGACTTGAGGCGAGGCTTGGCTGGAGGCAGGAGGCTGGAGACTTGAGACGAGGCTTGGCAGGAGGAAGGGGTCTGGAGAGGAGACGAGGCTTGGCAGGAGGCAGGAGGCTGGAGACTTGAGGCGAGGCTTGGCAGGAGGCAGGAGGCTGGAGACGAGGCGAGGCTTGGCTGGAGGCAGGAGGCTGGAGACTTGAGACGAGGCTTGGCAGGAGGTAGGAGGCTAGAGACTTGAGGCGAGGCTTGGCAGGAGGCTAGAGGCTTGAGGCGACTCTTGGCAGGGGGTAGGAGGCTAGAGACGAGGCAAGGCTTGGCGGGAGGCTGGAGATTTGAGGCGAGGCTTGGCAGGAGGCTGGAGACGAGGCGAGGCTTGGCAGGAGGCAGGAGGCTGGAGACGAGGCGAGGCTTGGCAGGCGGCTAGAGACTTGAGGCGAGGCTTGGCTAGAGGCAGGAGGCTGGAGATTTGAGGCGAGGCTTGGCAGGAGGCTGGAGATGAGGTGAGGCTTGGCAGGAGGCAGGAGGCTGGAGACTTAAGGCGAGGCTTGGCAGGAGGCAGGGGGCTGGAGATGAGGCGAGCCTTGGCAGGAGGCAGGAGGCTGGAGACTTGAGGCGAGGCTTGGCAGGAGGCAGGAGTCTGGAGACTTCAGGCTTGAGGTTTGGCAGGAGGCTGGAGATTTGAGGTGAGGCTTGGCAGGAGGCAGGAGGCTGGAGACTTGAGGCGAGGCTTGGCAGGAGGCTGGAGATTTGAGGCGAGGCTTGGCAGGAGGCTGGAGATGAGGCGAGGCTTGGCAGGAGGCAGGAGGCTGGAGACTTGAAGCGAAGCTTGGCAGGAGGCAGGAGTCTAGGGACTTGAGGCGAGGCTTGGCAGGAGGCAGGAGTCTGGAGACTTCAGGCTTGAGGTTTGGCAGGAGGCTGGAGATTTGAGGTGAGGCTTGGCAGGAGGCAGGAGGCTGGAGACTTGAGGCGAGGCTTGGCAGGAGGCTGGAGATTTGAGGCGAGGCTTGGCAGGAGGCAGGAGGCTGGAGACTTGAAGCGAGGCTTGGCAGGAGGCAGGAGGCTGGAGACGAGATGAGGCTTGGCAGGAGGCAGGAGGCTGGAGACGAGGCGAGGCTTGGCAGGAGGCTGGAGATTTGAGGCGAGGCTTGGCAGGAGGCTGGAGATGAGGCGAGGCTTGGCAGGAGGCAGGAGGCTGGAGACTTGAGGTGAGGCTTGGCAGGAGGCAGGAGTCTAGGGACTTGAGGCGAGGCTTGGCAGGAAGCAGGCGGCTGGAGACTTGAGGCGAGGCTTGGCAGGTGGCTGGAGACTTGAGTCGCGGCTTGGCAGGAGGCAGGGGGCTGGAGATGAGGCGAGGCTTGGCAGGAGGCAGGGGGCTGGAGATGAGGCGAGCCTTGGCAGGAGGCAGGAGGCTGGAGACTTGAGGCGAGGCTTGGCAGGAGGCAGGAGTCTGGAGACTTCAGGCTTGAGGTTTGGCAGGAGGCTGGAGATTTGAGGTGAGGCTTGGCAGGAGGCAGGAGGCTGGAGACGAGGCGAGGCTTGGCAGGAGGCTGGAGATTTGAGGCGAGGCTTGGCAGGAGGCTGGAGATGAGGCGAGGCTTGGCAGGAGGCTGGAGATGAGGCGAGGCTTGGCAGGAGGCAGGAGGCTGGAGACTTGAAGCGAGGCTTGGCAGGAGGCAGGAGACTTGAGTCGCGGCTTGGCAGGAGGCAGGGGGCTGGAGATGAGGCGAGGCTTGGCAGGAGGCTGGAGAATTGAGTCGAGGCTTGGCAGGAGGCAGGAGGCTGGAGACAAGGCGAGAATTGGCAGGAGGCTGGAGATGAGGCGAGGCTTGGCAGGAGGCAGGAGGTTGGAGACTTCAGGCTTGAGGCTAGGCAGGAGGCTGGAGTCCAGGCTTGAGGCTTGGCAGGAGGCAGGAGGCTGGAGACTTGAGGCGAGGCTTGACAGGAGGCTGGAGACTTGAGTCGAGGCTTGGCAGGAGGCAGGAGGCTGGAGACGAGGCGAGAATTGGCAGGAGGCTGGAGACGAGGCAAGGCTTGGCAGGAGGCAGGAGGTTGGAGACTTCAGGCTTGAGGCTAGGCAGGAGGCTGGAGTCTTCAGGCTTGAGGCTAGGAAGGAGGCTGGAGACTTGAGGCGAGGCTTGGCTGGAGACGAGGCGAGGTTTGGCAGGAGGCAGGTGGCTGGAGACCTGAGTCGAGGCTTGACAGGAGGCTGGAGACGAGGTGAGGTTTGACAGGAGGCAGGTGGCTGGAGACTTGAGTCGATGCTTGGCAGGAGGCAGGAGTCTGGAGACGAGGTGAAGCTTGGCAGGAGGCTGGAGACTTGAGGCGAGGCTAGCCAGGAGGCTGGAGACTTGAGACGAGGCTTGGCAGGAGGCAGGAGGCTGGAGACTTGATGCGGGGTGTGGCAGGAGGCTAGAGGCTTGAGTCGAGGCTTGATAGGAGGAAGGGGTCTGGAGACGAGGCGAGGCTTGGCAGGAGGCAGGAGGCTGGAGACTTGAGGCGAGGCTTGGCAGGAGGCAGGAGGCTGGAGACTTGAGGCGAGGCTTGGCAGGAGGCAGGAGGCTGGAGACTTGAGGCGAGGCTTGGCAGGAGGCAGGAGGCTGGAGACGAGGTGAGGCTTGGCAGGAGGCAGGAGGCTGGAGACTTGAGACGAGGCTTGGCAGGAGGCAGGGGTCTGGAGACGAGACGAGGCCTGGCAGGAGGCAGGGGTCTGGAGACGAGACGAGGCTTGGCAGGAGGCAGGAGGCTGGAGACTTGAGGCGAGGCTTGGCAGGAGGCAGGAGGCTGGAGACTTGATGCGGGGTGTGGCAGGAGGCAGGAGGCTAGAGACTTGAGTCGAGGCTTGGGAGGAGGCTGGAGACAAGGCAAGGTTTGGCAGGAGGCAGGTGGCTGGAGACTTGAGTCGAGGCTTGGCAGGAGGCAGGAGGCTAGAGACTTGAGTCGAGGCTTGGGAGGAGGCTGGAGACAAGGCAAGGTTTGGCAGGAGGCAGGTGGCTGGAGACTTGAGTCGAGGCTTGGCAGGAGGCAGGAGTCTGGAGACGAGGTGAAGCTTGGCAGGAGGCTGGAGACTTGAGGCGAGGCTAGGCAGGAGGCTGGAGACTTGAGACGAGGCTTGGCAGGAGGCAGGAGGCTGGAGACTTGATGCGGGGTGTGGCAGGAGGCTAGAGGCTTGAGGCGAGGCTTGGCAGGAGGCAGGAGACTAGAGGCGAATCTTGGCAGGAGGTAGGAGGCTAGAGACGAGGCGAGGCTTGGCAGAAGGCTGGAGATTTGAGGCGAGGCTTGGCAGCAGGCTGGAGACGAGGCGAGGCTTGGCAGGAGGCTAGAGACTTGAGGCGACGCTTGGCTGGAGGGAGGAGGCTTGAGACGAGGCGAGGCTTAGCAGGAGGCTAGAGACTTGAGGCGAGGCTTGGCTGGAGGCAGGAGGCTGGAGACGAGGCGAGGCTTAGCAGGAGGCTAGAGACGAGGTGAGGCTTGGCAGGAGGCAGGAGGCTGGAGATTTGAGGCGAGGCGTGGCAGGAGGCAGGAGGCTGGAGATGAGGCGAGTCTTGGCAGGAGGCAGGAGGCTGGAGACTTGAGGCAAGGCTTGGCTGGAGGCAGGAGGCTGGAGACTTGAGACGAGGCTTGGCAGGAGGCTGGAGATGAGGCAAGGCTTAGCAGGAGGCAGCAGGCTGGAGACTTGAGGCGAGGCTTGGCAGGAGGCAGGAATGTAGGGACTTGAGGAGAGGCTTGGCAGGAAGCAGGAGGCTGGAGACTTGAGGCGAGGCTTGGCAGGTGGCTGGAGACTTGAGTCGAGGCTTGGCAGGAGGCAGGGGGCTGGAGATGAGGCGAGGCTTGGCAGGATGCAGGAGGCTGGAGACTTGATGCGGGGTGTGGCAGGAGGCTGGAGACGAGGCGATGCTTGGCAGGAGGCAGGAGGTTGGAGACTTCAGGCTTGAGGCTAGGCAGGAGGCTGGAGTCCAGGCTTGAGGCTTGGCAGGAGGCTGGAGACTTGAGGCAAGGCTTGGCAGGAGGCTGGAGACTTGAGTCGAGGCTTGGCAGGAGGCAGGAGGCTGGAGACGAGGCGAGAATTGGCCGGAGGCTGGAGACGAGGCGAGGCTTGGCAGGAGGCAGGCGGTTGGAGACTTCAGGCTTGAGGCTAGGTAGGAGGCTGGAGTCTTCAGGCTTGAGGCTAGGAAGGAGGCAGGAGGCTGGAGACTTGAGGCGAAGCTTGGCTGGAGGCAGGAGACGAGGCGAGGTTTGGCAGGAGGCAGGGGTCTGGAGACGAGGTGAAGCTTGGCAGGAGGCTGGAGACTTGAGGCGAGGCTTGGCAGGAGGCTGGAGACGAGGCGAGGCTTGGCTGGAAGCAGGAGGCTGGAGACTTGAGACGAGGCTTGGCAGGAGGCAGGAGGCTGGAGTCTTGATGCGGGGTGTGGCAGGAGGCTAGAGGCTTGAAGCGAGGCTTGGCAGGAGGCAGGAGACTAGAGGCGAGTCTTGGCAGGAGGTAGGAGGCTGGAGACTTGAGGCGAGGCTTGGCAGGAAGCAGGAGGCTGGGGACTTGAGGTGAGGCTTGGTAGGAGGCTGGAGACGTGAGGCGAGGCTTGGTAGGAGGCAGGAGGCTAGAGACTTGAAGTGAGGCTTGGCAGGAGGCAGGAGGCTAGAGACTTGAGGTGAGGCTTGGCAGGAAGCAGGAGGCTGGAGACGTGAGGCGAGGCTTGGCAGGAGGCTGGAGACTTGAGTCGAGGCTTGGCAGGAGGCTGGAGATGAGGCGAGGCTTGGCAGGAGGCAGGAGGCTGGAGACGAGGTGAGGCTTGGCAGGAGGCTGGAGACGAGGCGAGGCTTGGCTAGGAGGTAGGAGGCTGGAGTCTTCAGGCTTGAGGCTAGGCAGGAGGCTGGAGTCTTCAGGCTTGAGGCTAGGCAGGAGGTAGGAGGCTGGAGACGAGGTGAGGCTTGGCGAAAAGCAGGAGGCTGCAGACGAGGCTTAAGGCTAGACAAGAGTCTAGAGACTTGAGGCGAGGCTTGGCAGGAGGCTGGAGACTTGAGTCGAGGCTTGGCAGGAGGCAGGGGGCTGAAGATGAGGCGGGGCTTGGCAGGAGGCAGGAGGCTGGAGACTTCAGGCTTGAGGCTCGGCAGGAAGCAGGAGTCTTCAGGCTTGAGGCTAGGCAGGAGGCTGGAGACTTGGGTCGAGGCTTGGCAGGTAGCAGGAGTCTTCAGGCTTGAGGCTAGGCAGGAGGCTGGAGACTTGATGCGAGGCTTGGCTGGAGGCTAGAGACTTGAGGCGAGGCTTGGCAGGAGGCAGGGGGCTGGAGATGAGGCGAGGCTTGGCAGGAGGCAGGAGGCTGGAGACTTGAGGCGAGGCTTGGCAGGAGGTAGGAGACTTGAGTCGAGGCTTGGCAGGAGGCAGGAGGCTGGAGACAAGGCGAGAATTGGCAGGAGGCTGGAGATGAGGCGAGGCTTGGCAGGAGGCAGGAGGTTGGAGACTTCAGGCTTGAGGCTAGGCAGGAGGCTGGAGTCTTCAGGCTTGAGGCTAGGAAGGAGGCAGGAGGCTGGAGACTTGAGGCGAGGCTTGGCTGGAGGCTGGAGTCTGGAGACGAGGTGAAGCTTGGCAGGAGCCGGAGACTTGAGGCGAGGCTAGGCAGGAGGCTAGAGACTTGAGGCGAGGCTTGGCTGGAGGCAGGAGGCTGGAGACGAGGTGAAGCTTGGCAGGAGGCAGGAGGTTGGAGACTTCAGGCTTGAGGCTAGGCAGGAGGCTGGAGTCCAGGCTTGAGGCTTGGCAGGAGGCAGGAGGCTGGAGACTTGAGGCGAGGCTTGGCAGGAGGCAGGAGGCTGGAGACGAGGTGAGGCTTGGCTGGAGGCTGGAGACTGGAGACTTGAGGCGAGGCTTGGCAGGAGGCAGGAGGCTGGAGACTTGAGGCGAGGCTTGGCTGGAGGCAGGAGGCTGGAGACTTGAGACGAGGCTTGGCAGGAGGAAGGGGTCTGGAGAGGAGACGAGGCTTGGCAGGAGGCAGGAGGCTGGAGACTTGAGGCGAGGCTTGGCAGGAGGCAGGAGGCTGGAGACGAGGCGAGGCTTGGCTGGAGGCAGGAGGCTGGAGACTTGAGACGAGGCTTGGCAGGAGGTAGGAGGCTAGAGACTTGAGGCGAGGCTTGGCAGGAGGCTAGAGGCTTGAGGCGACTCTTGGCAGGGGGTAGGAGGCTAGAGACGAGGCAAGGCTTGGCGGGAGGCTGGAGATTTGAGGCGAGGCTTGGCAGGAGGCTGGAGACGAGGCGAGGCTTGGCAGGAGGCAGGAGGCTGGAGACGAGGCGAGGCTTGGCAGGCGGCTAGAGACTTGAGGCGAGGCTTGGCTAGAGGCAGGAGGCTGGAGATTTGAGGCGAGGCTTGGCAGGAGGCTGGAGATGAGGTGAGGCTTGGCAGGAGGCAGGAGGCTGGAGACTTAAGGCGAGGCTTGGCAGGAGGCAGGGGGCTGGAGATGAGGCGAGCCTTGGCAGGAGGCAGGAGGCTGGAGACTTGAGGCGAGGCTTGGCAGGAGGCAGGAGTCTGGAGACTTCAGGCTTGAGGTTTGGCAGGAGGCTGGAGATTTGAGGTGAGGCTTGGCAGGAGGCAGGAGGCTGGAGACTTGAGGCGAGGCTTGGCAGGAGGCTGGAGATTTGAGGCGAGGCTTGGCAGGAGGCTGGAGATGAGGCGAGGCTTGGCAGGAGGCAGGAGGCTGGAGACTTGAAGCGAAGCTTGGCAGGAGGCAGGAGTCTAGGGACTTGAGGCGAGGCTTGGCAGGAGGCAGGAGTCTGGAGACTTCAGGCTTGAGGTTTGGCAGGAGGCTGGAGATTTGAGGTGAGGCTTGGCAGGAGGCAGGAGGCTGGAGACTTGAGGCGAGGCTTGGCAGGAGGCTGGAGATTTGAGGCGAGGCTTGGCAGGAGGCAGGAGGCTGGAGACTTGAAGCGAGGCTTGGCAGGAGGCAGGAGGCTGGAGACGAGATGAGGCTTGGCAGGAGGCAGGAGGCTGGAGACGAGGCGAGGCTTGGCAGGAGGCTGGAGATTTGAGGCGAGGCTTGGCAGGAGGCTGGAGATGAGGCGAGGCTTGGCAGGAGGCAGGAGGCTGGAGACTTGAGGTGAGGCTTGGCAGGAGGCAGGAGTCTAGGGACTTGAGGCGAGGCTTGGCAGGAAGCAGGCGGCTGGAGACTTGAGGCGAGGCTTGGCAGGTGGCTGGAGACTTGAGTCGCGGCTTGGCAGGAGGCAGGGGGCTGGAGATGAGGCGAGGCTTGGCAGGAGGCAGGGGGCTGGAGATGAGGCGAGCCTTGGCAGGAGGCAGGAGGCTGGAGACTTGAGGCGAGGCTTGGCAGGAGGCAGGAGTCTGGAGACTTCAGGCTTGAGGTTTGGCAGGAGGCTGGAGATTTGAGGTGAGGCTTGGCAGGAGGCAGGAGGCTGGAGACGAGGCGAGGCTTGGCAGGAGGCTGGAGATTTGAGGCGAGGCTTGGCAGGAGGCTGGAGATGAGGCGAGGCTTGGCAGGAGGCTGGAGATGAGGCGAGGCTTGGCAGGAGGCAGGAGGCTGGAGACTTGAAGCGAGGCTTGGCAGGAGGCAGGAGACTTGAGTCGCGGCTTGGCAGGAGGCAGGGGGCTGGAGATGAGGCGAGGCTTGGCAGGAGGCAGGAGGCTGGAGACTTGAGGCGAGGCTTGGCAGGAGGCTGGAGAATTGAGTCGAGGCTTGGCAGGAGGCAGGAGGCTGGAGACAAGGCGAGAATTGGCAGGAGGCTGGAGATGAGGCGAGGCTTGGCAGGAGGCAGGAGGTTGGAGACTTCAGGCTTGAGGCTAGGCAGGAGGCTGGAGTCCAGGCTTGAGGCTTGGCAGGAGGCAGGAGGCTGGAGACTTGAGGCGAGGCTTGGCAGGAGGCTGGAGATTTGAGGCGAGGCTTGGCAGGAGGCTGGAGACGAGGCGAGGCTTGGCAGGAGGCTGGAGATTTGAGGCGAGGCTTGGCAGGAGGCTGGAGATGAGGCGAGGCTTGGCAGGAGGCTGGAGATGAGGCGAGGCTTGGCAGGAGGCAGGAGGCTGGAGACTTGAAGCGAGGCTTGGCAGGAGGCAGGAGACTTGAGTCGCGGCTTGGCAGGAGGCAGGGGGCTGGAGATGAGGCGAGGCTTGGCAGGAGGCAGGAGGCTGGAGACTTGAGGCGAGGCTTGGCAGGAGGCTGGAGAATTGAGTCGAGGCTTGGCAGGAGGCAGGAGGCTGGAGACAAGGCGAGAATTGGCAGGAGGCTGGAGATGAGGCGAGGCTTGGCAGGAGGCAGGAGGTTGGAGACTTCAGGCTTGAGGCTAGGCAGGAGGCTGGAGTCCAGGCTTGAGGCTTGGCAGGAGGCAGGAGGCTGGAGACTTGAGGCGAGGCTTGACAGGAGGCTGGAGACTTGAGTCGAGGCTTGGCAGGAGGCAGGAGGCTGGAGACGAGGCGAGAATTGGCAGGAGGCTGGAGACGAGGCAAGGCTTGGCAGGAGGCAGGAGGTTGGAGACTTCAGGCTTGAGGCTAGGCAGGAGGCTGGAGTCTTCAGGCTTGAGGCTAGGAAGGAGGCTGGAGACTTGAGGCGAGGCTTGGCTGGAGACGAGGCGAGGTTTGGCAGGAGGCAGGTGGCTGGAGACCTGAGTCGAGGCTTGACAGGAGGCTGGAGACGAGGTGAGGTTTGACAGGAGGCAGGTGGCTGGAGACTTGAGTCGAGGCTTGGCAGGAGGCAGGAGTCTGGAGACGAGGTGAAGCTTGGCAGGAGGCTGGAGACTTGAGGCGAGGCTAGCCAGGAGGCTGGAGACTTGAGACGAGGCTTGGCAGGAGGCAGGAGGCTGGAGACTTGATGCGGGGTGTGGCAGGAGGCTAGAGGCTTGAGTCGAGGCTTGATAGGAGGAAGGGGTCTGGAGACGAGGCGAGGCTTGGCAGGAGGCAGGAGGCTGGAGACTTGAGGCGAGGCTTGGCAGGAGGCAGGAGGCTGGAGACTTGAGGCGAGGCTTGGCAGGAGGCAGGAGGCTGGAGACTTGAGGCGAGGCTTGGCAGGAGGCAGGAGGCTGGAGACGAGGTGAGGCTTGGCAGGAGGCAGGAGGCTGGAGACTTGAGACGAGGCTTGGCAGGAGGCAGGGGTCTGGAGACGAGACGAGGCCTGGCAGGAGGCAGGGGTCTGGAGACGAGACGAGGCTTGGCAGGAGGCAGGAGGCTGGAGACTTGAGGCGAGGCTTGGCAGGAGGCAGGAGGCTGGAGACTTGATGCGGGGTGTGGCAGGAGGCAGGAGGCTAGAGACTTGAGTCGAGGCTTGGGAGGAGGCTGGAGACAAGGCAAGGTTTGGCAGGAGGCAGGTGGCTGGAGACTTGAGTCAAGGCTTGGCAGGAGGCAGGAGGCTAGAGACTTGAGTCGAGGCTTGGGAGGAGGCTGGAGACAAGGCAAGGTTTGGCAGGAGGCAGGTGGCTGGAGACTTGAGTCGAGGCTTGGCAGGAGGCAGGAGTCTGGAGACGAGGTGAAGCTTGGCAGGAGGCTGGAGACTTGAGACGAGGCTAGGCAGGAGGCAGGAGGCTGGAGACTTGATGCGGGGTGTGGCAGGAGGCTAGAGGCTTGAGGCGAGGCTTGGCAGGAGGCAGGAGACTAGAGGCGAATCTTGGCAGGAGGTAGGAGGCTAGAGACGAGGCGAGGCTTGGCAGAAGGCTGGAGATTTGAGGCGAGGCTTGGCAGCAGGCTGGAGACGAGGCGAGGCTTGGCAGGAGGCTAGAGACTTGAGGCGACGCTTGGCTGGAGGCAGGAGGCTTGAGACGAGGCGAGGCTTAGCAGGAGGCTAGAGACTTGAGGCGAGGCTTGGCTGGAGGCAGGAGGCTGGAGACGAGGCGAGGCTTAGCAGGAGGCTAGAGACGAGGTGAGGCTTGGCAGGAGGCAGGAGGCTGGAGATTTGAGGCGAGGCGTGGCAGGAGGCAGGAGGCTGGAGATGAGGCGAGTCTTGGCAGGAGGCAGGAGGCTGGAGACTTGAGGCAAGGCTTGGCTGGAGGCAGGAGGCTGGAGACTTGAGACGAGGCTTGGCAGGAGGCTGGAGATGAGGCAAGGCTTAGCAGGAGGCAGCAGGCTGGAGACTTGAGGCGAGGCTTGGCAGGAGGCAGGAATGTAGGGACTTGAGGAGAGGCTTGGCAGGAAGCAGGAGGCTGGAGACTTGAGGCGAGGCTTGGCAGGTGGCTGGAGACTTGAGTCGAGGCTTGGCAGGAGGCAGGGGGCTGGAGATGAGGCGAGGCTTGGCAGGATGCAGGAGGCTGGAGACTTGATGCGGGGTGTGGCAGGAGGCTGGAGACGAGGCGATGCTTGGCAGGAGGCAGGAGGTTGGAGACTTCAGGCTTGAGGCTAGGCAGGAGGCTGGAGTCCAGGCTTGAGGCTTGGCAGGAGGCTGGAGACTTGAGGCAAGGCTTGGCAGGAGGCTGGAGACTTGAGTCGAGGCTTGGCAGGAGGCAGGAGGCTGGAGACGAGGCGAGAATTGGCCGGAGGCTGGAGACGAGGCGAGGCTTGGCAGGAGGCAGGCGGTTGGAGACTTCAGGCTTGAGGCTAGGTAGGAGGCTGGAGTCTTCAGGCTTGAGGCTAGGAAGGAGGCAGGAGGCTGGAGACTTGAGGCGAAGCTTGGCTGGAGGCAGGAGACGAGGCGAGGTTTGGCAGGAGGCAGGGGTCTGGAGACGAGGTGAAGCTTGGCAGGAGGCTGGAGACTTGAGGCGAGGCTTGGCAGGAGGCTGGAGACGAGGCGAGGCTTGGCTGGAAGCAGGAGGCTGGAGACTTGAGACGAGGCTTGGCAGGAGGCAGGAGGCTGGAGTCTTGATGCGGGGTGTGGCAGGAGGCTAGAGGCTTGAAGCGAGGCTTGGCAGGAGGCAGGAGACTAGAGGCGAGTCTTGGCAGGAGGTAGGAGGCTGGAGACTTGAGGCGAGGCTTGGCAGGAAGCAGGAGGCTGGGGACTTGAGGTGAGGCTTGGTAGGAGGCTGGAGACGTGAGGCGAGGCTTGGTAGGAGGCAGGAGGCTAGAGACTTGAAGTGAGGCTTGGCAGGAGGCAGGAGGCTAGAGACTTGAGGTGAGGCTTGGCAGGAAGCAGGAGGCTGGAGACGTGAGGCGAGGCTTGGCAGGAGGCTGGAGACTTGAGTCGAGGCTTGGCAGGAGGCTGGAGATGAGGCGAGGCTTGGCAGGAGGCAGGAGGCTGGAGACGAGGTGAGGCTTGGCAGGAGGCTGGAGACGAGGCGAGGCTTGGCTAGGAGGTAGGAGGCTGGAGTCTTCAGGCGAGGCTAGGCAGGAGGCTGGAGTCTTCAGGCTTGAGGCTAGGCAGGAGGTAGGAGGCTGGAGACGAGGTGAGGCTTGGCGAAAAGCAGGAGGCTGCAGACGAGGCTTAAGGCTAGACAAGAGTCTAGAGACTTGAGGCGAGGCTTGGCAGGAGGCTGGAGACGTGAGGCGAGGCTTGGTAGGAGGCAGGAGGCTAGAGACTTGAAGTGAGGCTTGGCAGGAGGCAGGAGGCTAGAGACTTGAGGTGAGGCTTGGCAGGAAGCAGGAGGCTGGAGACGTGAGGCGAGGCTTGGCAGGAGGCTGGAGACTTGAGTCGAGGCTTGGCAGGAGGCTGGAGATGAGGCGAGGCTTGGCAGGAGGCAGGAGGCTGGAGACGAGGTGAGGCTTGGCAGGAGGCTGGAGACGAGGCGAGGCTTGGCTAGGAGGTAGGAGGCTGGAGTCTTCAGGCTTGAGGCTAGGCAGGAGGCTGGAGTCTTCAGGCTTGAGGCTAGGCAGGAGGTAGGAGGCTGGAGACGAGGTGAGGCTTGGCGAAAAGCAGGAGGCTGCAGACGAGGCTTAAGGCTAGACAAGAGTCTAGAGACTTGAGGCGAGGCTTGGCAGGAGGCTGGAGACTTGAGTCGAGGCTTGGCAGGTGGCTGGAGACTTGAGTCGAGGCTTGGCAGGAGGCAGGGGGCTGAAGATGAGGCGGGGCTTGGCAGGAGGCAGGAGGCTGGAGACTTCAGGCTTGAGGCTCGGCAGGAAGCAGGAGTCTTCAGGCTTGAGGCTAGGCAGGAGGCTGGAGACTTGGGTCGAGGCTTGGCAGGTAGCAGGAGTCTTCAGGCTTGAGGCTAGGCAGGAGGCTGGAGACTTGATGCGAGGCTTGGCTGGAGGCTAGAGACTTGAGGCGAGGCTTGGCAGGAGGCAGGAGGCTAGAGACTTGAGGCAAGACTTGACAGGAGGCAGAAGGCTGGAGATAAGGCGAGTCTTGGCAGGAGGTAGGAGACTTGAGTCGAGGCTTGACAGGAGGCTGGAGTCTGGAGACGAGGCGAGGCTTGGCAGGAGGCTGGAGACTTCAGGGTTGAGGCTAGGCAGGAGGCTGGAGTCTTCAGGCTTGAGGCTAGGAAGGAGGCAGGAGGCTGGAGACTTGAGGCGAGGCTTGGCTGGAAGCAGGAGGCTGGAGACGATACGAGGCTTGGCAGGAGGCTGGAGACTTGATGCGAGGCTTGGCTGGAGGCTAGAGACTTGAGGCGAGGCTTGGCAGGAGGCAGGAGGCTAGAGACTTGAGGCAAGACTTGACAGGAGGCAGAAGGCTGGAGATAAGGCGAGTCTTGGCAGGGGGTAGGAGACTTGAGTCGAGGCTTGACAGGAGGAAGGGGTCTGGAGACGAGGCGAGGCTTGGCAGGAGGCAGGAGGCTGGAGACGAGGTGAGGCTTGACAGGAGGCAGGAGGCTGGAGACGAGGCGAGGCTTGGCTGGAGGCAGGAGGCTGGAGACTTGAGACGAGGCTTGGCAGGAGGCAGGGGTCTGGAGACGAGACGAGGCTTGGCAGGAGGCAGGGGTCTGGAGACGAGACGAGGCTTGGCAGGAGGCAGGAGGCTGGAGACTTGAGGCGAGGCTTAGCAGGAGGCAGGAGGCTGGAGACGAGGCGAGGCTTGGCTGGAGGCAGGAGGCTGGAGACTTGAGACGAGGCTTGGCAGGAGGTAGGAGGCTAGAGACTTGAGGCGAGGCTTGGCAGGAGGCTAGAGGCTTGAGGCGACTCTTGGCAGGAGGTAGGAGGCTAGAGACGAGGCGAAGCTTGGCAGGAGGCTGGAGATTTGAGGCGAGGCTTGGCAGGAGGCTGGAGACGAGGCGAGGCTTGGCAGGAGGCTAGAGACTTGAGGCGAGGCTTGGCTAGAGGCAGGAGGCTGGAGATTTGAGGCGAGGCTTGGCAGGAGGCTGGAGATGAGGCGAGGCTTGGCAGGAGGCAGGAGGCTGGAGACTTAAGGCGAGGCTTGGCAGGAGGCAGGGGGCTGGAGATGAGGCGAGCCTTGGCAGGAGTCTGGAGACTTGAGGCGAGGCTTGGCAGGAGGCAGGAGTCTGGAGACTTGAGGCGAGGCTTGGCAGGAGGCAGGAGGCTGGAGACGAGATGAGGCTTGGCAGGAGGCAGGAGGCTGGAGACGAGGCGAGGCTTGGCAGGAGGCTGGAGATGAGGCGAGGCTTGGCAGGAGGCAGGAGGCTGGAGACTTGAGGTGAGGCTTGGCAGGAGGCAGGAGTCTAGGGACTTGAGGCGAGGCTTGGCAGGAAGCAGGCAGCTGGAGACTTGAGGCGAGGCTTGGCAGGTGGCTGGAGACTTGAGTCGAGGCTTGGCAGGAGGCTGGAGACTTGAGTCGAGGCTTGGCAGGAGGCCGGAGGCTGGAGACGAGGCGAGGCTTGGCAGGAGGCAGGAGGTTGGAGACTTCAGGCTTGAGGCTAGGCAGGAGGCTGGAGTCCAGGCTTGAGGCTTGGCAGGAGGCAGGAGGCTGGAGACTTGAGTCGAGGCTTGTCAGGAGGCTGGAGACGAGGCGAGAATTGGCAGGAGGCTGGAGACGAGGCGAGGCTTGGCAGGAGGCAGGAGGTTGGAGACTTCAGGCTTGAGGCTAGGCAGGAGGCTGGAGTCTTCAGGCTTGAGGCTAGGAAGGAGGCAGGAGGCTGGAGACTTGAGGCGAGGCTTGGCTGGAGGCTGGAGGCTGGAGACGAGGCGAGGTTTGACAGGAGGCAGGTGGCTGGAGCGTTGAGTTGAGGCTTGGCAGGAGGCAGGAGTCTGGAGATGAGGTGAAGCTTGGCAGGAGCCGGAGACTTGAGGCGAGGCTAGGCAGGAGGCTGGAGACTTGAGACGAGGCTTGGCAGGAGGCAGGAGGCTGGAGACTTGATGCGGGGTGTGGCAGGAGGCTAGAGGCTTGAGGTGAGGCTTGGCAGGAGGCAGGAGACTAGAGGCGAGTCTTGGCAGGAGGCAGGAGGCTAGAGACTTGAGTCGAGGCTTGGGAGGAGGCTGGAGACGAGGCAAGGTTTGGCAGGAGGCAGGTGGCTGGAGACTTGAGTCGAGGCTTGGCAGGAGGCAGGAGTCTGGAGACAAGGTGAAGCTTGGCAGGAGGCTGGAGACTTGAGGCAAGGCTAGGCAGGAGGCTGGAGACTTGAGATGAGGCTTGGCAGGAGGCAGGAGGCTGGAGACTTGATGCGAGGTGTGGCAGGAGGCTAGAGGCTTGAGGCGAGGCTTGGCAGGAGGCAGGAGACTAGAGGTGAGTCTTGGCAGGAGGTAGGAGGCTAGAGACGAGGCGAGGCTTGGCAGGAAGCTGGAGATTTGAGGTGAGGCTTGGCAGGAGGCTGGAGACGAGGCGAGGCTTGGCAGGAGGCAGGAGGCTGGAGACGAGGTGAGGCTTGACAGGAGGCAGGAGGCTGGAGACGAGGCGAGGCTTGGCTGGAGGCAGGAGGCTGGAGACTTGAGACGAGGCTTGGCAGGAGGCAGGGGTCTGGAGACGAGACGAGGCTTGGCAGGAGGAAGGGGTCTGGAGACGAGGCGAGGCTTGGCAGGAGGCAGGAGGCTGGAGACGAGGTGAGGCTTGACAGGAGGCAGGAGGCTGGAGACGAGGCGAGGCTTGGCTGGAGGCAGGAGGCTGGAGACTTGAGACGAGGCTTGGCAGGAGGCAGGGGTCTGGAGACGAGACGAGGCTTGGCAGGAGGCAGGAGGCTGGAGACTTGAGGTGAGGCTTAGCAGGAGGCAGGAGGCTGGAGACGAGGCGAGGCTTGGCTGGAGGCAGGAGGCTGGAGACTAGAGACGAGGCTTGGCAGGAGGTAGGAGGCTAGAGACTTGAGGCGAGGCTTGGCAGGAGGCTAGAGGCTTGAGGCGACTCTTGGCAGGAGGTAGGAGGCTAGAGACGAGGCGAGGCTTGGCAGGAGGCTGGAGGTTTGAGGCGAGGCTTGGCAGGAGGCTGGAGACGAGGCGAGGCTTGGCAGGAGGCAGGAGGCTGGAGACGAGGCGAGGCTTGGCAGGAGGCTAGAGACTTGAGGCGAGGCTTGGCTAGAGGCAGGAGGCTGGAGATTTGAGGCGAGGCTTGGCAGGAGGCAGGAGGCTGGAGACGAGGCGAGGCTTGGCAGGAGGCTGGAGACTTGAGACGAGGCTTGGCAGGAGGCAGGGGTCTGGAGACGAGACGAGGCTTGGCAGGAGGCAGGAGGCTGGAGACTTGAGGCTTGAGGCTTGGCAAGAGGCAGGAGGCTGGAGACTTGAGGCGAGTCTTGGCAGGAGGTAGGAGACTTGAGTCAAGGCTTGACAGGAGGAAGGGGTCTGGAGACGAGGCGAGGCTTGGCAGGAGGCAGGAGTCTGGAGACTTGAGGCGAGGCTTGGCAGGAGGCTGGAGACTTGAGGCGAGGCTTGGCTGGAGGCAGGAGGCTGGAGACTTGAGACGAGGCTTGGCAGGAGGCAGGGGTCTGGAGACGAGACGAGGCGTGGCAGGATGCAGGGGTCTGGAGACGAGGCAAGGCTTGGCTGGAGGCAGGAGGCTGGAGACTTGAGACGAGGCTTGGCAGGAGGTAGGAGGCTAGAGACTTGAGGCGAGGCTTGGCAGGAGGCTAGAGGCTTGAGGCGACTCTTGGCAGGAGGTAGGAGGCTAGAGACGAGGCGAGGCTTGGCAGGAGGCTGGAGATTTGAGGCGAGGCTTGGCAGGAGGCAGGAGGCTGGAGACGAGGCGAGGCTTGGCAGGAGGCTAGAGACTTGCGGCGAGGCTTGGCAGGAGACAGGAGGCTGGAGACTTAAAGCGAGGCTTGGCAGGAGGCAGGAGGTTGGAGACCAGGCTTGAGGCTAGGCAGGAGGCTGGAGTCTTCAGGCTTGAGGCTAGGTAGGAGGCAGAAGGCTGGAGACTTGCGGTGTGTCTTGGCAGGAGGCAGGATGCTGTAGACGAGGCTTAAGGCTAGGCAGGAGGCTGGAGGCTGGAGTCTTCAGGCTTGAGGCTAGGCAGGAGGCTGGAGTCTTCAGGCTTGAGGCTAGGCAGGAGGCAGGAGGCTGGAGACGAGGTGAGGCTTGGCAAGAAGCAGGAGGCTGCAGACGAGGCTTAAGGCTAGACAAGAGGCTAGAGACTTGAGGCAAGGCTTGGCAGGAGGCTGGAGACTTGAGTCGAGGCTTGGCAGGTGGCTGGAGACTTGAGTCGAGGCTTGGCAGGAGGCAGGGGGCTGAAGATGAGGCGGGGCTTGGCAGGAGGCAGGAGGCTGGAGACTTCAGGCTTGAGGCTTGGCAGGAAGCAGGAGTCTTCAGGCTTGAGGCTAGGCAGGAGGCTGGAGGCTGGAGACTTGAGGCGAGGCTTGGCAGGTGACTGGAGACTTGGGTCGAGGCTTGGCAGGTAGCAGGGGGCTGGAGATGAAGTGAGGTTTGGCAGGAAGCAGGAGGCTGGAGACTTCAGGCTTGAGGCTTGGCAAGAGGCAGGAGGCTGGAGACTTGAGGCGAGGCTTGGCAGGAGGCAGGAGGCTAAAGACTTGAGTCGAAGCTTGGCTGGAAGCAGGAGGCTGGAGACGATACGAGGCTTGGCAGGAGGCTGGAGACTTGATGTGAGGCTTGGCTGGAGGCTAGAGACTTGAGGCGAGGCTTGGCAGGAGGCAGGAGGCTAGAGACTTGAGGCAAGACTTGACAGGAGGCAGAAGGCTGGAGATAAGGCGAGTCTTGGCAGGGGGTAGGAGACTTGAGTCGAGGCTTGACAGGAGGAAGGGGTCTGGAGACGAGGCGAGGCTTGGCAGGAGGCAGGAGGCTGGAGACGAGGTGAGGCTTGACAGGAGGCAGGAGGCTGGAGACGAGGCGAGGCTTGGCTGGAGGCAGGAGGCTGGAGACTTGAGACGAGGCTTGGCAGGAGGCAGGGGTCTGGAGACGAGACAAGGCTTGGCAGGAGGCAGGAGGCTGGAGACTTGAGGCGAGGCTTGGCAGGAGGCAGGAGGCTGGAGACGAGGCGAGGCTTGGCTGGAGGCAGGAGGCTGGAGACTTGAGACGAGGCTTGGCAGGAGGTAGGAGGCTAGAGACTTGAGGCGAGGCTTGGCAGGAGGCTAGAGGCTTGAGGCGACTCTTGGCAGGAGGTAGGAGGCTAGAGACGAGGCGAAGCTTGGCAGGAGGCTGGAGATTTGAGGCGAGGCTTGGCAGGAGGCTGGAGACGAGGCGAGGCTTGGCAGGAGGCAGGAGGCTGGAGACGAGGCGAGGCTTGGCAGGAGGCTAGAGACTTGAGGCGAGGCTTGGCTAGAGGCAGGAGGCTGGAGATTTGAGGCGAGGCTTGGCAGGAGGCTGGAGATGAGGCGAGGCTTGGCAGGAGGCAGGAGGCTGGAGACTTAAGGCGAGGCTTGGCAGGAGGCAGGGGGCTGGAGATGAGGCGAGCCTTGGCAGGAGGCAGGAGGCTGGAGACTTGAGGCGAGGCTTGGCAGGAGGCAGGAGGCTGGAGACGAGATGAGGCTTGGCAGGAGGCAGGAGGCTGGAGACGAGGCGAGGCTTGGCAGGAGGCTGGAGATTTGAGGCGAGGCTTGGCAGGAGGCTGGAGATGAGGCGAGGCTTGGCAGGAGGCAGGAGGCTGGAGACTTGAGGTGAGGCTTGGCAGGAGGCAGGAGTCTAGGGACTTGAGGCGAGGCTTGGCAGGAAGCAGGCGGCTGGAGACTTGAGGCGAGGCTTGGCAGGTGGCTGGAGACTTGAGTCGAGGCTTGGCAGGAGGCTGGAGACTTGAGTCGAGGCTTGGCAGGAGGCCGGAGGCTGGAGACGAGGCGAGGCTTGGCAGGAGGCAGGAGGTTGGAGACTTCAGGCTTGAGGCTAGGCAGGAGGCTGGAGTCCAGGCTTGAGGCTTGGCAGGAGGCAGGAGGCTGGAGACGAGGCGAGGCTTGGCAGGAGGCTGGAGACTTGAGTCGAGGCTTGTCAGGAGGCTGGAGACGAGGCGAGAATTGGCAGGAGGCTGGAGACGAGGCGAGGCTTGGCAGGAGGCAGGAGGTTGGAGACTTCAGGCTTGAGGCTAGGCAGGAGGCTGGAGTCTTCAGGCTTGAGGCTAGGAAGGAGGCAGGAGGCTGGAGACTTGAGGCGAGGCTTGGCTGGAGGCTGGAGGCTGGAGACGAGGCGAGGTTTGACAGGAGGCAGGTGGCTGGAGCCTTGAGTCGAGGCTTGGCAGGAGGCAGGAGTCTGGAGATGAGGTGAAGCTTGGCAGGAGCCGGAGTCTTGAGGCGAGGCTAGGCAGGAGGCTGGAGACTTGAGACGAGGCTTGGCAGGAGGCAGGAGGCTGGAGACTTGATGCGGGGTGTGGCAGGAGGCTAGAGGCTTGAGGTGAGGCTTGGCAGGAGGCAGGAGACTAGAGGCGAGTCTTGGCAGGAGGCAGGAGGCTGGAGACTTGAGTCGAGGCTTGGGAGGAGGCTGGAGACGAGGCAAGGTTTGGCAGGAGGCAGGTGGCTGGAGACTTGAGTCGAGGCTTGGCAGGAGGCAGGAGTCTGGAGACAAGGTGAAGCTTGGCAGGAGGCTGGAGACTTGAGGCAAGGCTAGGCAGGAGGCTGGAGACTTGAGATGAGGCTTGGCAGGAGGCAGGAGGCTGGAGACTTGATGCGAGGTGTGGCAGGAGGCTAGAGGCTTGAGGCGAGGCTTGGCAGGAGGCAGGAGACTTGAGATGAGGCTTGGCAGGAGGCAGGAGGCTGGAGACTTGATGCGAGGTGTGGCAGGAGGCTAGAGGCTTGAGGCGAGGCTTGGCAGGAGGCAGGAGACTAGAGGTGAGTCTTGGCAGGAGGTAGGAGGCTAGAGACGAGGCGAGGCTTGGTAGGAAGCTGGAGATTTGAGGTGAGGCTTGGCAGGAGGCTGGAGACGAGGCGAGGCTTGGCAGGAGGCTAGAGACTTGAGGCGAGGCTTGGCTGGAGGCAGGAGGCTGGAGACGAGGCGAGGCTTGGCAGGAGGCTAGAGACTTGAGGTGAGGCTTGGCAGGAGGCAGGAGGCTGGAGATTTGAGGCGAGGCTTGGCAGGAGGCAGGAGGCTGGAGATGAGGCGAGGCTTGGCAGGAGGCAGGAGGCTGGAGATGAGGCGAGCCTTGGCAGGAGGCAGGAGGCTGGAGACTTGAGGCGAGGCTTGGCAGGAGGCAGGAGGCTAGGGACTTGAGGTGAGGCTTGGCAGGAAGCAGGAGGCTGGAGACGAGGCGAGGCTTGGCTGGAGGCAGGAGGCTGGAGACTTGAGACGAGGCTTGGCAGGAGGCTGGAGATGAGGCAAGGCTTAGCAGGAGGCAGGAGGCTGGAGACTTGAGGCGAGGCTTGGCAGGAGGCAGGAATGTAGGGACTTGAGGAGAGGCTTGGCATGAGGCAGGAGTCTGGAGACTTGAGGCAAGGCTTGGCAGGTGGCTGGAGACTTGAGTCGAGGCTTGGCAGGAGGCAGGAGGCTGGAGACGAGGCGAGAATTGGCAGGAGGCTGGAGACGAGGTGAGGCTTGGCAGGAGGCAGGAGGTTGGAGACTTCAGGCTTGAGGCTAGACAGGAGGCTGGAGTCCAGGCTTGAGGCTTGGCAGGAGGCTGGAGACTTGAGGCGAGGCTTGGCAGGAGGCTGGAGACTTGAGTCGAGGCTTGGCAGGAGGCAGGAGGCTGGAGACGAGGCGAGAATTGGCCGGAGGCTGGAGACGAGGCGAGGCTTGGCAGGAGGCAGGAGGTTGGAGACTTCAGGCTTGAGGCTAGGCAGGAGGCTGGAGTCTTCAGGCTTGAGGCTAGGAAGGAGGCAGGAGGCTGGAGACGAGGTGAGGCTTGGCTGGAGGCTGGAAGCTAGAGACGGGGCGAGGCTTGGCAGGAGGCAGGAGGCTAGAGACTTGAGCCGAGGCTTGGCAGGAGGCTGGAGACGAGGCGAGGTTTGGCAGGAGGCAGGTGGCTGGAGACTTGAGTCGAGGCTTGGCAGGAGGCAGGGGTCTGGAGACAAGGTGAAGCTTGGCAGGAGGCTGGAGACTTGAGGCGAGGCTTGGCAGGAGGCTGGAGACGAGGCGAGGCTTGGCTGGAAGCAGGAGGCTGGAGACTTGAGACGAGGCTTGGCAGGAGGCACGAGGCTGGAGTCTTGATGTGGGGTGTGGCAGGAGGCTAGAGGCTTGAAGCGAGGCTTGGCAGGAGGCAGGAGACTAGAGGCGAGTCTTGGCAGGAGGTAGGAGGCTAAAGGCGAGGCTTGGCAGGAGGCTGGAGATTTGAGGCGAGGCTTGGCAGGAGGCTGGAGACTTGAGGTGAGGTTTGGCAGGAGGCAGGAGGCTGGAGATTTGAGGCGAGGCTTGGCAGGAGGCAGGAGGCTGGAGATGAGGCGAGTCTTGGCAGGAAGCAGGAGGCTGGAGACGAGACGAGGCTTGGCAGGTGGCTGGAGACTTGAGGCGAGACTTGGCAGGGGGAAGGAGGCTGGAAACTTGAGGTGAGGCTTGGCAGGAGGCAGGAGGCTGGAGACTTGAGGCGAGGCTTGGCAGGATGCAGGGGGCTGGAGACTTAAAGGGAGGCTTGGCAGGAGGCAGGAGGCTGGAGACGAGGCTTGAGGCTAGGCAGGAGGCTGGAGTCTTCAGGCTTGAGGCTAGGAAGGAGGCAGGAGGCTGGAGTCTTCAGGCTTGAAACTAGGTAGGAGGCAGAAGGCTGGAGACTTGCGGTGTGTCTTGGCAGGAGGCAGGATGCTGTAGACGAGGCTTAAGGCTAGGCAGGAGGCTGGAGTCTTCAGGCTTGAGGCTAGGCAGGCTCCTCCTGGGCAGGGCACGGTTCACCTGGGCAGGGCGCGGATCACCACCCGACGGAGGCATTTAACAGGAAGGGACAGAACCAACCGCAGGTAACGGCAAGGCGGCCTGGCTTTCTCATCGGAGGCAAAGGACCAGAAGGGACAGAACTAACCACAATTAAAGGCAAGATGGCCTGGCTTACCCGACGGAGGCAAGGGACAGGAAGGGACAGAACCAACCGTAGGTAATGGCAAGATGGCCTGACTTACCTGGGTGGAGGCAAGGGACAGGAAGGGAGCTAGGTACAGGGTGGCTCCAGGACAAGTCTGCAGGCAAGACGAGGCGAGTGTTACCAGCAAGACACAAGGCAGGGCTTCAGGCTAGGAAACAGAAGGCAGAGGAAGGGA
Source organism: Mobula birostris (assembly GCF_030028105.1). NCBI lineage: Eukaryota > Metazoa > Chordata > Chondrichthyes > Myliobatiformes > Myliobatidae > Mobula > Mobula birostris. Next base: position 72,469,223 of record NC_092370.1, read on the forward strand.
TACAAGAAGTAAGGACAAAAACAATCCAGCAGCCACGCCCTGAAGGTATTTATGCAGCCAGCCCCAACAAGCATCAGCTGCCTCAATTAGAGCTCAACAAGAACAGAAACAGGGTAGACAGGAAAACCTGGAGCAAGGGTTGATGGACCGGACCGTGAACCAGAATACGGACTTCACGGACCAGACCATGACACACGTAGTGCAGTACTCTCCTATCAGCAAGTCACTCAATAGCATTGGAGCTGGACTTATTGCATACCATTGTTGTGTTGTCACCTGGACTTGTGTATCCAGGTGAGTGGTTCCCTTGGACATTTTTATTGTGATTGCAAGATCCTGTTTGACACTGGTAATGTAGAATACTGTAAATCTGGTTCACTGGTTCATTGGCGAGACCAATAGTGGAGAAGCTGCTTTGCTTCAGTAGTGATGAGAATTAGGCCTAGGCCATGGGGTCGCCTGTTGCAGTTGTCCAGGGTGGAAACACTGAGAGAGTATGTGAGAGGCCTCTGTGGATGGGGCTGGCCTCTTCCATCAGTGCTGCTCTCCTGTATTTGCTCAGTGTTGTCCTCTGGTGTTTGCTCAGCAAAAGAACAAGGTGGACCAGGACAACTTACTGTGCCATGTCGGTCTGATCAGGAACTTGGGCGATATTATTATTTTTTCTTTATTACTGGATGTTTTACTGAAAGCATAAAAATATGTGTTATTTGTATTATGTGTTATGCGTCCTGACGAAGGGTTCCGGCCGGAAACGTCGGCCGATCTTTTCCAAGGATGCTGTCCAACCTGCTGATTTCCTCCAGTGTGTGTGTGAGTGTTGCTTTGACCCCAGCATCTGCAGATTATTTTGTGTTTATGTGTTATGTGCTGTGTGCTGTTGGTAATGTGTTTTGCACCTTGGCCCTGGACGAATGCCTGTTTGTTTGTTGATGTTCATGTATGGTTGAAAGATAATTAAACTTGAATTGCTGGAGGGCATTCTGAGAAAGCAGTTCTACCACTATTTCGAGAGATAGGGTCTGATTTGGGACAATCAACAAGTCTTTGTGTGTGGGAAGTCATTTCTAACAATTCTCTTGCAGTTCTTAGATGAGGCTAGGATAAAGAATGTTGTCTGTATGAACTTCAGCAAGGCCTTTGACAAGGTCCCTCACGGCAGGGAGGGATAGTGGGTTGGATTCATAATTAGCTTAGTCGTAAGAAGCAGAGGGTGATTGTGGAGGGTTATTTGACAAACTCTAGGCTTGTGTCTAGTGGTGAGTCACAGGTGTTGGTGCTCTGACCTTGTTGTTTATAATTTATATATATGGTTTAAAGATAAATGTACAAAGCATGGTTTATAATACCTGTATTAATATCTGTATCCAGTGCTCCAATGTTGCCTCCTCTACATTAGAGAGGCCCAATGTAGACTGGGGACTGCATTGTCAAGCGCCTTCACTCCATTGGCAAAAAGTAGGATTTCCCAGTGGCCATCCATTTTAATTCCAATCCTCATTTCCATTCTGACATGTCGGTCCATGGCCTCCTCTTCTGCCAGATGAAACCATTCTCAGGTTGAAGGAGCGACATCTTACATTTCAACCTAGTGGCATGAACATCAATGTTTCCAACTTCCAGTAATTTTCTTCCCCTCACCCTTCTGTTTTTTTCAGTTTCCCACTCTGCCCCCTCTCTTACGTCTACCTCTTCTCTTCACTTGCCTATCACCTCCCCCGGTGCCCCTGCTCCTTCTCTTTCTCCCATGGTCTACTCTCCTCTCCTATTAGATTGCTTCTTTCCAGCCTTTTGCCTTTTCCACCTATCATCTCTCAGCTTCTTTCTTCATCCCCCTCCCCCACCCACCTGGCTTCTTTTATCACTATCTAGCTTGTGCTCCTTCCCCTCCCCCCCCAACTTTCTTCTTTTGGCATCTTTCCCCTTCCTTTCCAGTCCTGATGAATGGTCTTGGCTCAAAACATTGACTGCTTATTCATTTCCATAGATACTACCTGACCTGCTAAGTTCCTCCAGCATTTTGAGTGTGTTGCTCTGGATTTCCAGCATCTGCAGAATCTCTTCTGTTTAAAAATAATAGGTAATACGTTTAAGATCAGAGACAAGAGACTTAAATGGAAGATTAGGGGCAGTCTCTTCATGCAATGGGTGGTGCATATTTGGAATGAGCTGCCAGAAACTGTGGTTGATCTGACATATTAGCAGCATTTATCTAACTAACTACATGGAAAGGTGAAGATTAGAGGTCTATGGACCAAATGCAGGTAGATGGGACTAACTTGGTGGTCAACACAGCTGGCATGGATGAGTTGGGAGTTGGACTGTATGACTGCATGTCAGTCATTCCATGTAAACTTATCATCAAGCTCAAGACATGGCCCTCTTTACCTTCTGCATTTGGATCCTTGACCTCCTCATCAGCAGACTTCAATCAGTAATGATCAGTAACAACATCTCCTCCTCATGTTCTATCAACACAGGTGCATAGACCCTGCTCTGTTCCCTATGTACACAACTGTGTGGCTAAGTACAGCTTCAATGTTCCATACAAATTCGCTGATGACACCAGTGTTGTTGGAAAAATCACAGGCGGCGATGAGTCAGTGTGCAGAATCATGATGGGACGCTTGGTTGAGTTAGGCCGAAAGAACTCTATGTCAGTAATGCTAAGGAATCAATTTGATGACTTAAGAAAGGTGAACATACACCAGTCTACATTGTGGATCAACAGTGGGGAGGGTCAGTAGCTTTAAATTCCTAGATGTTAACATTTCTGATGACTTGCCCTGGGCCCAGGACATAGATGCAGTCACAAGGAAGGCATAGCAACACACACAAAGTGCTGGAGGAACTCAGGTCACTCACAAAGAAGGCATTTAAAGTTACATTGGACAGCTATATGGACGGGAAAGGAATGGAGGGTTATGGGCTGAGTGCAGGTCGGTGGGACTAGGTGAGAGTAAGCGTTCGGCACGGACTAGGCAGGCTGAGATGGCCTGTTTCTGTGCTGTGATTGTTGTATGGTTATATGTCAGCATCTTTAATTTCTTAGAAAATTAAGGACATTTGGTATGCCACCAAATGCTCTATCAAACTTCTACATATATACTGTTGAAATTACCCTGACTGGTTGCATCTTGGTCTGGAACAGTAATATGAATGCATAGGAACACGAAGCTGTAGAGAGCAATGTATTCAGTTTAATGCATCATGGGCATATCTCTCCCCACCATTGGTAGTATCTATGTGATGCGTTGCTTCAAGAAGGCAACATCTATTGTCTAAATTCTCCATTATCCTGACCATGCCAAATTCTCACAGCTACCATCAAGCAAGAGGTACAAAAGCTGAAATACCCACAACACCAGAATCAAGAATAGTTACCTCCTTTCAACCATTTGGTTCTTGAACCAAACTACACAACCCTAATTGCTACCTCAGAATAGCAAATCTATGACTACATTAAACACTTTGTTCTACAATGGACTTTGTTTTTCTTTTCCCTAATTGTGTTCTTTCTCATCAAAATTGCATACATCTTATCTTTATTTATGTTTTCTTTGTGAATGTTGTGTGTGTGTGTGATGCTATGTTCAAAATTCAAAGTAAAATTTACTATCAGAGTACACCACGTACAACCCTGAGGTTCTTTTTCTGCAGGCATACTTAGCAAATCTATAGAACAGTAACTGTAAACGGGATCAATGGATAACCAACTGCAAATGCAGATATAAATAAATAGCAATAAATAACGAGCATGAAATAACAAGATAAAAGTGTCCTTAAATAAGTGTAGTTATCCCCCTTTGTTCAAGATCATTATGGCAGCATTGAGAAAAGAGCATGGGGGTGAGGATCTTTGATAATGCATGCTGTTTTTCTACAGCAGTGTTTCATGTAGATGTGATCAATAGTTGCGAAGGTTTTACCCGTGACGTACTGGGCTGAATCCAGTATATTTTGTAGGATTTTATGCTCAGGTGCATTGGTGTTCCAAATCCAGGCCATAATGTAGCCAGTCAGTACACTTTCCACCACATATCTCTAGATGTTTGTTAAGGTTTTTGATGACATGCCAAATCTCCGCAGACTCCTGAGGAAGTAGGGGCACTGGTGTGCTTTCCTGTGATGTTGCTGCAAGTTTTTCATTGCATCTGTGCAGATGATTCTTGTGCATAGGACAATAAACTCATATTTGGCTTTTGACCTTATGGCTTGATTTTCCGTCACTTTGTACTTGAGTGTGAATCGATTCCTTGAGCAAAAATCTAAATGACTCCTATACTCTGACTCCTCATCCCTTTTTCTCCAGTCCTGCTGAAGGGTCTCAGCCCAAAATGCTGACTGTACTCTTTTCCATAGATGCTGCCTGGCCTGCTGAGTTTCTCTAGCATTTTGTGTGTGTTACTTGGATTTCCAGCATCTGCAGATTTTCTCTTGTCTGGAATCTAGATGAAATTTGATTTCCTTCATATCAACAAAAAACAATTTTCCACTTTGGTGAGTTGTTGCACTTGGTTAATGATACAACTAGTACTGAGTACTTGCTTAGCAGCAGAGCTTGAAATGCGCAATGGTTCATTGTCTTTATCAATTGCATTCAGCCGTTTCCTGATATCAAAAGACTTAAAATGAGTGAAGGTTGGTCTCTGATAACCTCAAAAGAAAACAAGGGTGGATCATCTTCTCATGATTTCTGGATAAAGAGGATTCAGTCATGAGTTTTTTTTCCCATACCATCTATAAACATTGAAGATTGGATTGTCTATAGAGCCTTCCCTTCCTGTTAGTTGTTTAGTTGTTCACTCTCATTCATGAATGAATACAGCAAAACTGGTGAGCTACAGAGCTTTGGTTATGAGATTACTTGCTTCTATAGAGTAATGCTTATACTGTTTCTCAGAAATACAGTAACTTCATTCACTGAGTTGTTACCTATTAATCTTCTCAACTCCTTATTGAGCCAGGACTGGCTGTTGATTATCTAATAATGCTAAAGTGATGGAGAAGCTGGACCATAAGTTTGCAGACTGTGGTGGAATACAGTTCTGTCATTGAATGCTTTACTTAATAAAATCTCATATAGCATCCTCTGTATCTCTGGCCATGATTAGCTTTCCCTTGCTTAACTTCTCAGCCATACTTGATATGAGCACGTCATCTCTTTCTAGCATCTTTCTCCATCCTCCAACTCTGTGAGATTGCCCTAACCCAATTTCATTCCGATATGTTCAGCTTTTGCTGAAGAATCACCGGCAACTGCTTCTCTTCCTGAATCATGCAATGTTGCCCATAGTGTCCCTCATTTGCCCCTTCCTAATATTTATCTACATGCTGCAGCTCCGCATCATCATCTGAAAATATAGTGTCATTATCAGTGTCCACCTCTATCTCACCACTAACATATTGCCACCTTCTTTGTCTCTGAATTGTCATAGTTGTTATCAAACTTCCAATCCAAGGTGTGTGGGGATTTCCTCCAAATAAGTATTGCAGTGAACAAATATTGTGGGGCAGGATGGACATACAGTCATGGCAGGTAAATTTAGACGATATAAAATCCTTGAAGAGCAGGTATCATATACGTGCTCCTGGAGAGGAGTTGGTAGGTATAAAAAAAGACAGATGGATATCCACAATGATTGGCAGGTCTGGTAGAACACAGATATATCATCTGATAATCACTCAGAGTCTGAAGACAGATGGATATCCACAATGATAACCTGTATTCAAACAGATTGCAAGGATTCTTAAGACACTGCACTGGGAAAGAAACAGTGGCTCCATGGAGCATAAGTTTCCTGTTCTGCCATTCTTGCCCTCACCTCCACCAGTACTTAGTCACTACATGTCAGCCAATCAGTCCAGATTGCTGCTGTTTATGTAAAAAGGGTGCAAAAAAAGCTAGAAATACTTGGATGGACATGTTTTAAACCACGCGAAGCCTCTTCCACTGCAGGTCAGCAGCTGGCTTTAACCAAAAGTACTGGAACAACTGGGTGAGAACTACGAGCAAGAGGAGCAAACTTAGATGGAAGACAAGTACTTAAGGATTGTACATAGGAAATCAGTTTCATATTTGTTTGGTTTTTATTGTGACTGGCATCAGGTACAGATGTATACACTCAGTTACGTACCTCCTGGAACTAATTAAGTGGCCACTGAGTGTATGGTCATGGTCTTCTGCTGGGTTCTTCGAGGTTCAATGTGTTGTGCATTCAGAGTTGCCCTTCTGCACATATGTTGTAACAGTAACTCAAATAACCACCTGTTGCCTTCCTGTCAGCCTGAACCAGTGTAGCCATTCTCCTCTGACCTCTCTCATTAACAAGACCTATTCGTGCACAGAACTACCACGCACTTGATGTTTGTTTGATTATTGCACCATTCTCTGTTAATGCTAGTGACTCGAGCGTGAAAATCCCAGTAGATCAAAGGTTTAAAGGTTCGTTTATTATTACAGTATGTATCCATATATATCTCTGAGATTCTTCTTCTCCTGAAGAAACGTGACAGTTGTTCACAGAGAATCAAACCCACCCTCCCCCCCGCACAAAACAGACCAAGATCATTGACCCCCAATCCCCCCTCCCCACACAAAAAAACGAACAGAATGAAGTGAGAATATCAACCCTAAAACCCCTCACCTTGCACAACAAAATGGAAAGGTACAGGCGAAAAAACACAATAAAAACAGCCATAAGTCTGATAAAGATCCGCAGTCTATAAACACAATAGTCCAATCCATAAACGCAGAACCACGATATCATCTTCCTTCATTATCAAAAGAGAAGGACACTACACAAATGCAGAAAGGCCTACCCACTTGCCATATTGAGCCACACAGCAATAGGCTGCTCACAGTCTCCTTGGCAGCGATCAAAAGGAAGGCAGTTAGCATTGAACTCTTGCTCACCTTCTGCATTCGTCTCAATGTTTCAGTCTTCCTCAATATTTTAATTGGCGATTAATGTACACTTTAATCAGCGCCATCTCGAAGTTTGTTCACATCGACGCTGTCTGAGTATGGACTCGCTTCCCAGAATCTTCTCTGAGACAGCAAAGTGCTGGATCAACTGTTCGATCTCCTAACTGTAAATCACAGGCTCTACCAGTCCCAGAAACACAATTAAGATGAAAAACAGGTGTAAAAGAAGTAAAATAGACATTTTTGTAGGCAATCTGGAAGATGTCAAGCGAGGAAGCATTGTACGCTGGCCTGATCCTGACTGACATTCTGAGAAACTCAAACCACCACATCTGGCACCAATAATTATTCCAGGATCAAAACCACTTAGATCGCTTTTTCTCTGAACAACAACCGAACCTTTTGATGATGTCTGCATGCTTTTACGCATTAAGTTTCTGCCGCATGATTGGCTGGTTAGATATCTGCATAACACATTAGAGTATGTAATAAAGTGGCCACTGAGGGTATTTACAAAACTTGCTATTGAGTCAAAATAATAATTCACCAATATATATCATTTGCATGAACCTACTCAGAATATTTTGTACACAATTCTAGTTGCTTCAGTATTTAAATAAAGGTCTTTAACTTTTGAAAGAATTCAGAAAAGTACAAAAACAAATAAATGTGAAGGTAGATGGATTGGATTATGATGAGTGGTCATGTAAATTAGAAATGTTCTCATAATTTCAGTAGTCATGTAATTTAAAGAATAAATCACAAATTTGTTTAATTTTTAAGGAATTGCTCCATTAGCCACTGTTCAGTAATCTTCTGCATAATGATTGAATATCAGTTTGATATCTGAGATTATCCTTACAGAGAAGTACACTGAAAACATCATTTTGGCATGAGATGTGTAGAAATGTTTAGTAGCACTCCAAGTCATAAGGTTAAATGTTTCATTTCTAAATCACTTATTTTATTTGTATGTACAATAAAACCCAATGTTAAATATTTCAAGAAGTAAAAGCTCTCCAAATAAGCTCCAATAACCTGTAAACACGAGGAATTCTGCAGATGCTGGAAGTTCAAACAACACACATCAAAGTTGCTGGTGAAGGCAGCAGGCCAGGCAGCATCTCTAGGAAGAGGTACAGTCGACGTTTCAGGCCGGGACCCTTCGTCAGGACTAACTGAAGGAAGAGCTAGTAAAAGCCCAAAACGTCGACTGTACCGCTTCCTAGAGATGCTGCCTGGCCTGCTGCGTTCACCAGCAACTTTAATGTGTGTAGCTCCAATAACCTGTGTTTAACCATGATCTTTACTGCTGACCATGTGGAAACATAGAAACATAGAAACCTTACAGCAAAATACAGGCCCTTTGGCCCACAATGCTGTGCTGAACATGTACTTACTTTGGAAATTACCTAGGGTTACCCATAACCCTCTATTTTTCTAAGCTCCATGTACCTATCCAGGAGTCTCTTAAAAGACCCTATTGTATCCATCTCCACCACCATCGCCGGCAGCCCATTCCACGCACTCACCACTCTCTGCGTAAAAAATTTACCCCTGACATCTCCTCTGTACCTACTTCCAAGCACCTTAAAACTGCCCTCTCATGCTAGCCATTTCAGCCCTGGGAAAAAGCCTCTGACTATCCACTCAATCAATGCCTCTCATCATCTTATACACCTCTATCAGGTCACCTCTCATCCTACGTCACTGCAAGGAGAAAAGGCCAAGTTCCCTCAACCTATTCTCATAAGGCATGCTCCCCAATCCAGGCAACATCCTTGTAAATCTCCTCTGCACCCTTTCTATAGTTTCCACATCCTGTAGTGAGGTGACCAGATCTGAGCACAGTACTCCATGTGGGGTCTGACCAGGGTCCTATATAGCTGTAACATTACCTTTCGGCTCTTAAATTCAATCCCATGGTTGATGAGGGACAATGCACCTTATGCCTTCTTAACCACAGAGTCAAACTGCACAGCAGCTTTGAGTGTCCTATGGACTCGGACCCCAAGATCCCTCTGATCCTCCACACTGCCAAGAGTCTTACCATTAATACTATATTCTGCCATCATATTTGACCTACCAAAATGAACCACCTCACACTTACCTGGGTTGAACTCCATCTGCCACTTCTCAGCCCAGTTTTGCATCCTGTCAATGTCCCACTGTAACCTCTGACAGCCCTCCACACTATCCACAACACCCCCAACTTTTGTGTCATCAGCAAATTTACTAATCCATCCCTCCAATTTCTCATCCAGGTCACTTATAAAAATCACGAAGAGAAGGGGCCCCAGAACAGATCCCTGAGGCACACCGACCTCCATGCAGAATATGACACGTCTACAACCACTCTTTGTCTTCTGTTACACATGATTCCTATAATCATGTGCATTTTACCAGATACTCTGCTTTCTCCCACATTCCAAAGATTGGCTGCCAGAGATTTAATTTAATTAGTGCCTAGCAGCATTGAGAAAGGAGAAGCCCATGCCTCAATGATCATTTCCTCTTCTGAACAGGTTAACGAAGAGTTCCTTAGTTTCACCATTGATGGCAAAATCCAGGCCAATACTTTTCACAATTCCATATCCTATTAATAGTACTCAGGTAACACATACAAAATGCTGGAGAAACTCAGCAGGCCAGGCAGCATCTAGGAAAAGAGTACAGTTGATGTTTCAGGCTGAAACCCTTTGGCAGGACTGGAGAAAAAAAGCTGAGGAGTAGGTTTAAAAGGTGAGGGGAGGGGAGAGAGAAACACAAGGTGATTGGTGAAACCTGGAGAGGGAAGGATGAAGTAAAGAGCTGGGAAGTTGATTGGTGAAAGAGACAGAAGGTCATGGAAGAAAGAAAAGGGGGGAGCAGCACCAGAGGTGGGGGGGGGGTCAATGGGTAGGCAAGGAGATAAGATGAGAGAGAGAAAAGGGGATGGGAAATGGTGAATGGGGGGTAGTGGTGGGCATTTCCAAAAGTTTGAGAAATCAATGTTCATGCCATCAGGTTGGAGGCTATCCAAACAGAATATAAGGTGCCATTCTTCCAACCTAAGTGTGGCCTCATCACAACAGTGGAGGAGGCCATGGATGGACATATCAGAATGGGAAGGGGAATGAAAATGGATGGACACTGGGAGATCCCGCTTGTTCTGGCGGATGGAGGTAGGTGCTTGGCGAAGCGGTCTCCCAATCTACGTCGGGTCTCACCGATATACAGGAAGCCACACCGGGAGCACCAAACATAATACATAGACCCAACAGACTCACAAGTGAAGTGTTGCCTCACTTGGAAGGACTATTTAAGGCCCTGAACAGTAGTGAGGGAGGAGGTGTAGGGGCAGGTGTAGCACTTGTTCCACTTGCAAGGATAAGTGCTAGGAGGGAGATCAATGGGGAGGAACGAATGGACAAGGAAGTTATGTAGGGAGCAATCCCTGCGGAAAGCAGAAGATGGAGCTGAGGGGAAGATGTATACTTCTCTGTACTCTGTACTCTTTTCCTAGATGCTGCCTGGCCTGTTGAGTTCCTCCAGCATTTTGTATGTGTTGCTTGGATTTCCAGGATCTGCAGATTTTCTCCGGTTTGTGATTGAATTGTACTTAGGTTATTTACTTCCTCTATTTTAGTAATTAATCATAATACTGTGTTTTCTCTAATCAATTCCTGATAACTTCTGCCATGTACTTTGCTTCTCATCACTGTGAATACCCTTTCTCTTAGTTTCTTCAGCTATTACACAAACTAGGAAACCAGTTAACTGTGGATATCTTTTTTATTGACTGGGAGAGACCCAAAGGCAAGATCATCAAATCTATTGCAGGTATATTTTGCAATTTTTTCCATCATATTTGCCTGTTATTTGTCTTATTAAATTCATGTTAAATCTTGACAAAAATATTTAAAATATTTTTGGTGTGTTAGTATTAGTTTTTAAAAGCTGTATAAAAATACAGAAAATATTTGTGAGTGACCTGATTAATAACCATGCGTATTTTTAAAAGAACCTTTGGTCATATCTCTCGCAGCATGTTAGAACTGGAAAACTTCACCTGCCTTGGCAGAAATCTTGTTTCCATCAGTTTACAGTATGTGATCCTGGGTTACTTTGAGTTTTACCATTAGCTCAATAGATACGGAGTTGTTGGGGATATTGCCCTAAAAATTATGATGGGCTGGTAAAGATGTTTTAGACCACACCTCAAACAGATCATTTTCAACTTCCAAGGCAATCATGCACAGCATAAGCCTTGTGTGAAGAAACTCTCACAATGCCATTATATCTGATTTTCTGGAAATGCAGGGAACAGAGTTTGCAGAGGAAGTGGGCTTATATGTGTGGTGTTTGTGGAGAAGATTAGAAGGTAGAAACTGTGACAAGAAGATGGGAAGTAGGGGTAGAGTCTGCATTGCATGGTGCAGATAATCTTATGTTTTGTGAGGGAAATGATTTGGCACAGGGGTGACGATATAGAAAGATTGGGAGCACTTGAGAGGATAATATATATAACCATATAACAATTACAGCATGGAAACAGGCCATCTCAGCCCTTCTGGTCCGTACTGAACTCATACTCTCACCTAGTCCCACCTACCTGCACTCAGCCCATAACCCTCCATTCCTTTCCTGTCCATATATCTATCCAATTTAACTTTAAACGACAACATCGAACCTGCCTCAACCACTTCTGCTGGAAGCTCATTCCACACAGCTACCACTCTCTGAGTAAAGAAGTTCCCCCTCATATTACCCCTAAACTTTTGCCCTTTAACTCTCAACTCATGTCCTCTTGTTTCAATCTCCCCCATTCTCAATGGAAAAAGCCTATCCACGTCAACTCTATCAATCCCCCTCATAATTTTAAACACCTCTATCAAGTCCCCCCTCAACCTTCTACGCTCCAAAGAATAAAGACCTAACTTGTTCAACCTTTCTCTGTAACCTAGGAGATGAAACCCAGGCAACATTGTAGTAAACCTCCTCTGAACTCTCTCAATTTTATTGACATCTTTCCTATAATTCAGTGACCAGAACTGTACACAATACTTCAAATTTGGCCTTACCAATGCCTTATACATAATCAGGAAGAACAACTGGGATATGACCTGGAAGTTGCTCACGGATTTCAGTGTGCCAGTAGTTGGGTGTGTCAGCAATTGAGAAAGAAGCAGAAACTCACCTGAAAGAACTAGGTGACAGAGACTCCTTGTTAATGGCAGAATTTTCTTAAATAATGTCAAATCTGGCCTCAGTTTTCTAAGGCCTACTTTGGTGCTGTCTATTCATGGGCTCTCTGTATAATATATCTTCTTGCAATAACATCACGGTGAATATCAGATACAAAAGAGCATCACCATATATTAATGACTACTACCATATACGCAGAGGATCTGATTATAATTAATGAAACACAGCATTAAGATTTTTACTACATAACACACTAGGAACTTGCACTGCACCATAGAATACCCAGGACACTTCACTTGGAAAAATGTGCAGCTGAGAAATCCATTGGTATGGCCTTGAAAACATAAATCAAATGTTTATATACCCAGTTAAGTGGGCATTCATCCTGCATCATATTGGCTCAGGATCCTACATTCAGTGAACATGACAGAACAAGTTAGGAAATTCAAATTCAGATCCAATGATGGCTGTAGGACACAATCATAAAATTGGGCTACCTCAGTGCTTTGCTCATTGTGACAATAATTCATTTAATAACTTATAGATTCATATTCAATTAAAAATCTCTGCCAGTATTATTTGGAGGGCTCATCCCTCCACTTTGGTTATTAGCAGGTTTGTCCTCCTAAACTGCTTATGTTTCATCAGATGTCATTGGTTATCGTTAGATTTCTACAACTAAATCTTAACTTCTGTAGTATACTCATGGTTAGTGTGGCCTCAGAACAACAGTAACAATCAATATTTCAACTTCAATTTATATTGATATACTGCTTTTAGCATGGAAAAACTATCCCAAAGTTCTTGATAGGAGTGTAATGAACCAAAATTTGACTCTGAGCCACATATAATATAAAAAAGGAGAAATGGTTCAACTTTCTTAAAGAAGGAGAGATGGGAAGGAAAAAATTCTGTGCTGAGATCTTGGCAGGTAAAGGCATGGCTATTACTGGTGGAGTTATTTAATTCTGAGATGATGAAGAGAACAATTGATATTGCAGATACCTTGGATGGTTGTGGGGCTGGAGGAGATTATAGTATTAGGGAAGGAGAAGACAATAGAAAGGTTTGAAACAAGGATGAAAATTAAGCAAATGATGCATTAATAAATTAAGAGCCAATGCAACATTGTGAGTACAAGGTTGATAGATATGCAAAACTTTGTGCAAGTTAATTAAATTTTTAAAGAATCAAAGTTAAATAGAGTTTTCAATTACCTCAGAAGGGTAAACAAGAAATAACTTGCTCTCTCATTTTTAGACTTTCCAACCCATTGTCTTTTCACAGTTTGGAGGTTCTTATGTGTAGGTTAAAACACAGATTCATCTGCAAGAAGTAATGTAATTGAAATGGTGAGAAAATGTTTAAATGGATTTTAAAAATCTATATCTATTTGCAGAACCATAATATCTCAATGGGCATACCCTCCCACTTATTTTTATGTCTTCAACAAAACTTGGATAGATTACACTTTACCCCATCCTCTATGTCATTAATGAAAATCATAAAGGATTTAGAGTCAAGAATTAATTCATGGGGCACTCCTTCCAACCTCAGAGGACCTTATATTCTGACTCTGTCTTCTAGACTATAATCAATCTTCAATCCATGCCCATCAGGTGTAATTAAAATAATTCTTTATCATCATTGAATTGGAATTGGTTTATTATTGTCACATGTACAAAGGTACAGCAAATAGCTTCCCTTAAATACTATTCATACATATCAATTAATTACACAGTGCACTGAGGTACTTTAAGGTAAAACAATAGAATAAAGTGTAACAGCTACAGAGAAAGTGCAGTGCCGGTAGACAATAAGGTGCAGGATTGTAATGAGATAGATTGTGAAGTGAAAATTCCATCTTATCTTACTAGGGAATCATTCAATAGTAATATAACCATGGAGTGAAAGCTGTCTTTAAGCCTGGTGGTATACGCTTTTGGGCTTTTGTATCTTCTGCTCTATGGCAGGGGAGAGAAGAGAGTATGTCTGGGCATGAGTGTAGTCTTTGATTCTACCGGCTGCTTTACAGAGGCAGCAAGACATACAGACTGGGTCCGTAAAGGAGAGGCTAGCTTCCGTGATGTGCTGACTTTGAGATCACATGTCAATGAAGTTCTCTAGCAGCCTTTCACAAACTTGGTTATCCACTGAATGTGGTGACCTGTGTTAGCAGCAGTGCAGTAGTTGAAAATAGACTACCACAGACAGATCTTAATGCAAAGGCAGAATACAATGTGCAAATAACCAATTTAGAAGGAAATCCCCTCCAATTAAGTCTGATGTCAGGGTTCTCATTGACGATATTTGGCGAATGGCATTGAGAGAAATGCAAGTAGATAGAGCCAAGGACAAATCTAATCACACTCTTAGAGATGCAGAAGTGTTACAGTATAGAATTGAGTTAAGTTCCATATGAAGAGTCATGCAGTGATAGACAAAGCAATTAAGCTATTAGGCTGCAGTGTTATGATGATCTAATTTCAAATAAAAATCAGCCAACAGCAGATTGACATTGTTTGGTTCACTTGGTGAATGATTTTGAGGCTGCAGGAAAGGCACAGTAAATTTACTCAAATTAGACAAATTACTTTGAGAGCTTTTAAAGATTTAATCTATTTTCTTTGAAGAAAAAAGGGAAGTGTTAGATTGAACTTGGAATAGGTTAAAAAGTTGGCACGACATCGTGTATCAAAGAGCCTGTACTGTGCTGAACTGTTGTATATTGAATGAGCACAGAAACACAGGACAACAGGAGTACTGAAGGGGAGCAACAAACTTGGATAACAGAAACTTCAAAGCACAGAAACATTAAGGACAAATTTTCTTAAGACATTTTATCTAACCACCCAATTGTTTGGAGTCTTGCCCTCTGCCTTTGATTTTCAGTATCAGTATATTCCCATCACCATATTCCACCATTGACATCCTGCAGGTTAACTATAGACAAGAAATTTGATGGATCAGCCACATACTGTAAATAATATACTATAAGAACAGGTCAGAAACAATGTGTGAGCTTTCTTCCATCAACAAAGTATAAGACAGTAATATTATGGAAAACTCTCCTCTGAGTGAATACTGCTGCAAGAGTTCAGAACTATCCTGGACAAAGCCTGTTGACTGGCAGCCCATCCATCATGCTAAATATTCACTCCCTCACCACCATATACATGTTATGTGTATCATCTGTAAAATGCCCTGCATCATTCCTCCGTACTCAGCAGAAATTAATCCCTCTATAAAGAGGGATCCAGGAGAATGACAAATCATCCATGGTTAACAAAGGTGGTAAGGGATAATACTAAATCAGAGACTACAACATATAAGATGGCAGGGGCAATTGGTAGACCAGTGGACTGGGAATTTTACAAGAAACAGCATTAAGAGATGAACATGTTAATAAAGAGGGAGAAAACTGACTTTGAGAGAAAATGTTTAAGTTATATCAAAACAAACAGCAAGGGCATTTACGATTATATAAAAATGGAGAAGATAGCTAACATAAATTTGGGACCCCTGGAGACTGTGATTGGGAAGTTAATAACAGGAAACAAGGAAATGACTTAAGTCAATATTTTGTATAAGTTTTCATGATGAAGGACACGGCATGCATCCTGAGGATTTCAAGTGGCCGAGTTTTAAATACTATAGAAAAAAGTACAATTACTATAATGAAAAATAAGATATTAGTAAGATTAATGGGACAAGAGGCAGACAAGTTACTAGTTCAGATGACCTGCACCTGAGTAGCTCTGAAGTGGGAGGAGCCATTGCTTGTGGTTTTCCAAGCCTCAG
The DNA here is from genome assembly GCF_030028105.1 of Mobula birostris. Lineage (NCBI taxonomy): Eukaryota > Metazoa > Chordata > Chondrichthyes > Myliobatiformes > Myliobatidae > Mobula > Mobula birostris. Next base: position 72,485,139 of record NC_092370.1, read on the forward strand.
AGTTCTAGGAAGGTACCATTGGATTGGAAAACCACATATATGCCTCTGTTGCTCAAGGGAGAAAAACAAAATGAGGAAAACCACAGGCCTCTTTAGCTTATCTTTTATAATTGGCAAAACAGTAGATTCTATCTTCAAGGAAGAAATAGTCATCCAGTGTCATTGAGTCATGGAAACAAACTCTTTGGCCCAATTTTTCCATGCTGACTGTATTGCCCATTGAGCTAGTCCCATCTGCCTGCATTTAGCTCATAAGCTTCTAAACCTCTCCTAACCCTGTACTTATCTGGATGGCTTTTAAATGTTGAAAATTTACCTCTCTCAGCTACTGCTTCTGGCTGCTCGTTCCTTTCTAATCTCTCACTTCTAATCTTAAACCTTTGCCTTTTTTTGTTAGCAGCCTCTCCCTAGAATAAAGACTATGCGCTTTCATCTAGTTTATGCCCCCTCATGATCTTATATACCTCCATCAGATCATCTCCTTTGTTTCAGCGAATGAAATCTTGTCAATGCCAATCTCTCCTTGTAACTCAGGTTACCAAGTCCAGGCGATACCCTGGTAAACCTTTTTGCACTCTCTGTAGTTTATTAATGTCTTTCCTAGAATAGACTGACCAAAACTGTACACAGTGCACCAAGTGAGGCGTGGTCAACATCTTATATAACTGCATCATAACTTCCCAGCCCCATATTCAATACCACGGAATGATGAAGGCCAGCTACTAAATGTCTTTTTCACCACTCTATCTACCTAAGGTGTCACCTTTGGCAATCTTCAAGTCCCTCTATTCCATAACACTACCCAAGGCTCTACCATTCGCTATAAATATCCTACCCTGGTTTGATTTCCCAAAATGCAACACCTCATATATATCTAGATTAAAAGCCATTTGTCATTCCTTAGCCCATATGACAATCAAGAATTTTGCAGGACCTTCCACAGTATGTACAATACCACCTACTTACTATCAATGGCAAACTTATCAACCATGCCCTGTACATTCACTTCCAAATTGTTTATATAAATTACAGACAATAAAGGGGATAAATATTTGAAAGATCAAGGAATTGAGTGATATGAGAAATGAGTACAGAAGAGAAGATGATGTTCAAGCAGATCATCCAGAATCATATTGAATTATGGGGTAGACTTGAGGGTCCAAGTGATCCACTCCTGCTCCCATTATGCTCTAAGTGACCTCTGTCACCAAGACAATTAAAAATGGAGAACAACTACCTACAGGTTTCCCTCCCAGTCACACACCATCCTGAGTTGGAAATGATCACAGTTCCTTCATCACCATTCTGCCTGAATCCAGGAATTCCTTACACAATAACTATGAAAGTTAAGTACTTCATCAGAGGGCCTCCACCAATTAAAAAAAGATGACAGCACAAACATCTTGATCGAACCACAAATGGGCAACACAGTTCGCTTTTGTAAATGATGGCCATATCTTATAAAGGACTTTAAAAGAAGGGTAAAAGACTGACATTTCTTTCCCCTCCCTAGGTAAGTTCTGGCAAAGAATCTGTGCAAAACTGTGACTTCCCATCTCCTTTCCCAGTCACCAAGAGGCTTTTTCTTTTCCATTACTGCCCACTGTAAAGAAAATACAGTAGAAGACAAAGCCAGCAGTGATAATGATGGATGTTCAGAGAGCCTCTGAGGGCACAAGATACTATACCTAAGCTTGGTCTTTATGAAACTAAGTTCCATCTGAAATTTCAACCTACATTTTCTTTTCATAGATCCCAATGATGGTATTATGCATTTCTAGCATATTCTTTATCTTGGTTTGAATTTCTATTTTTACATACTGAACACATTTTTCCATTTTACATATTATTACCTGTTTGTTCTTTGTTTGTAGGTGGAGGTGATATAATGACTGCACCAGCTCCTGTGAGCATCTGGAGAACATATTTTGTTGCAAATGAATGGAATAATATTCAGACTATCAGGAAAATTAATCCTGTTTTTCAAGTTCTTGCTGTTGTTTTTCTTTTGGAAGTAAGTTTAACATCTGTTACAGAAGTAAATAAAGTATGAATTTCAAGATTCTTAAAGGAATAGATAAATGTAATCAAGTAACACACTTCAGATGTCATAAAATCAATTTCTGGAAAGGAAGTTGTGATTAGATGAGGGAATGTACACAGATATCAGATTACCTGCTTTCTCCATAACGTGATAAATGTTTAAAATATTGTATGTGTTTACAGAATGGAGGTATATAGTATGGTAAATGTATGCATGTGTGAGGGAATGATGAATAGTTTTTAGAGCCTGCAGAATGAAACTTTATAGTACTTCCCAATACTGAAATTTACCTTGTATCCAAGACAAAAATACAGAGTGTCATTACCTATTATCAGCAACTCTGTGATTCATTAGATTTTAGCGCACATTTTCATTCAGCACAAGTATTGTTTAAAGTAAATGTATTATCAAACTACATGTATGTCACCATATACAACTCTGAGATTCATTTTATTGCGGGCATTTACAGTAAATACAAGAAACACAGTAGAATCAATGAAAGACCACACCCAACAGGACAGACAACAACGAATGTGCAAAAGGCAACAAACTGTACAAATACAAAACAAGAAAAAAACAAAATTATAAGAATAAATAAGCAATAGAAACATAGAAATCTACAGCACATTACAGGCAGTTCGGCCCACATTGCTGTGCCAACCATGTAACCTACTCTAGAAACTGCCGAGAATTTCCCTACTTCATAGCCCTCTATTTTTCTAACTCCATGTACCTATCTGAAAGTCTCTTAAAAGACCCTATTGTATCCGCTTCCACCACCACCGCTGGCTGTGAATTCCATGCACCCAGCACTCTCTGTGTGAAAAATATTTAGAAAATGAGTCATTGAAAGTGAGTCCATAGGTTGTTGGAACAGTTTAGTGATGGAGCGAATGAAATTAAGTAAAGTTATCCCTTCTGGTTCAAGGGCCTGATGGTTGTGGGGTAATAACTATTCCTAAACATGGTGGTGTGGGCCCTGAGGCTCCTGTACCTTCTTTGTAACAGCAACAGTAAGAAGAAAGCATAACCTGCATGATAGGGGTCCTTGACGATGGATGCTGCTTTTCTGCGACAGCACTCCATGTAGATGTGCTCAATAGAGGAGAGGGCTTTACTTTTGATGGATCGGGCCACATCGACTACTTTTTGTAGGCTTTTCGATACAAGGGCATTGGTGTTTCTATACCAAGTCATGATGAGTTTTTGATGGCATGCCAAATCTTTGAAGACTTCCAAGAAAGTAGAGGAGTTGCCGTGCTTTCTTCATAATGGCACTTACATACTGGATCATGGATAGATCCTCTGAAATTATAATACCAAGGAATTTAAAGTTGCTGACCCTCTCCACCTCTGATCTCCCAATGAGTACTCATGGACCTCCGGTTTCCCTCTCCTGAAGTAAGTATGAAGGTCTTACTGACATTGAGTGAGATGTTGCTGTTGTACCACTCAGCCAGATTTTCAATCTCCCTCTTATACGCTGATTTGTCACCACCTTTGATTTGACCAATGATAGTGGTGTCATTAACAAACTTAAATATGGCATTGGAGCTGTGCTTAACCTCAGTCATAAATCCTTGTCTGTTCTGTTTACCTAGAGCGTTCTCATCCATGATCCTGACCGAGCTTACATACCACCATAGAAACATAGAAAATAGGTGCAGGAGTAGGCTATTCGGCCCTTTGAGCCTGCACCGCCATTTATTATGATCATGGCTGATCATCCAACTCAGAACCCCGCCCCAGCCTTCCCTCCATACCCTCTGATCCCCCTAGCCACAAGGGCCATATCTAACTCCCTCTTAAACATAGCCAGTGAACTGGCCTCAGCTGTTTCCTGTGGCAGAGAATTCCACAGATTCACCACTCTCTGTGTGAAGTTTTTACTGATCTCAGTCCTCAAAGGCTTCGCCTTTATCCTCAAACTGTGACCCCTCTTTCTGGACTTCCCCAACATCGGGAACAATCTTCCTGCATCTAGCCTGTCCAATCCCCTTAGGATTTTATACGTTTCAATCACATCCCCCCTCAATCTTCTAAATTTCAATGAGTACAAGCCTAGTTCATCCAGTCTTTCTTCATATGAAAGTCCTGCCATCCCAGGAATCAATCTGGTGAACCTTCTTTGTACTCCCTCTATGGTAAGGATGTCTTTCCTCAGATTAGGGGACCAAAACTGCACACAATACTCCAGGTGTGGTCTCACCAAGGCCTTGTACAACTGCAGTAGTACCTCCCTGCTCCTGTACTCGAATCCTTTTGCTATAAATGCCAGCATACCATTCGCCTTTTTCACCGCCTGCTGTACCTGCATGCCCACTTTCAATGACTGATGTATAATGACACCCAGGTCTCGTTGCACCTCCCCTTTTCCTAATCGGCCACCATTCAGATAATAATCTGTTTTCCTATTTTTGCCACCAAAGTGGATAACTTCACATTTATCCACATTAAATTGCATCTGCCATGAATTTGCCCACTCACCCAACCTATCCAAGTCACCCTGCATCCTCTTAGCATCCTCCCCACAGCTAACACTGCCGCCCAGCTTCGTGTCATCCACAAACTTGGAGATGCTGCATTTAATTCCCTCATCCAAGTCATTAATATATATTGTAAACAACTGGGGTCCCAGCACTGAGCCTTGCGGTACCCCACTAGTCACTGCCTGCCATTCTGAAAAGGTCCCGTTTATTCCACTCTTTGCTTCCTGTCTGCTAACCAATTCTCTATCCACATCAATACCCTACCCCCAATACTGTGTGCTTTAAGTTTGCACACTAATCTCCTGTGTGGGACCTTGTCAAAAGTCTTTTGAAAATCCAAATATACCACATCCACTGGTTCTCCCCTATCCACTCTACTAGTTACATCCTCAAAAAATTCTGAGATTCGTCAGACATGATTTTCCTTTCACAAATCCATGCTGACTTTGTCCAACGATGTCACCGCTTTCCAAATGTGCTGTTATCACATCTTTGATAACTGACTCCAGCAGTTTCCCCACCACCGACGTTAGGCTAACCGGTCTATAATTCCCCGGTTTCTCTCTCCTTCCTTTTTTAAAAAGTGGGGTTACATTAGCCACCCTCCAATCCTCAGGAACTAGTCCAGAATCTAACGAGTTTTGAAAAATTATCACTAATGCATCCACTATTTCTTGGGTTCCTTCCTTAAGCACTCTGGAATGCAGACCATCTGGCCCTGGGGATTTATCTGCCTTTAATCCCTTCAATTTACCTAACACCACTTCCCTACTAACATGTATTTTGCTCAGTTCCTCCATCTCACTGGACCCTCTGTCCCCTACTATTTCTGGAAGATTATTTATGTCCTCCTGAGTGGAGACAGAACCAAAGTAATTATTCAATTGGTCTGCCATGTCCTTGCTCCCTATAATCAATTCACCTGTTTCTGTCTGTAGGGGACCTACATTTGTCTTTACCAGTCTTTTCCTTTTTACATATCTATAAAAGCTTTTACAGTCAGTTTTTATGTTCCCTGCCAGTTTTCTCTCATAATCTTTTTTCCCCTTCCTAATTAAGCCCTTTGTTCTCCTCTGCTGAACTCTGAATTTCTCCCAGTCCTCAGGTGAGCCACTTTTTCTGGCTAATTCTTCTTTGGAATTGATACTTGTCAGCCATGGGTGCACTACCTTCCTTGATTTATTCTTTTGCCAAACTGGGATGAACAATTGTTGTAGTTCATCCATGCAATCTTTAAATGCTTGCCATTGCATATCCACCGTCAATCCTTTAAGTGTCATTTGCCAGTCTATCTTAGCTAATTCACGTCTCATACTCCTCTTTAAGTTCAGAACCTTTGTTTCTGAATTAACTATGTCACTCTCCATCCTAATGAAGAATTCCACCATATTATGGTCACTCTTACCCAAGGGGCCTCTCACGACAAGATTGATAATTAACCCTTCCTCATTGCTCAAAACCCAGTCTAGAATAGCCTGCTCTCTAGTTGGTTCCTCGACATGTTGGTTCAAAAAACCATCCCGCATACATTCCAAGAAATCCTCTTCCTCAGCACCTTTACCAATTTGGTTCACCCAATGTACATGTAGATTGAAGTCACCCATTATAACTGCTGTTCCTTTATTGCATACATTTCTAATTTCCTGTTTAATACCATCCCCGACCTCACTACTACTGTTAGGTGGCCTGTACACAACTCCCACCAGCGTTTTCTGCCCCTTAGTGTTATGCAGCTCTACCCATATTGATTCCACATCTTCCTGGCTTATGTCCTTCCTTTCTATTGCGTTAATCTCCTCTTTAACCAGCAACGCCACCCCACCTCCTTTTCTTTCATGTCTATCCCTCCTGAATATTGAATATCCCTAAACGTTGAGTTCCCATCCTTGGTCACCCTGGGGCCATGTCTCTGTGATCCCAACTATATCATAATCATTAATAACAATCTGCACTTTCAATTCATCCACCTTGTTACGAATGCTCCTTGCATTGACACACAAAGCCTTCAGGCGCTCTCTTACAACTCTCTTAGCCCTTATACAATTATGTTGAAAAGTGGCCCTTTTTGATGCTTGCCCTGGATTTGTCGGCCTGCCACTTTTACTTTTCTCCTTACTACTTTTTGCTTCTACCCTCACTTTACACCCCTCTGTCTCTCTGCACTGGTTCCCATCCCCCTGTTGTGAACTAACCTCCTCTCGCCTAGCCTCTTTAATTTGATTCCCACCCCCCAACCATTCTAGTTTAAAGTCACCTCAGTAGCCCTCGCTAATCTCCCTGCCAGGATATTGGTTCCCCTAGGATTCAAGTGTAACCTGTCCTTTTTGTACAGGTCACGCCTGCGCCAAAAGAGATCCCAATGATCCAAAAACTTGAATCCCTGCCTCCTGCTCCAATCCCTCAGCCACACATTTATCCTCCACCTCATCGCATTCCTACTCTCACTGTCACGTGGCACAGGCAATAATCCCGAGATTACTACCTTTGCAGTCCTTTTTCTCAACTCCCCTCCTAGCTCCCTATATTCTCCTTTCAGGACCTCTTCCCTTTTCCTACCTATGTCATTGGTACCTATATGTACCACGACCTCTGGCTCCTCACCCTCCCACTTCAAGATATCTTGGACACGATCAGAAATATCCTGGACCCTGGCACCAGGGAGGCAAACTACCATCCGGGTCTCTGGACTGCGTCCACAGAATCGCCTATCTGACCCCCTTACTATCGAGTCCCCTATCACAACTGCCCTCCAACTATAATCAAGTGCTTGCGATACTCATGATACCGTCTCCAAATAAGAAACAGTCCAACCCAACACGTTTCAAATCATAGTCGGAGACTTCAACCAGACTTGTTTGAAGAAAAACCTGCCCAATTGCCACCAGCATATAACCTGCTGCACCAGAGGTCCCAATATACAGGACTCTATACCAAGTTAAGGAGTGCCTACCATTCCACGCCCAGACTGCATTTTGGTAAATCCGATCACTTGGCTGCCCTCCTATCTGCATACAGGCTAAAGCTAAGGAGCAAAACTCCAGCAATTAGAATAACAAAGAGGTGGTCGTAGGAGACAGAGGAGCAGCTATGATATTGCTTGAAGTCGGTGGACTGGGCCGTGTTCAAGGATTCATCTGGAGATCTGAATGAGTATACCATGGTTGTGACAGACTTTATTAAAACAGCTGTGGACGAGTGTATCCCCACAAAATCATTCACAGTCTTCCCCAATCAGAAGCCCTGGATGAACCATGAGATCTGAAATCTGCTGAGAGCCAGATCAGAGGCATTCAAGTCTGGTGACCAAAAAGGTTACAAGAGGTCCAGGTACGATCTCTGGAAAGCCATCTCACAGGGAAAATGGCAATTCTAGACCAAATTTGAATTAACGATGTATAGGCAACAGTTGTGGCAGGACAAATAATATCACCTCATTTAACATTAAAACAAGCAACAGTGGAGATAGCAAGGCTTCGCTTCCAGATGAGCTCAATGTCTTCTATGCTCACTCTCACCATCAAAACATGGAGGAACCATCATGAACTCCCTCATCCCCCCCGATGATCCTATGATTTCAATCGCTGAAGCTGATGTGCGAGCAGCCTTCAGGAGGGTGTACCCATTAAAAGCATCTGGCTCAGGTGGGGTACCTGGCCAAATACTAAAGACCGGTGCTGATCAAGTGGCTGGTGTGTTCACTGGGAACTTTAACCCTTCGCTTCAGCAGTGTGTGGTACCCATCTGCTTCAAGCAGGCTTCAATTTTAGCAGTGCCCAAGAAGAGTGTGTTGACCTACCTCAATGTAGCACTTACATCCACAGTGGTGAAGTGTTTTCAGAGGTTGGTGATGAAACATATCAACTCCTACCTGAGATGCAACTGAGATCCACTCCAATTTTCCTATCGGAGCAACAGGCCCAAAGCAGATGCTGTCTCATTGGCTCTTCACTCAACCCTGAAACACCTTGACAGCAAAGGTGATTAGGTTGCTCTTTATCAACTACAGCTCAGCATTCAATACTAACTTCTCCTCAAAACTAATCAATAAGCTTCATGACGTCAGCATCAATACCTCCTTGTGCAGTTGGATCTTGGATTTCCTCACATGCAGACCCCAGTCAGTTCAGATTGGCAACAACATCTCCTCCACAATCTCCATCAGCACAGGTGCACCACAAGACTGCGTGCTTAGTCCCCTGCTCTACTCACTTTACACTTATGACTGTATGGCTAAGCACATCTCCAATGCCATAAACAAGTTTGCTGATGATATCACTGCCGTAGACCGAATCAAAGGTGGTGATGAATCAGCATATCGGAGGGAGATTGAAAATCTGGCTGAGTGATGTTATAACAACAATCTCTTACTCAATGTCAGCAAGACTAAGGAACTTTGGAGATTCGCCAAGATATCTAAAACTTTGTCAAACTTCTATAGATGTGTAGTGGAGAGTATATTGACTGGCTGCATCATAGCCTGGAAACACCAATGCACATGTATGAAAAATCCTACAATAAATAGTGGATACGGCCCAGTCTCATCACAGGTAGAGCCCCCCAAACCATTGAACACATCGACATGAAATGCTGTCCTGGTTGGATGGATTTCCATTGACTCTGTTATTATTCTATAGATCTATTGAGCATGCCCACAAGAAAATGAATCCCAGTGTTGTACATGGTGACATATATGTACTTTGACAATAAATCCACTTTTAATTTTGAACCTTGAGCATCAGTCTCAGAGACTGAAATCACAGGGTCATTGGGGCTGTGGGAGTTCATGATGGTGAGTACTTTATATTGATATTTACCAAAGAGAGGGACATGGAGGACAGGGAGACCAGTGCGGAGTGTGCTAATTTGCTTGGCCTGATGAGATATACCCTAGGTTATTGAGAGGGACAAATGATGAGATAGTTGAGGCATTGACCTACAGTATATCTTCAGGTCCTCTCTAGCCACAGGCAAGGTTCTGGAGGACTGGTGAGTAACTGATGTTGTTTCATCATTTAAGAAGAGAAATAGGGATATTCCTGGAAAATGCAAATCGGTAAATGTTGTGTCAGTGATAGGGAAGTTACTGGAGTTGATTCTTGGGGATAGCATTTATGAGCAATTTGATAGCCATGATCTAATTAGGACAGACAGTTTGGCCTTGTGCAGGGAAAGTCACGTCCTACTAACTTGGTTGAGCTTTTCAGAGGAAATGATTAAGGTGATTGATGAAGGTAGAGCTGTGGATGTTGACTACGTGAATTTTAGTAAGGCATTTGACAAGATCTCTCATAGGAGGATCATTTAGATGATTGAAATGCATGGAATACATGGTGAATTGGCTGTTTGAATTCATAGCTGGATGAAAGCATAGATGAGGGTGTTAGTAAGTCTGCAGAGAATATGAAGATTGATGGTGTTCTGGATAGTATAGAAGCCTGTCAAAGGATTTTGTTATGGTTATTATTTATTGAGAATGCCCACAAGAAAATGAATCTCAGTGTTGTTTCTGGTGACATATATGTACTTTGATAATAAAATTTACTTCAAACTCTGAAGTTAGGAATGTGGGAGGAAACTGGAGCACCCAGAGGAAAAACACATAGCCATGTGGAGAATATACAAACTTCTTTCAGGCAGTGGGTCTGTAAGGATTTGAACCCAGATCACTGGTGCTGTAATAGTGTTACACTCTATATCTCTATGATATGTTAATTGAAGGCATTTAAGAACAATCAGTTCCATAATGTAGTGAAGAGTGCTGAGAAGCAATCATTTTTTATAAAATGTTTATCAGGAAATCCCCATGCCTAAAAATACTTCTTGTGGTAGGTGGCATGGGGGAGGATATGCAAGCAAATTACAATGTACAGTACATTCTTGATTTGAAGAAGTATGTATGCTATTTAGCACACTGTGCTATTTATGCATAATCATTGTTCATTTCTTAATGCCACATTCAATATTTTTGCACCCTAATACTCACCATTTTTTCCATAATTTTGATTGACTAGGTATTTCAGGTATCCTGAAAAATGATATTTCAATGAAAGAGTTACATTTCAATACCAATTTTATAATCCCAAAACCATAATACTATATGATCATAGAGACACAGGAGCAGAATTAGTCCATGTGGCCCATCGAGTCTGCTGAATCATTCAGCCCATTCAGTCTGCTCTACCAATCCATCATGGATGATTTTTTTATCCCTCTCAACCCCATTCTTCTGCCTTCTCCCCCGTAACCTTTGATGCCGAGAACCCACCAACCTCTTCTTTAAATGTATCCGATCACTTGGTCTACACAGCTGCTAATGTCAATGAAATCCACAGATTCACAAAAATTCAAAATAAATTTCTTATCAAATTACATCCGCCTTCTCCGTCATAAGTTCAGTTACTGAACCTGCCAGATCTGCCGCTGGCCCTCGCTCTTATCCTGAGCAGGAACCCTTGCAGGTGGTACCGCTCCGGGCCAGAGCGGCCCTGGGAGCAATGAATGACTAAGGGGTAACTCCACTTTCCTCAAAGCTCTGCAAGTCCCCAGTCAGAGCCTCATCACCGGTTGCAGTTTAGAGTCATACCCAGGACTGAAATTTGGAACCTATCCTCGCCTCTGCCATTTGGGAAGAGAAATGGCATTTTCTTTAGTTCGCCCAACGGTAGGCAATAGCAAACCACCGTTGCAATTTGCTAAGAAAACCATGGTAAAACTCACAAAATGTATCACACAACAACAGCGTCAAGAGGATCTTCAAGACAACCCTGAAGATGTTTCGATTGGTAGGGTTGATTCTGGCCAGCAGGGGATCCCCGACCGTCATCAGGCTACTGCTCATAAAAATAAAGTAACACAAAAGAAAATTATTGCCACTTGGAATGTAAGAACCCTATATCAAGCAGGAAGATTGGACAATGTGATAAATGAAATGGAAAGACTAAAGATTAACATCATGGGAATTAGCAAAGTTTGTTAGGTAGGTGCTGGATCATGTCAGAATAGAAATAAAACACTAGTTTATTCTTGTGGAACATCCCATACTAATGGAGTAGGAATCCTTATGGATGAAAACATGGCAAAAAGTGTTTTAGGACATTGGGCAAAATCAGAAAGAATGCTCCTTGTTAGATTCAGAGGACAACCATTTGATTTAGCAATTGTACAGGTATATGCACCAACAACAGATGGAACAAATGAAGATATAGATAAATTCTATGAAGAGCTTGAACAAGCAAAGAATGGATGCAAATCTCAAGGTATTGTTATTGTCATGGGAGACCTAAATGCTAAAGTAGGACAAGGTGCTGATGGAAATACCACAGGAAAATTTGGACTAGGGGAAAGAAATCAAAGAGGTGAGAAATGGATAGAATGGTGCAAAATGAATGATCAGGTCATTATGAATACCTACTTTAAAAACCATCTAAGATGCTTGTGGACCTGGAAAAGTCCAGGTGATAACACTAGAAATAAAATTGACTTTATTACTATAAACCAAATGTTTAGAAACTCAGTGACTCAATGCAACACATATCCAGGTGCAGACTGTAATAGTGTAAAAGTAAAACTTAAAAAACTAAAGAAGAAAATACCTGAACAGTCCCTTGACTACTTGCAATTAATTAAAGAAGAAAACTTAAGGCAAAAATTTACAATTGAAGTAAGGAATGGATTTCAAAGTCTAGAAATAGAATCTGTTGAAGATGGTAGCAATCATGTAGAAATGAAATGTAACTCTCTAAAGGATGCCTTGGTAGAATCAGCAAAGGCAGTGATTCCTAAAAAAGAAAAAAGCACAAAGAATAAATGGATGACAGATGAAATCAAAAATCTAATGGAAGAAAGGAGACGGAAGAAAGCAAATCCAATAGAATATAAGTCCTTAGATTTAAAAAGTTAAAAGCTTATGTCAAGAAGCTAAAGAATGGTTAATCCAGGAATGTGAGCAAATAGAAAGAATCCCTATTACTGATCCAAAAAGGTTACATCAACAAATCAAGAATATCACTGGTAAAAAGCTCCTCTGTTCTTCAGGTGGATGTTTGAAAGCAAAGGACGGTGGCGTTATCATGAAAAAAGATGAGATTATGAACAGATGGACTGAGTACATTCAGGAGTTGTTTGAAGACGATCGAGGCGAAAAACCAGAAATTAAGAAAAACATTGACGGTCCAAATATTTTAAAGTCTGAAGTTCGTAATGTAATAAATAAGATGAAGAAAAGAAAGGCAGCAGGTCCTGATGAGTTAGTAACAGAACAAATTATTTCCCTTGAAGATTATGGAATTGAAAAACTTACTGATTTAAACAATGACATTTATGAGACTGGAATAATACCAGAAGAGATGAAAAAATCAGTATTTATCACTCTTCCTAAGAAAGCTGGAGCAATAGGATGTGAATTACATAGGACCATAAGTTTAATGAGTCATATCACCAAGATACTTCTAAGAATTTTAATGACAAGAGCTAGAAGTAAGATACAAGCTGAAATAGACAAAGAACCATGTGGTTTTGTGAAAGACAAAGGTACAAGAAATGCAATATTGATGTTAAGGATACTATCAGAACGAGCTATTCAAGCGCAAAAAGATTTGTTTGTTTGTTTTATCGACTATACAAAAGCATTTGATAAAGTGAAGCACAATAAGTTATTTGAAATATTACAGAAAACTCTAGATCTAGATTCGAAAAACCTCCGCTAATCAGAAATCTGTACTGGGAACAAACTGCCGCTGTAAGAATAGATGGAGAAGTGAGTCAGTTTATGAAAATCAAGAGAGGCGTTAGACAAGGGTGTGTTTTCTCCCCGACTTATTTAATGTGTACAGTGAAACAATATTACAAAAAATAAGAGACATCTTGGGAATCAAAGTTGGTGGTGAAAACATCAATGATTTCAGATATGTGGATGACACTGTGTTAATTGCAAGTACGGAGGAAGAACTGCAAAACTTAATTGATATCATTGTTGAAGAAAGTGCAAAAATGGGTCTATCTATCAGTTGCAAAAAGACAGAATGTATGGTGATATCCAAAAAGAAGGAGAATCCTATCTTCAGGCTGAGTATAAATGGGGAAGACATAAAACAAGTAAAGAACTTTTGCTACTTGGGAAACTGGGTGATATCAGATGGCAGGTGCAACTTGGACATCAAAAGAAGAATAGGGATGGCAAAAGACACCTTTACGAGAATGAAGAGTATACTGACCAATACTAAACTAGGCATGACAACCTGCCTCAGAGTACTGAAACGTTATGTTTATCCAGTTATGTTATATGGCTCAGAATTTTGGACAATATTTAGTAACATGAGGAAATGAATTGTAGCAGCAGAGATGTGGTTTTTGAGGAGAATGCAAAGAATATCATGGACGAAACGAATATCTAACGAGGATGTCATGAACAGAGCAAACACAAAAAGAGAAATAATGTATGAGATCATGAAAAGGCAATGTAACTTCATTGGACATGTGATTAGGAAAGAGGAGTTAGAAAGCACAGTAATTATAGGAAAGATTGAAGGGAAGAAAGCAAGAGGAAGACAAAGACAAATGATGATGGAGACAGCAGCTAGAGAATTGGAAATGAATACCAATGAATTGATCCACTTGACCCGAAACAGGAGTGTGTGGGCCATGGCAGTCAAAGCTCAAACTGGGCACGGCACCCAGTGATGATGATCAAATTACATATATGCCATATAGAACCCTGAGATTAATTTTCTTGTAGACAATCACAGTAAATACAAGAAACACAATAGAATCAATGAAAGACCACACCCAACAGAACAGACAACAACCAATATACAAAAAAAACAACAAATTGTCCAAATACAAGAAGAAAGAGGAAAAAAAAAATAATAATAAATAAATAAGCAAGATATATCGAGAACATGAGATGAAGAGTCCTTGAAAATGAGACTATAAGTTGTGGGAACAGTTCACTGATGGGACAAGTGAAGTTGAGAGAAGTTATCCTCTCTGGTTCTCAAGCTTGATGGTTGAGGGGTAATAACTGTTCCTGAACCTGTCCTGAGGCTCCTGTATCTTTGTCCTGATGGCAGCAATGAGAAGAGAGCATGGCCTAGATCATGGGGGTCCTTCATGATGGATGCTGCTTTCCTGCATCAATGTTCCATGAAGATATGTTCAATGGTGAGAAGGGCTTTACCCATGATGGACTGGGCCATATTGACTACTTTTTGTAGGCTTTTCTGTACAAGAGCATTGGTCATGATGCAACAAGTCAATATACTCTCACCACAAAGCTAAAGAAGTTTGTAAAAGTTTCAGATGACGTGCCAAATCTTCTCAAACTTCTAAGAAATTAGAGGCACTGCCGTGCTTCCTTCTTAATGACACTTAACTGCTGGGTCCAGTACAATTCTCTGAAATGATAACAGCAAGCAACTTACAGTTTCTGATGCTTCTCCGGAAGTCAATAATCATCTCCTTGCTCTTGTTCATATTGAGTGAGAGGTGTTGTGGCAGCACTCAGCCAGATTTTCAATCTCCCTCCTATACGCTGATTCGTCACCATCTTTGATTTGACCTATGACAGTGGTGCTGTCACAGATTTAAATATGGCATTGGAGCTGTGCTTAGCCTCACAGTCATAAGTGAGTAGAGCAGGGTCTAAGCACACATCCTTGTGATGCATCTCTACTGATGGAGATCGTGGAGGAGATGTTGTTGCCAATCCAAACTGACTAGGGTCTGCAAGTGAGGAAATGGATGATCCAGTTGCACAAGGTATTAAGGCCAGACTTGAAGCTTATTGATTAGTTTTGAGGGAAGGATATTATTGAATGCTGAGCTGTAGTCAATGAAGAACATCTGATGTATGCATCTTCGATGTCTAGATGTTCCAAGATTCAGTGAAGAGCCAATAAAATGGGATCTGCTGTTGACCTGTTGTGACAACCCTCTAGCTAAAGAAATTCCTTCTCACCTCTGTTCTAATAGGATGTCCCTCTAGTCTGAGACTGTGCCCTTTGCTCCTAAACTCCCCCACTATAGGAAACATCCTACACACATCCACTCTATCTTGGCCTTTCAATGTCGATAGGTTCCAATGAGATCCCTCCTCATTCTTTGAATCTCCAGTGAGCACAGGTGCAGTGTCTTCAAACACTCCTCATACTTTAACCCTTCATTCCTGGAATCATTCTTGTGAACATCCTCTGGACCCTCTCCAATACCAGCACACCTTTTCTTCGATAAAGGGGCCAAAACTCCAAGTATGGTCTGACCAATGCCTTATAAAGACTTAGCATTACATCCTTGCTTTTATATTCTAGTTCTCTCAAAATGAATGCTAACATTGCATTTGCCTTCGTTACGACTGACTCAACCTGCAAGTTACCTTTAGGAAATCCTACACAAGGATTCCCAAGTTCCTTTGCACCTCTGTTTTTTGCATTTTCTGTACATTCAGAAAATAGTCTATGCCTTTATTTCTTGTACCGAAGTGCATGACCATACACTTCCCGACACTATATTCCGTCTGCCACTTCTTTCCCCATTCTCCTAATCTGTCTTTTGCAGACACCCTGCTTCCTCAACACTACCTGCTTCTCCACCTACCTCCGTAACATCTGCAAACTTGGCCACAAAGCCATCAATTCTATCATCCAAATTACTAACATACTGAAGTATTTTATAATCAATGAATAGCAGATTTCCATGAAGGGCTAACAACTTCTGCAATATGAATTAACAATACAGATTTAGCTCTGTTGCTAGAATTTTGGATTGAAATCTGGGCACAGCAATTCAAAACCACCTTCACCAAACCACATCGCAAACTCAGTTCACGTCACCACATGTACACCTTACACTGTACCTTTACATGCATTACCAAATACCTTGACCTTTGTGTTACATCAGATTTGGGCCTACAGCCTGAAGTATGTGTAATTCAGATGGTCCAATGGACGGTGCTAAAATCAGGAATAGCTTAGTACCTCTGCAAAGAATTAATTCTGATATTTCATCACTTTTTTACAGCAATTGTAGGATATTGATAGCAAAATTCATGGGAATCCTTCATGGAACAGTGTAGGAACAAACAATGCTTCATTTATTTCAGATATTAAAGTAGGTGAGAGAAAACTGAGTACTTTCATTGAAATAAAGAAGAAGAACTGTGGACCCAACAGAAAAATTTAAAACAATGAGAGATTTTAATGTAGTAAATTAGGGGGAAATGGTTAATGAATTGATATGATAAAGCAAGAATTTATTGCTGATCAGTCAAAAACAAAAGGAGAAATGGTAGCGTAGTTGGCACATCACTAGTACAGCTCAGGGCACTAGAGTTCAGAGTTCTGTAAGGAGCCTGTACATCCACCCATGGAATGTATGGGTTTTCTCCGGGTGCTCTGGTTTCCTCCCACAGTCCAAAGGTGTAACAGGAGGTTCATTGTCATCGTAAATTGTCCTGTGATTAGGCTAGAGTTAAATCAAGGATTGCTGGGTGGCACAACTTGAAGGGCCAGAAGAATCTATTCCATGCTGTATCTCAAATAAATAGATAAATAACAGATTTTTTATTGTGATGCCTTTAGAAAGCCTTAAGGGCAATAAATGATCTATCACAAGCTATTGAATCTTAAAAAAGAAAAATGAGAAAAAAATTTTACAAGTATTTAGGAGACTTGGGGCATAGATGTAATGCAACAAACAGCCTCGTTTTATGTAGTAAAATTTAAATTATCTAAAATTCCTGGACAATATGTCTAAACTTTGGACGTGCTTTGGGTGAGGGATCCCAATTAAAAGCACATAGAACAAAAGAGCACATAGATCATTCAGCAACTTAATGGTTCAGCCAAATATTTTGGAGACAGAAGTCTTGTAGAGTACTCTTTTAAATATTTTCTAATTAATTTATGCTTCTTTCACCATATGGCACTCCTTAACTTGAGAGTTTTTAATGTAGACTTAACTAAAGTCCACATTTACCAGTGAAAATCTACCTGTGTATAATGTATTCCAGAAATTCATGTTGTGCATGCTATCATGTTGTTGGCAAAATTTAACCATACACAATTAGTTGCTTAGAACTGAATATCAGTACCACTTATTCTTACAGCATACAACTCCACAGATATCAACTTTTTGTGAGTGGTCATTATTCATTCCTGAACCTACATAATTTAACAGCGGCTACCTTTTCATTCTGATGGCATAGCGGTAAAGATTGACCTTATCCTAATACAACAGCAAATGCCTTCTCCAGGAAATGTCTCTAGAAAGCAATGGGAAGCAGAACATTAGTTTCTCTTCATTTAACCTAAAGTACCTAAAATTAATTGCAGGATAGGCACTGGCTGAGAACTAACAGTGGTGATCAAAAATTAAAGGCATTTGTTTTCACTCTGGCTGGTATTGCTAATAACAACAATATTCTGGTTTAATGCAATAACTTAATAAAGGAATAAATCCCAAAATGCTTCACCAAGCAGCAACAAAATCTGCAATAAATTTTAAAAAAAACATTGGAAATACTCAAAATATCAGCTGCCTTGCTTAATGAGTATTTCCAGTATTATCTGTTTTACTTCCGAAAATATAATGAAAATGAATCAAAAGGAGCTTTGCAGTGGTGGATCAAGATAAAAGGATTGACATTACTACCTTCACATGAATAGATCACCAAGTCAAGAAATCACTTTCTTAACCCAGCTACTGCTCTAAGGCAGAACTGTACTCAGTTGAAAATATCAACATTATTTACACCACTGCCAGTCATTATTTATGCTTGATGCTTAGGAAACATGCTTATACATCTGCACTAGAAAGCCTACACGGAATTTTCCAAGGCAGGAAAACATGTAACTTGAAACAAACACTCTATTGTGCTGATTTAATGATAAACCCCTTTGTTGCAATTTTAGTATTTAGGATTTGCAATGTAACATGATGCAATTTAAGGTTTCTATTGTTCCAAATCTGATGTTATAATCAGATTTATTGTACCAGGGCAGCATGGTAGCTTAGCAGTTAGCGTAACACTATTATAGCAGTAAAGACATGGGTTCAATTCCCGCCACTGCCTGCAAGGAATTTGTACATTCTCCAGATGCTCGGAGTTCCTCTCACATTCCAAAGACGTATAGGCTAATAGGTTAATTGGTCACACAGATGTAAATGGTTGGAATAGGCTCATTCGGCTAGAAGGGCCATTTGCTGTGCTGTATCACTAAATAAATAAAAAACAGAATTTATAATTCAATTAGTAACACTTTTAATCTATCACAAGCTGAAAGTAAATTGACTTTCTTTTGTTCTCTTTAGGTTGTTGGCTTTGCAAATCTAGCTACAATGGATCCTTATACTAAAATGAATAACATTTCTGAAAGCAGTGTTACACCGTCCAGCCGTATTCTGAGATATGGTGTAGCTACAACTGTTTGGCTGTCTGTCAGTCTTATTCAGGTAAATGTGTAAATGGAAAGATACACAGTCATGAAACAGTCACCAGGGCCAAAATTAATTTTCATAATTCTTATTCTTCCATTCTATAGTCAGGAAAAGTGTTCACCAATAACTAATACTGTAGTAAAGTTTTGATATTAATGATATTCCTGTGAAATTGTGAAAGAATTATTAATGTTCCTATAGGAATTATTAATGTTCAGGTATAGGACTGTAAGAACTCAGGTAATTTTAATTCCCATTCCTCCTAACTTTTAATAAAGGTCATTGATTCTTTTCAATGGAGCTTAGTTCTTCCAGACTCAGTAAATGTTTTGAGTGTTCCCCATATTATTTAAATCAATTGGTTAAAAATCAATAAAATTAATTATATTAAAGATAGTTATAGCACTTTGCATACTCAAGTGTGAAATTCTGTGTTTAGTCTCAGAATTACTGACATTTCTGTTAATTTGGTGTGTTCATACTTAGTATGTATATAACTTTGTAAGTAGGCCAGTTTTATATGTGTAAATGAAGAGTAATCATTTTGAAATAGTTAAGTAATTACATTTTGTTTATAGATAATTTTCTGCACAAGTTTTTATGAACGATTTGTGGAAGATAGAATAAGTCAGTTTATTGATGTCTGCTCAGTCAGCAATGTGAGTATTGTAAAATTTGACATCTTTACAAAAAAATGTTTCCACATATTTTGTAATTGCTTTCACAAAATAAAAAGAGGAATGGCCCCTTCTCATTACTACCATCAGGAAGAAGATACAAGAGCTTGAAGGCATACATTCAACAATTCAGTAACAGCTTATTCCCCTCTGCCATTGGATTTCTGAATGAACATTGAACCCATGAGTGCTACCTCACTACTTAATTAACTATTATAAATATATATTCTTACTGTAATTCACTGTTTTTATTATGTATTTCAATATACTGCTGCTGCAAAAACAACAAATTTCATGACATATACCAGTGATATTAAACCTGATTCTGATTCTGAATAGACATTTATTCTACATTTTCATTGGTATTTTGCAGATATCCGTTATTATTCTGTCACACAGATGCTTCGGATATTATATCCATGGGAGGTCTGTACATGGCCATGCTGACACTAACATGGAAGAAATGGACCTTAATCTAAAAAGAGAAGCGGTATAATATTTTTATACAAATCTACATAAAGTTATCAACCAAAATAAAAGTAAAGAATAGTGAAAGTAAACAATGTGTTTGAACTGTGAAATTGTTAATGTCCTTACAGGAATAATCCTAGACTTGCTGCCATCCCAGAATGATACAAAGAAATTTCCTATCAAGTCCTCTAAATGTGAAAGATACTTGAAATTATTAATTATAGGTTTCATGGACAGCAAAGACAGCTTTGCAAACACTTAAAGAGCATCGAAGAAGCAGTAACTTCTCAGATCAACATCCTAGTCAGTTTTGCCTTTGAGAGAAATCAAAGCCACACAAGGCTTTCGTTTACAGGCTTGGTAGCCACAGGCATGAGGAGTGGGTACCAGAACAATTATTCTGGCAGTCGGGTCAGGTCACCAAGATCTGGACAAATGAGTCCACAGATGTTTGTTCCTGCAATGTTAAACTATCACTTCTCTTTCATCAAAGTTACTGGTGAACGCAGCAGGCCGGGCAGCATCTCTAGGAAGAGGTGCAGTCGACGTTTCAGGCCGAGACCCTTCGTCAGGACTAACTGAAGGAAGAGTGAGTAAGAGATTTGAAAGTTGGAGGGGGAGGGGGAGATCCAAAATGATAGGAGAAGACAGGAGGGGGAGGGACGGAGCCAAGAGCTGGACAGTTGATTGGCAAAAGTGATATGAGAGGATCATGGGACAGGAGGCCCAGGGAGAAAGAAAAGGGGGAGGGGGGGAAAACCCAGAGGATAGGCTGGGCAAGGGGTATAGTGAGAGGGACAGAGGGAGAAAAAGGAGAGAGAGAGAAAAAGAATGTGTGTATATAAATAAATAACGGATGGGGTACCTCTGCTGTGAAGATGAAGCCACACTCAGGTTGGAGGAACAACACCTTATATTCCGTCTGGGTAGCCTCCAACCTGATGGCATGAACATTGACTTCTCAAACTTCCGCTAATGTCCCACCTCCCCCTTGTACCCCATCCGTTATTTATTCTCCCTCTGTCTCTCTCACTATACCCCTTGCCCATCCTCTGGGTTTTCCCCGCCCTCCCCCTTTTCTTTCTCCCTGGGCCTCCTGTCCCATGATCCTCTCATATCCCTTTTGCCAATCAACTGTCCAGCTCTTGGCTCCATCCCTCCCACTCCTGTCTTCTCCTATCATTTTGGATCTCCCCCTCCCCTCCCACTTTCAAATCTCTTACTAGCTCTTCTTTCAGTTAATCCTGACAAAGGGTCTCGGCCCGAAACGTCGACTGTACCTCTTCCTAGAGATGCTGCCTAGCCTGCTGCGTTCACCAGCAACATTGATGTATGTTGCTTGAATTTCCAGCGTCTGCAGATTTCCTCGTGTTTGCGTTTTTAACTTCTCTTTCATTGGCCTTTTAGAATTTTCTGTTTTTCTTTCTAATGTCACAACATTCATGGTGCAGTTTATTTCAATTACCTACGTAGAGATAAACCCACTTTTCATTATATTTTCTAGTCTATGTGAGGATTCAGACATATCTATTTTATGGGATTCATAATGATTAAAGATGCATGTTTGAAAATATTTCTGCTTCTCTCAAAATATACTTTACTGCTTTCCTTTAAACCCATCAAAAACTATCCATTATAATGTACCTGTGTTATTATAATTATAAATTGAACAGCATACAACTTCAAACTGAGAAATTTTGCATGTGAGTGCTTATGGTAATATTACTTTTTAGGTACCATTTCTTCAATATTTTATAAATTAATAATTTACTAATTTTGAGCATTTCTGTTCCTACAATGCATCATTTTAGCGAAAACAAATAAATTCCTTCCATGACTAGTTTTCTATATCCACTTCGGTGGGAGCTACACCTACTGATTATGAATCCAATAAATTATTGGATTTATTGGATTTATGTGGCTTCAATTCAATAATCTACCAATGCATTCAGGCAAAAGGTAATATTCTATTAGTAGATTACTATCTGAAAAGACTTCTCTTTTATGTTTTCTTAAAAATCTCAAGGCCATGTATTTTTATTATTTCATTTATTTGTTCTCTTGTTATTTAAATCAAAAAGAATTAAGTGAATACATATCAGTATAATAAATGATTGTGTAGCCAAGTTTCCATCGAACTCAATACATAAGTTTGCTGATGACACCACAATTGTAGGCCATATCTTGGGTAATGATGAGTTTGAGTACGGAGAGGAAATTGAGAACCTGGTGGCATGGTGCGAAGACAATAACCTATCCCTCAATGTCAGCAAGACGAAGGAATTGGTTGTTGACTTCAGAAGGAGTAGCGGACTGCACGACCCAGTTTACATCGGTGGTGCGCAAGTGGAACAGGTCAAAAGCTTTAAGTTCCTCGGGGTCAATATCACAAATGACCTGACTTGGTCCAACCAAGCAGAGTCCACTGCCAAGAAGGCTGACCAGCGCCTTTATTTCCTGAGAAAGCTAAAGACATTTGGCCTATCCCCTAAAACCCTCACTAATTTTTATAGATGCAGCGTAGAAAGCGTTCTTCTGGGGTGCATCACAACCTGATATGGAAGTTGTCCTGTCCAAGACCGGAAGAAGCTGCAGAAGATCGTGAACACAGCCCAGCACATCACACAAGCCAATCCTCCGTCCTTGGACTCACTTTATACTGCACGCTGTCGGAGTAATGCTGCCAGGATAATCAAGGACATGACCCACCCAGCCAACACACTTTTTGTCCCTCTTCCCTCCGGGAGATGGCTCAGGA
The DNA here is from genome assembly GCF_030028105.1 of Mobula birostris. NCBI lineage: Eukaryota > Metazoa > Chordata > Chondrichthyes > Myliobatiformes > Myliobatidae > Mobula > Mobula birostris. Next base: position 72,508,008 of record NC_092370.1, read on the forward strand.
GCTTGAAGATTCGTATGGCCAGATTTGGGAACAGCTTCTTTCCAACTGTGATAAGACTGCTGAACGGATCCTGACCCGGATCTGGGCCGTACCCTCCAAATATCCGGACCCGCCTCTCGGTTTTTTTGCACTACCTTACTTTCCCTTTTCTAATTTCTATTTATGATTCATAATTTAAATTTTTAATATTTACTATCGATTTGTACTCCAGGGAGCGTGAAGCGCAGAATCAAGTATCGCTGTGATGATTGTATGCTTTAGTATCAATTGTTTGGTGACAATAAAGTAAAGTAAATGAACATGTTCTGATCACAAATAATTATTCCTTTATAGGACAATCTTTGTGGTCAAAGAGGCTTGGTTCCCAATACAGAAATTGAGACATTTCAAATATCCATCACAAGCAAATTCAGGGAGCAATATGACAAGATTCAAGAACCGCTATATTTGGTTTGTGTACTAATTTATTACCATAAGGCATGGTCAATAAACAAGTTGTTTAGAAAACAGTTAAGTGCTCTATTTTAATTTTATTTCAAATCAATTTTGTAGACCAGAACACCTGGCCGCCTAGCGAATAATTCTGAGGATGCTGTTGCACTTAGAATGAAGGCTTATAATACCACAAATAGATTTCTTGGATCATTCATTGATCACGTAAGCATACTGTTGTTTCTGATCATTTTACAGATGATAACTAGATATTCTGTTGGCCTGTGTCAAGTCTTTATGTTTCTATTAGTTATCGCAAGATATTTACTTTACCTTGACCTCCAATCCTTTTTGTATCAAATCAGAATTCTGATTAGTACATTTTAATTTTTAGCAGATCACTATATATTTGTAGATATAGAGGATTGTGTCCCAGACTTATTAATACTTTCCATGGTGCCAAAGACACAGGGTGAGCATCTGAGCAGTATTCTATAGACTGTCCATCCATAAAAGCTGCCAATAGAAAATAAAAGACAAAGGCAATTTATCCAACAGTAAAAGATAACCTGCTGGAGGAACTGTCAGTCAGGAGCCATGGAAACAGAAGGATGATCGATGCTTCTGGGTGATACTCCTCCAACAGTTTATTATTTTGCTCCAGATTACAGCATCTGCTTCTCCTGTATCTCCATGACATATGTACAAGTCTGATTCTGGCCTATTGAACATCACTGAATTTCAACTTGAGATCTTAGTTAACTGTCAGAAAATAAGATACCATTTTCAGTTGGCTAGTTTTAGCCTGCAAGCCACTTGAAAAGCCAGGCTTTATCAAGTTCTGCTAAGGCTAGATGGGAAGGTAAATTGTGAGGCAGCCACAGTGTCCGTGGTGACATAGAGAGAGGTTAAGGAAGGGGACAAAGAGCAGAGGGAATAAAATAGGTGAAGATGTGAAGTAATTCACTTTATTTGAAAGGATATGAAAGCAGAAATTGATTTCAATTGCATGAGACTGGTCATGCAATTTAAGAGAGATGTGACATCCAGGATGGTTTTAAATGATCTGAAGAGCCATTGCTTAGTTTGCCCTTGATACTGTTGTACTAGGCAATTTTTTTATCATAGTGCTGTTATTTATGGTGTGACTGTATTATAGATTGAGATCAGCTGGCAGCATCGCCATGCTGAACTGTGCCGTCCATTTTAATGTAACCCCCCCCCCCATTCTTATTAGGTACATCCAGCAAGCCTTTAGGGTGGACAATTGACCTTTTTTTTCAAATTTGCAAGCCAATTACCTCCTTGACCTGGTCACCATGAGGTTACCCACGTGCAGAGAGCTTATTCGAATTTGAAAGGATAGGCTTAGTTTTATTCTTTATGTTTTTATTTCAGACATTCAGTAATTTTCAGAATGTATCCCTGGTCCATCAAGGTTATACTGCTAATAATGTTGACACTTAAAAAAGCCTTAATATTATAATTTTGTATGGCTACAGGCTCTTCAAGACATGGATTATATTGTACAAGATAAACTGTTATTGGAAAGACTAATTGGGATGGAATTGCATGAGCCACTGGACAAGACGATTTTTTATAATGGTATAATTCCAAATTTTGAACCCTTAAATATCCTTCTTTCTTGAATTTTCTGCAGTATTTGCAATAAGATTCTAATACCTCATCTTTCATTGCTACATTATATAGAAACATAGAAAACCTACAGCACAATACAGGCCCTTCGGCCCCAAAGCTGTGCCGAACATGTACATACTTAGAAATTACCTAGGGTTACCCATAGCCATCTACTTTTCTAAGCTCCATGTATCTGTCCAGGAGTCTCTTAAAAGACCCTATTGTATCCGCTTCCACCACCGTCACTGGCAGCCCATTCCACACACTCACCACTCTCTGAGTAAAAAACTTACCCCTGACATCTCCTCTGTACCTACTCCCCAGCACCATAAAACTATACCCTCTCATGCTAGCTATTTCAGCCCTGGGAAAAAGCCTCTGCCTATCCACACAATCAATTCTTCTCAATTTCTTGTACACCGCTATCTGGTCACCTCTCATCCTCCATTGCTCTAAGGAGAAAAGGCCGAGTTCACTCAACCTGTTCTCATAAGGCATGCTCCCCAAGCCAAGCAACATCCTTTGCACCCTTTCTATGGTTTCCACATCCTTCTTGTAGTGAGGTGACCAGAACTGAGCACAGTACTCCAAGTGGGGTCTGACCAGGGTCCTATATAGCTGCAACATTACCTCTCAGCTTCTAAATTCAATCCCTTGGTTGATGAAGGCCAATACACCGTTTGCCTTCTTAACCACAGAGTCAACCTGTGCAGCAGCTTTGAGTGTTCTCTGGATTCGGAGCCCAAGATCCCTCTGATCCTCCACACTGCCAAGAGTCTTACCATTAATACTATATTCCGCCATCATATTTCACCTACCAAAATGAGCCACCTCACACTTATCTGGGTTGAACTCCATCTGCCACTTCTCAGCCCAGTTTTGCATCCTATCGATGTCCCACTGTAACCTCTGACAGCCCTCCACACCATCCACAACACCCCCAACCCTTGTGTCATCAGCAAATTTACTAACCCATCCCTCCACTTCCTCATCCAGGTCACTTATAAATATCACGGAGAAGGGGTCCCAGAACAGATCCCTGAGGCACACCACTGGTCACTGACCTCCATGCAGAATATGACCCGTCTACAACCACTCTTTGCCTTCTGTGGGCAAGCCAGTTCTGGATCCACAAAGCAATGTTCCCTTGGATCCCATGCCTCCTTACTTTCTCAATAAGCCTTATATGGGGTACCTTATCAAATGCCTTGCCGAAATTCATATACGTCACATCTACTGCTCTACCTTCATCAATGTGTTTAGTCACATCCTCAAAAAATTCAATCAGGCTCGTAAGGCACAACCTGCCTTTAACAAAGCCATGCTGACTATTCCTAATCATATTATGCCTCTTCAAATTTTCATAAATCCTGCCTCTCAGGATCTTCTCCATCAACTTACCAGCCACTGATGTAAGACTCACTGGTCTATAATTTCCTGGGCTATCTCTACTCCCTTTCTTGAATCGTGGAACAACATCCGCAACCCTCCAATCCTCTGGAACCTCTCCCGTCCCCACTGATGATGCAAAGATCATCACCAGAGGCTCAGCAATCTCCTCCCATGCCTCCCACAGTAGCCTGGAGTACATCTCGTCCGGTCCCGGAGTCTTATCCAACTTGATGGTTTCCAAAAGCTCCAGCACATCCTCTTTCTTAGTATCTACATGCTCAAGCTTTTCAGTCGGCTATAAGTCATCCCTACAATCACCAAGATCCTTTTCCGTAGTGAATACTGAAGCAAAGTATTCATTAAATACCTCTGCTATCTCCTCCGGTTCCATACACACTTTTCCACTGTCACACTTGACAGGTCTTATTCTCTCATGTCTTATCCTCTTGCTCTTCACATATTTGTAGAATGCCTTGGGGTTTTCCTTAATCCTGTCCAGCAAGGCCTTCTCATGGCCCTTTCTGGCTCTCCTAATTTCTTTCTTAAGCTCCTTCCTGCTGGCCTGATAATTTTCTAGATTTCTATCAATACCTACTTTTATGAACCTTTCGTAACCTTTTCTTTTCTTCTTGACTAGACTTACAACAGCCTTTGTACACCATGGTTCCTGTACCCTACCATCCTTTCCCTGTCTCATTGGAATGTACCTACAGTATGCAGAGCGCCACGCAAATATTCCCTGAACATTTGCCACATTTCTTCCGTACATTTCCCTGAGAATATCTATTCCCAATTTATGCTTCCAAGTTCCTGCCTGCTAGCTTCATATTTCCCCTTACCCCAATTAAATGCTTTCCTAACTTGACTGGTCCTATCCCTCTCCAATGCTATATTAAAGGAGATAGAATTGTGATCACTATCTCCAAAATGCTTTCCTACTGAGAGATCTGACACATGACCAGGTTCATTTCCCAATACCAGATCAAGTACAGCCTCTCCTCTTGTAGGTTTATCTACATATTGTGTCAAGAAACCTTCCTGAACATACCTAACAAATTCCACCCCATCTAAACCCCTCACTCTAGGGACATGCCAATTGATATTAGAGGAATTAAAATCTTCCACACGACAACCCTGTTATTATTACATCTTTGCAGAATCTGTCTCCCTATCTGCTCCTCAATGTCCTTGTTACTATTGGGTAGTCTATAATAAACACCCAGTAGAGTTATTGACCCCTTCCTGTTCCTAACTTCCACCCACAGAGACTCTGTAGTATGTATTTTGAACACAGATATTTGTTTCCAACAAGCAGCTCACAAATTAAACTGTTCACCAGCTACACAAACTGCATTAAGAAATGTCAGAAACAAAATAACCTGGATTGCATCAAGGTTCTGAAATGATTTCCTTTTTTTATCATATTTCTGGGAACTGAAAGCAAATCCAAGGAAATTCAAATACAACTAAATGCAAAGTTGCTGGCAGTAACTTGATGCCTTCCACAATTTCTGTGATAATCTTCTTTCCATAAGACCATTGAGACATAGGAGCAGAATTAGGTCATTTGGCTCATCAAGTCTCCACTGTCATTCCACAATGACTGATTTATTATCCTTCTCAACCCCATTCTCAGACTTCATCCCATAACATTTGATGTCCTATCTAATCAAGAACCTATCAACCTCAATGACTTGGTCTCCACAGCCATCCACAGCAATGAATTCCATAGGTTCACCACCATCTAGCTAAAGAAATTACTCCTCACCTCTATTCTAAATGGGTATCTCTCAATTCTGAGTCTGTGCCCTTTGGTCCAAGACTACCCCGCTATAGCAAACATCCTGTCCACATCTACTCTATCTTAACCTTTCAATATTCAACAGGTTTCAATGAGATCCTCCCCTCACTCTTCAAAACTCCAGCAAGTTCTAGCATTAACCATTTCATTCCCAAAATCCTCATCTGGACCCTCTCCAATGCCAGCACATCCTTTTTTAAGATATAGGGCTCAAAACTCTGGCAATGATCTTTGCATCATGACTGGGAATGGTAGAGGTTCCGGAAGATTAGAGGGTTGCAGATGTTGTTTCTTATTCAAGAATGGGAGTACTATAGTCTAGGAAATTATAGACCAGTGAGTCTTACTTCAGTGGTTAGTAAGTTGATGGAAAAGATCCTGAGAGGCAGGACTTATGAACATTTGGAGAGGCATAATATGATTACGAATAGTCAGCATGGCTTTGTCAAAGGCAGGTCGTGCCTTACGAGCCTGATTGAATTTTTTGAGAATGTGGCTAAACACATTGATGAAGGTAGAGCAGTAGATGTAGCGTATATGGATTTCAGCAAGGCATCTGATAAGGTACCCCATGCAAGGCTTACTGAGAAAGTAAGGAGGCATGGGATCCAAGGGGACATTGCTTTGTGGATCCAGAATTGGCTGCCCACAGAAGGCAAAGAGTAGTTGTAGATGGGTCATGTTCTGCATGGAGGTTGGTGACCAGTGGTGTGCCTCAGGGATCTGTTCTGGGACCCTTTTTCTTTGTAATTTTTATAAATGACCCGGATGAGGAAGTGAAGGGATGTGTTAGTCAATTTGCTGATGACACAAAGGTTGGGGTGTTGTGGATAGTGTGGAAGGCTGTCAGAGGTTACAGCAGGACATCGATAGGATGCAAAACTGGGCTGAGAAGTGGCAGATGGAGTTCAGCCCAGATAAGTGTGAGGTGGTTCATTTTGGTAGGTCAAATATGAGGGCAGAATATAGTATTAATGGTAAGACTCTTGGCAGTGTAGAGGATCAGAGGGATCTTGGAGTCCCAGTCCATTTGACACTCAAAGCTGCTACACAGTTTGAATCTGTGGTTAGAAAAGCATACGGTGCATTGGCCTTCATCAACCGTGGGATTGTGTTTAAGAGCCGGGAGATAATGTTACAGCCATATAGGACCCTGGTCAGACCCTGCTTGGAATACTGTGCTCAGTTCTGATCACCTCACTGGAAGGAAGGATGTGGAAACTATAGAAAGGGTGCAAAGGAGATTTACAAGGATGTGGCCTGGACTGGGGAGCATGCCTTATGAAAACAGGTTGAGTGAATTTGGCCTTTTCTCCTTGGAGTGACGTAGGATGAGGGGTGACCTGATAGAGTGTGTATAAGATAATGAGAGGCATTGATCATGTGGATAGTCAGAGGTTTTTTCCCAGGGCTGAAATGGCTAACACGAAAGAGCACAGTTTTAAGGTGCTTGGAAGAAGGTACAGCGGAGATGTCAGGGGTAAGTTTTTTTACGCAGAGAGTGGTGAGTACGTGGAATAGGCTGCCTGTAACGGTGATGGAGGCAGATACGACAGGGTCTTTTAAGTCACTCCTGGATAGGTACATGGAGCTGAGAAAACTTGAGGGCTATGGGTAACCCTAGGTAATTTCTAAGTATGTACATGTTCGGCACAGCTTTGTGGGCTGAAGGGCCTGTATTGTGCTGTAGGTTTTCCATGTTTATCTATGTTTCTAAATGGGGGATAGCTGGGCGACATGGCTCGAAGGGCCAGGAGGACCTATTCTGTGCTGTATCTCATTAAATCAATCAAGCTTCTTTCCACCGCAACTCAGTAACACCCACAAAATCATGTCTGCTAATCTCTAACCCTGCAATGTCATCTATCTTATCCTGTACATGACATGCATTCAAGTACAGACCGGTATTCATCGGTCCTGTATTCATCATCCTTTATGGTTTTGCCCTCATTTTATACTTCAGCTCATCCCACTTACTGCAATTTTTCCCTTTCATTTGCCTATTCTTCCTCACAGTCTGACTACACAATGCATCGAGTCGTCTTCCAATTGCACCATCATTAGCCCTATCACTCCAGTTCCCTTCCCCCCTGCAAAATTAGTTTAAACCCTTCCCAAAAGCTCGAGCAAATCTGTCCCCCTCAGGTTCAGGTGTAACCCATCCTTTTTGTACAGGTCATACCTTCCCAAGAAGAGATTCTAATGATCCAGAAATCAGAAACCATGTACCCTGCACCACACTCTCAATTACTTATTCATCTGTACTATCATCCTATTCCTGCCCTATCTAGCACTTGAACTGGGATTAATCCAGAGATTACTACCTTAGATGTCCTGCTCTTTAGCCTCTTCCATAACTCCCTATACTCACTGTGCAGGACCTCTTTCCCCTTTCTAGCGATGTCATTGGTGCCAATATGCACCACGACCTCTGGCTGCTGACCCTCTCTTTAGAATCTTCTGCAGCTGCTCTGAGACATTCTGGACCCTAGCACCTGGGAGGCAACACACCATCCTGGCTTCCGTTTCGAGGCCATAGTATCTGCTGTTTCCCACCACCCCCACCCTCCCCCCCCAAGCATCGAGTCTCCTATCACTATCCTTCTCTCTGATTTTGTTCTTCCCTCCTGAGCCTCAGAGCCAGCCACAGTGTCACTGCCCTGGCTGCTGCTGCTGTGCCCTGATAGGTAATCCTTGTGCAGCAGTATCCAAAGGGGTATAGAAGTTGCTGAGGGGAATGGCTACCGGGCAACCCTGCACTGACTACCTACTTACTCTACTTCTCCTGACGATCACCGAAAACCTGCATTCAGTAAGACCACCTCAGTGAAAGTCTCATCTATGAAGTTTGTAGCCTCCAACGTGGTCTAAGTACATTCACCTCCAGCTCCAATTCGTTAACCTTGTCAGTCAGGAGCTGAAGTTGGGTGTGTAGATTTCTGCAAATAAAATGAAGTGAGGCATTGTATATTTAACGATTCTCGTAACACATTTTAATGAACTCCAAAACCTACACAACAAAAGCGTGCTCAAAAACTCTTAACGTAAAAATGTCATCACGTCAGACCAGCCTTTTATAATGAAACCCCAACTCAATGTCAGTGGTTGTGAATTATGTACATTTCTCCCAGTTACGTTACCCTACAGGTGCACTTCCTGCGGATGTAGTCATCAAGGAGACCGTTGGGACCCTGAAGTCCCACATCTCACAGGAGGAGCATTTCTCTGAACTACTATGCTGCCTGCACTTGTTACGCCTCTAACTTCTCAAGCTTAAGTTATAGCCTGCACCTGTTCTCACCAAGCATGCGGAGCCTGAGCCCGGCAACTCCAACAATGGCCGCTATGCCACACCTCTCTTCTTTATGTTGGCTCCTGCTGAGAACCAAAAAAAATCAGTCCATCGAAAATTTCCAAAAAGCTCCAAGCTCTTTCTAAACTTTGTGCAGCCTCACCAATGAACAACCTTTCATGACGATTACAGACCACCAAAAATTTCCTCAAGGCCCCGGGCTCTTTTTAAACCTCATTTTCAATTAAGGGAAATCACTAAAGTTGATATAAATTCAAGTAAACATATTCTGAAAAGATTATGCTTAGCAAATATTTAAAGATACACCTAAAATATAATTACTGTTTAGGAAAGGTAATGTCCTGAAAAAATTACATTGTGCTTTAATTTATTCATAGAATAGGATTATTTTAAATAAGTAATTTCAAAATAAATCCTTTTGAAGCTAATGCATAAAATTCCGATTCTGCCCTTACAAATCTATGCTCTGACCTCTGTGTGACAATTTAAATCATGTTTAAAAGTTCCGATAAAAATGTGCTTTTGTTTCTTCATATGCTCATATATTCATTTGCTCAGCCAGTTTAATGTTTTCATAACTGCTGGATGTCATAGATTGTTTTGAAAAGATTGCTGATAGCAACAGGCTTCAGAAAAGGGGTAGCTCTTGCTACATCTTTGTAAAGAGCTTTCTTCAAGATTAGAAAAGAGTGGTAAAGTTTCATCACATCAGGTTGAATGTGCATAACTTGAAACAAAATAAACCCTCAATTCTTATGGATTCTAAAGTATATGTTAATGACACTATTGACTTACTTTGTGTTGTCACTAAAATAGTTTGTTCTTTGCAGATGAAAACTATTCATTCACTGATGTGCTATACTATGGCAACGAAGGAACACTTCTTATTTTTGATACACTGTTCTTCTGTATTGTGGATTTAGCTGCTCAAAATTTTATTCTTGCTTCCTTTCTAACTTACATACAACAAAAGGTATGTGTGCATTTGTTACTTAGAACACATAAGTAGTGCAAGCAGGAAAAATGTGTGAGTTTATTGTCCTTCTGACAGTTTAGCTATGGCCAAGTGCACTGTGTACTCTACTCCCAAGCTCAGCAAGCCCCAGTACTTCATTACCAGACCCATTGCTAAGTCTAGTAGTAGAAAGACAAATACATAGCCTTCTCAACAGAACTGCTGGCTGGAGTAAGAATGATTCAGCCCAATGCTTCTGCTAATGACTGTTTATCAAAACCATTCTAATGAAACATTAACAAATTAGTGAAATAACTACATTTTTCACTACAGATGCTGCCTGATTTGCTAAGAATTCCTGGCATTTTCTGATTTAAACCCCCACAACAACAAAATCAGCTCCAATAAGGAGCATGTTTTACATCGCTTACATCATTTTGTTTATTATTATTATGAATGAATGGAACATTGTTCATTAATATTGAGTAATGGGTGACGAGGATGCTTATACTGGCAGACAAAGAGAAATTTCACCCCTCCTTTATTTTGTACTTTGGAGATGCTCTTCTACATTAGAAGAATTAAGCTTAGCTGTAATGATTTTTATAGTTAGTGAAGATTTGGAGTGCTATTTCCATGATCAGTGATTGTTCCACCATAGTGGTGCAGGAGATTGACCTACTTTTTTGCAATTAATTTTTCTTATCTTTGTTCTGCCCTTTTGAACTAGGGAAATCAAGCAGTGGATCTTTGAGATTGTATTATTGAGTTCCCATCTACTTCTTTTCCATAATATTGTAAATACTGAACCATATATTATTATAAAGAGGAGGGAAAAATCCTCAAAATGTGGGCTGACAAGGTGCCAAAGAGCAGCTACCACTTGTGAAGTTATTGTCTATATTACCATATTGCAGAGGGGAGAAAGAATCTATGTTAATTTTTTGCTAAGTTATTAGAGAAGTCAGGGGATTGGGACCAAATTGATTTGCTGTTGCAGAAAAATAGGCACAAGCTTGATGGGTTGAATGGTTTTCTTCTGTGGTATAATCTTCTTTTTTCTATAAATATTCAATAAAATGTTAATATTCCTCTCCAATTCAAAGGTTTTTCAGTTCATTCGAAATGCGATGGGACGCAAGAACTTGGCTGAGAAAGCATTGATTGATGAAAGGTTCCTTCTCTGAAATCACAGAAATTTAACATACATTTGGGAGGATGCACATCCACTCAACTCTAGAATTGAAAACATTTCTTACTCCAGCATAGTTTCACATATTTCCCATTAAACAAGATAAATAAGTTTGCATTTGTTGTGAATACAAACGTACGGTAATGATACTGCTTTTCCAAGTTATCTCTGTTAATGTAACAACGTGATTTTATTAACAATTTGGCATTTGTTTACTAACATATATTTATCAAGTCTTTTTCCCATTCCTTTATCTTTCCTCAAATCTTATCTCAAGCAATATTCTGCTACATAATTGGTAGGTGGGTTATTTTTGTCCCTGTTGTTCTATAATTAAGCCCCTGGAGGGGCTTTAATGTAACATTTAGTGGTGTTTTCTCTTCCCTTGGAAAATGCTTAGCTTCTGCTCTTTCATGCTTCTAAACCACATTAGAACATCAGTACAAATGTGTGAATCAAATTTACATTTTGAATCTTAAGGGCGATATTGAAAAACGTTTATAATTGTTGTCTTTCAACCAATCTTGTTTTTGCAATTAAATAATTTTCAAAGACGTTTATAGTTTGTGTATCCCATTATGTATAGATTCAAAAGAGGATTGTAATATTCTGAGGTATTTTTGATAATTTAGTTTTGGAGCAGGGTACTCACTGGGACACAAATATATCAAATATTGATAAAAGAAGCAAAGGTGCCTATGCCATTTTTGTTGTGATAAATAATACCACCAGTCCAGTCTGCAATCTCTCATTGATCTCTGGCACAAGGGTGCAAAATAACTGAGCTAAAGATGTCTGACTCTTGGTTTGATGTAGGCCAATTAAAACTGATGTGTTCTGTTATGTCTGGCTGATACATAAAAGAATTTCTCGGTCGGGTCACTTTACAAGCCGTATCTGTTGAGCGGACTCCTGTGGACAAGCAACCTGTGCTCTGTCAGCAGTACTGTTTGTTTCCATTGGCTGTCCTTTTAATTTCAAAATTGATACTACTTGTAATTTATATATTTTTAAAAAGACTGATTTATATCAATGCACATAATTTCTGAATGACTCACCAAGTCTAACAATTTCTAAGAATTTTTATTTTATTTGCATAGTGGCAGAGCTTGTACTCTGTGTCAGAAACTGAAGAGGCAGCACACCATCTAGTAAAATACAGAGGTTATAAATGTGGCAGAATATGTTGTGGGTAGATGACAGAAGAAACAAAAAGCAAATACATTCTCTGTAGGTAGCATGCAGTGCTGAATAACTTTAGTGGTTCATTTGATGAATGGAGCATTTAGTTGGAGGGGCACCAGAAGTAGTCCAAGTCAGCAAATCAAGAGACATTTTTGCAGAAATTTCCCTTTGGCAAATAAATATATGCGGTAACAGTCAGGATAAATAGTAATTCATCTGTCTGGTCCAGAAGGAACCTTGGCTAATGCTGTCAGATCGAAAACTCTGGTGATCATAGTTTTCTGATATCTGAACATCCCTTAAAACGTTAAGATATACAAAATTCTGAGCGGGATTAATATGAAGAGATTGTTTATCCTAATTGGGAAGTCCAGAAGCGAGTGACACTGGGAATCTAACTGATTAGGGGATATAAACCGCGACAACCCGCTTCCGACGGGCACGCTCAGCGAGAGCACTGCGGCAGGGTTCAGATCAGAGGCGCGGTCGGCTATTAGCCAATAGGAACTTCCACGACGCCTCATGTCATTCCTGCCCGGCCCCCGTAGCAACCAATCAGAGCGCGGCAGAGGGGCTGGTGTCAATGTCAAACGGTCGCGAGGAGCTCTGGGTGGAAGTCAGGTACTTCAGTTCGCGGGACGTCCGCTGGGACCGAGGACGAAGGACGAGGGTCAGCGCCAGCGCCGCCCAGGTTGGTGCCGGTTGTCCGTGACGTCCAGCAGGCTGCGTTTGGTTGTCGGTCAGGCTGGGTTCTAGTACACGGTGAGGTGGCGCCTCATCCACCTTTCGGTCAGCCGTCTGTCTGTACCGAGGGCTGGATGGGCGGGCACCCATAACCTATCTTGCCTGTGAGCCGGGGAAGTTACTGCGCGGTGCCGGTGCCGGTGTGCGGCAAGAACTTGCTTCCAGCCGGAAGCGTTTGAAACAAGTTGACCGGAAGCGGCGCTCTTGGCGCTCCGAAGGTTCGGTGTGAATCTACAAATGCTGCTGACGACTCTTCGTCAAAATATCCCCGCGATTGAAATAGTGTGAGATGCAGACTAGCAGTGCGGGAGGAACAGTTAATTGCTCGGGTTGAACAAAGAAATGACCCAACCAATTCCCCTCCTCTGTCTGGCAGAACTGGTCCTCGCCCTCAACAATTTTTTCCTTCAGATCCTCCCACTTTGTGTGGACTCGAAGGGTAACCATGGGCACCTGCATGGGCCCCAACTATGCCTACCTTTTCTTTGGCTACGTAGATCAATTCATGTTCTAAGCCTTCCCTGGTGATGCTCCCCAGCTCTTCCTTCGCTACATTGACAATTACATTGGTGCTGCTTCATGTACTCATGCTAAGATCGTCAATTTCATCAACTTTGTCTCCAGCTTCCACCTGCCCTTATATTCACTTGGTCCATTCTGACACTTCCTTCGCCTTTCTCTCTGGAGACCAAACTGTCAACCAGCATCTTTTATAAACCTACCAATTCCCGTGGCTATCTTGACTGTACCTCTTCCCACCCTGTCTCCTGTAAAAATGCAATATCTACTTCTCAGTTCCTTTGTCTCAGCTGCATCTTCTCAGGATGAGGTTTTCCCTTCCTCCACATTTGATGCTGCCCTCACCTGTATTTCATACATTTTCTGGATATCTTCCAGTTGCCTTAACAGGGATAGAGTTCCTCTTGTCCTCATCCACCACCCCATGAGCCTCTGCATCCATGCAGCAGTCTCCACAACTTCTGCCACTTTTCAATGGGATCTTATCTCCAAATGCATCTTTGCCTCCACCCCCACTCTGCTTTCCGCTGGTTTGGCTCCCTCCGTGATTTCCTTGTCCAGTCATTCCTCACCACTAATCTCCCTCCTGGCATTGTCCATTTACCTCCAAGCAGTCCTTCCAGGTGAGGCAACACTTCTCTGCGAATCTGTTGGTGCCATCTGTTGTATCCGGTGTTCCTGATGCAGCCTCCTCTAGATCGGTGAGACCCGACATAAATTGGGACCCTGCTTTGTTGAGCACCTCTGCACCATCTTCCAAAAACAGAATTTCCTGGTGGAGAACCATTTTCATTCTTATCCCCATTCACTTTCTGCCATGTCAGTACATGGCCTCCTCCTGTGCCAGCTATCATCTAGCTGGTTCTCCTTCCCCACCCCACCTTTTTGTTTTGGTGTCTTCTCCCTTCCTTTCCAGTCCTGAAGAAGAGTCTCAGCCTGAAACATCATTTCGATAGAGGCTACCTGCCCTGCCATTCAATGTGATCATAATTGATTGACCCCAGGTCTTCTGATCTGTACTTGTGTGTCAGTTCTCCATAGCTCTTAATAACCTGATCTTTCAAAAATGTATTTTCCTCTTTGAATATCCCGAGTGATTTTGTCTCCACAACCTACCCATGACAGAGAATTCCAGTGATCCATAATTTCAGTTTTAAATGCCATTCCTCTCACCTGATAACTTTGCCCCCTATTTGAGATTATTCCCCCAGTCTCGACAGGTTACCTAGTTATACAATTGATGTTCTTATATGTTCTAGTAAGATCATCCTTGTTCTTATAAATGCTAAAGAATATAGGTTGGATTTCTTTAGTCATTGATGAAAGGACAACCCTCTGTCCTAGGAATTAGTCTGGTCATTCTTTTTTGGAATATGACCAACACTAATATACCTTTTTCTAAATTGGTATACTGGAACTGTGCACAACACTACACTGAAAATCGTTGGAACTTCATTAGATATGCTGATTTTAATATCTACTAAACATGATATTCATAGTAGGAGAATGTTCAAAGTTCAAAATAAATGTTTTGTCAAAGGACGTACAGTTCCCCCCTTGGAAGTTCTCATGTTTTATTGCTTTACAACATTGAATCACAGTGGATTTAATTTGGTTTGTTTTTGACACTGATCAACAGAAAAACCCTTTCATGTCAAAGTAAAAACATCTCTACAAAGTGATCTAAATTAATTACAGATAGAAAATACAAAATAATTGATGCATCAGTATTCACCCCTTTAATATAACACACAGATAATCTCTGGTGCAGCTAATTGGTTTTAGAAGTCACATAATTGGTTAAATGGAGATCACCTGTGTGCAGTCAATGTGTTTCAATTGATTGTAGTAAATTACACATGTATCTAGAAGGTCCATCTACTGGTGAGTCAGTATCCTGGCAAAAACTACACCATGAAGATAGAAGAACACTCCAAGCAACTCTATGAAAGGATTATTGAAAAGCACGTCAGAAGATGGATACAAGCACATTTCCTAGTCGCTGAATATCCCTTGAAGTGCAGTCAATCATCAAGAATATGGCACAGCTGTAAATCTGCCTAGAGCAGGGTGTTCTCAAAATCTGAGTGACCATGCAAGAAGGGGACTAGTGAGGGAGGCCACCAAGAGACCTATGACAAGTCAGGAGGAGTTACAACCTTCAGTGGCTAAGATGGGAGAGACTGCACCTGCAACAACTGTTGCCTGGGTGCTTCACCAGTTGCAGCTTTATGAGAGAGTAGCAAAGAGAAAGCCACTGTTGGGGAAAAAATCTCACATGAAATCTTGGCTAGAGTTTGCAAGAAAGTATGTGGAAAACTCTGAAGTCAGCTGGAAGAACATTCTGTGGTCTGATGAAACCAAAATTGCGCATAAGCCAAATACTGCATATCATCAAAACCACACGACCCCTACTGTGAAGCATGGTGGCGGCTGTATCATGCTGTGGGGATGCTTCACTGTAGCAGGCAGTGGAAGGCTTGTGAAGGTAGAGAGTAAAATGAATGCAGCAAAATCTTGGAGGAATACCTGATGCAGTCTGTAAGAGAACTGTGTCTTGGGAGAAGATTTGTTTTCCAGCAAGACAATGACCCCAAACAAAGCCAAAGCTACACAGGAATGGCTTAAAAACACTAAAGTTAATGTCCTGGAGTGGCCAAGTCAGAGTCCAGACCTCAATCTAATTGAGAATTTGTGACTGTACAGTACTTGAAAAGAACTATTCACTCATGATCCCCATACAATCTGACTGAGCTCGAGCAGTTTTGTAAAGAATGGGGAAAAATTACAGTATCCAGATGTGCAAAGCTGATAGAGACCTAGCCGCACAGACTCAAGGCTGTAATTGCTGCCAAAGGTGCATCTACTAAGAACTGACTTGAAGAGTTGAATACTTGTGCAATCAATTATTTTGTGATTTATATTTGAAATTAATTTAGATCACTTAGTGGAGATCGAATTTAGATCACTTAGTGCAGTGGTCCCCAACCTCCGGGCCGCGGACCGATACATTGCTGCGAAGAATGCAGCAGTGCCGCGGTAGTCGGAACGCACCCAGAACATCTTTATGAAAAAAGCTGAAATAAACAAGCTAATTAATTAGGTGCTGCCTGGTACGTAAATGTTGGCCCAGATCAGAGATGATTGCGGATTGGGGACCATTGACCTAGTGGATATCTGTTAGTGGAGAGCCTCTTTCTGTTGATCAGTCTCCCAAAAAAAGCCAAATTTGATCCGCACTAATTCAATGTTGTCAAACAATAAAAAATGAAACTTCCTGGGGGGTGGGGGGAGGATACTTTTTATAGGCACTGTATCTGTCACCATAAACTGCCCTGAGACTCATTTTCTTGCGGAAATACCAAAAAAACACAATGGAATCGATGAAGTTTAAACATCAAAAGTGGAATAGTGCTGTGCTTTTTTTTTTACTGAGCAATAAAATCAATTTGTTTTCCTTGAATATGAATTTCTTATTGAGGATACTCTTTTAAAACCAAATTGTCCTTCTTAAATGCAAAATGTTTTTCATAAATAAGTGAGACAGCAATATGTACACCAAAGAACTGCTAATTCACAAAGCAGTAAAAAGTAATGCTGTAGGGAATGTCAGTGGCACACCATGTCTCTGCTGCTTGGTAGGATCACTATGTGGATGCAAAGGAGACAGATTGTTCCATATAAAACATATAGCTGATCTATTTTCTTAAACCAATAGTCATGTACAAATAATTGATGAGGAGCGATAAATCTATGGTCATCTTTCAGATCTTCACAATCTCCCTGCAGGTTTTAGTGAGGAGCAGCTTCTGGACTGTTTTGTGCTGGATTCTGATCCAAACAGGACTCCATTTCTTTGTTAGACTTGATTGAATGTGGTACTTCACTTGCTGAAGTCTGCACTGGATCCATCAGATCTGGCATCGTATTGTGGGGGGAGAGAGAGAGAGAGAGAGAGAGAAACAGTTAATGTTGGGACTCGTGACTGGATTGACCACTTCTGACCAGTTAAGCTTAAATAAGTTCTAGATTTCCACACGTACACTCAAACAAGAGTCTGAGACTTACTTTGTAACAAATTTCCCTCACCTGCCTTGCTGCTTTCCACATCTGAGAATTTCCCAGACAAGACCTAGCATAGAATCTGAGACTTTGAAGATTTCAGTGCATGTGTGGATCTTTGAATTAGGATGTAAAGCAGAAGTTGTTTTAATTATTTTACTTTACTTCCTAATTATATCTGGATGTACAATGGATTCCGGTTAATTGATCCATTGATTAATCGAGGTAGCCGCTTATTTGGGACGACTCTAAAAGAACAAAAACTAATAAGAAAATAGCCAAGTTTCCCTTTGTTTATTTGGAATATTGTGCCACTTAATCTGGTCTTGCAACTATTGCCAAACAGTTTCTAACTGGCGTCAATGGCGTAAACTTGTACGGACATTAGGTACTACACTGTGCTTAGAGTGAACAGTTTTTAAATAGTGTCGATTGTATTCAAACAGCAGTGAATTTTGTCACTGATAGTTGGTGAGAAATAAGCAGTAAGACTATTTAGAATTGTTTTGCTTACTACAGTTTCAAGCATTCAGGCTTGGCGATGTCAGAAATGGCCGGGAGTGAAAATGAAACGATTTCACTACTTCAAGTTAGGATCTACAAAGAATTTGAAGGTATCGACAATCATCTTGAATGTTACACTGAAGATTTGAAGTGAAGATTTGAAGGATGCAGTTGTTGAAAGCATTATGTGAAGGCAGACCATTATCTGCACTAGGTGTCTGCGCTAATTTTATTCATTTACAATCAACCAAAATAACATGGCAGTGTGTTGGTTGTCTGTTGTATCCACAAGGACAGTAAAACAGTTAAAGTGGAAAAGCTGTTGCACTTACTTCCACTCTCTTGACCTCGGAGGTCTGAGTCCGGTGATATGAATAGTCCTCACAAACTGAGGTCTTCCTTAGTTGCAATGGTCAACCATGTCTTCTTCTGTGCCTTAACATGCCCTGTGCTCTCCATGAGGCGCTGCAAAACCACCTTCTTGGCCATGGATCTCACTGTTGATCTCATCTGCCCAGCCCACCAGAGCTGACTTCACATGCTGGGACAGGCATGCCCCTACTTCACTGGGATATGAAGCCCACCAACTATCGTCACCTGGTTTCGCCTGCCTGTCAAAGCAGTTTACCAGAGTGTGGCCACTGTTGCACGCAAACAGATACTTGAAGCTACGGTGAGAGCTGAGTGTCCGGTGGGAGCCAAAGATGAGTGAGCTACCCCAGAATGGACACAACTAGCCCCTTTACCAGAGGTGCAACACCTCTCTGGACACCCATACATGGCAGCGTACACCTGAATTCCTCTGTCGATAACTATTAGGAACTAATACGCAGTTTTATAGTACTGTAATAGAATTGGTAGTATTCAAGTTTGTTCTGTATTTCATTTAAATACATAAATTGATACTAAGTTAAATGGTAGTTTGTCTTTGTAATTCCTTATTTTCTATTTCTGTGAAATTTGCGCTAATTGGGGCAGCTACTTAATTGGCCCAGATTATACTGGTCCCTATATGACCCAATTAACCAAAATCCAATGTATTTATGTATTTTGGTTAACATTTTAGCTTTAAAAGGTTTTTTTTTCTATTTCCCTCAAATTTAACTGTTGGTTTCTGCGCTCGCTACCTCAGTGAAGCAGCCAGTATAATCAAAGACCCCACTCACCCTGGCAATTCTGTCAGGACTGATGAAAGGTGTCAGCCTGAAACGTTGACTGTTTACTCTTTTCCATAGATGCTGCCTGGCCTGCTGAGTTCCTCCAGCATTTTGTGTGTATTACTTTGATTCCCAGCATCCGCCGGTTTTCTTGTGTGTATGAACAGTATGTAAGACAAGCTTTTTCCTCGTATCTCAGTACATGTGACGATAATAAACCAGTGACAACACCAATAATGTCTCTGGAAGTCAGATATAGTGAAATTGTTGCAGTTATAAGGAGTCACATTGCAACGCTGCCTTTGTCCTATGATTACAACTGTTAGTAATACGTAATATTGTATGAGATTGCCGCCCATACAGCTTCCTCAATTGCATTTCATAGGATATTCATCTCTTTCTCGGAATCAATCTTATAAATCTGAATTGCATTATCTCCAAGGCTTAGAGTATCCTTAAAGTATAGGGACCAAAATCGCACGTACAGTCCGTCTTTCATTCTTCTAAATTCTGCATGAATAGAACTATTCCCCTGGAATTATTCTGGTAAACTTTTGTTGTAATTGTCAAAGACAAGTTTTTATTTTCTTAAGTAAAGGAAATCAGGCTTGATGATATTTTAAGAAATAAGTTTACAAAATTTACCAGGGTACAATGGAAAACTGTTTTATATACAATCCAAATAGATAATTTCATAGCCATAAGACATTGGAGCTGAATTAGGCCATTCGGCCCACTGAGTCTCTCCATCATGCCTGATTTATTATCCTGCCTGCTTCCCATACCCTTTGATGTTCTGACTAATCAAGAACCTATCATCTTCCGCTTTAAATATACCCAATGATTTGGCCTTCACAGTTGTCTGTGGCAATGAGTTCCACACATTCAGCACCATCTGGCTAAAGAAATTCTTCCTCATCTCTGTTCTAAGTGGCCGTAGACTCACCCAGAATAGGAAACATCCTCTCCACATCCGCTCTATCTAGGCCTTTCAATATTCAATAGGTTTAAGTGAGATTTCCCCCCCCCCCCATTCTTCTGAACTCCAGTGAGAACAGGCCCAGAGCCACCAAACACTCATCGTACGTTAATCTTTTCATCCCCAAAACCTGTTCCAATGCCAGCACAACTTTTTTTCAGATAAGGGGATCAAAGTTGCTCACAATATTCCAAATGCAGACTGACCAACAGCATATAAAGCTTCAGCATCACATCCTTATTCTTAGATTCTCGTCCTCTCGAACTGAATGCTCATATTGCATTTGCCTTCCTTACCACCTACTCAACCTGCAAGTTAATCTTTAGGGAATCCTGCACAAGAACTCCTATGTCCCTTTCCACCTCTGATCTTTCAATTTTCTCAACATTTAGAAAACAGTCTATGACTTTATTCCTTCTACCAAAGTGCATGACCATGTACTTCCCTACACTATATTTATCTGTAAATTCTTAGCCCAGCCACCCAATCTTTCCGCAGACTCCCTGCTTCTTCAACACTACCTGCTCCTCCATCTGTCTTTGTATCATCTGCAAACCTGGCCACAAAGCCATTAATTCCTTCATCCACATTGTTGACATATAGCGTAAAAAGAATCGCCGACCCCTGAGGAACACCACTAGTCACCAGCAGACTACCAGAAAAGGCTCCCTTTATTCCCACTCTGTTTCTTGATAGTTAGCCATGCTAGGATCTTTGCTGAAGTACCATGGGCTCTTGTTAAGCAGCTTCATGTGCGGCAGTTTGTCAGTAGCCTTGTGAACATCCAAGTAAACAACATCCACCAACTCTCCTTTGTCTATCATGCCTGTTACTTTCTCAAAGATTTCCAAGTGATTTGTCAGGTAAGATTTCCCCTTAAGCAAATCATGCTTCCTTCGGCCTATCTTATCATGAGCCGCCAAGTACCCTAAAACCTCATCCTTAATAATGGATTACAACATCTTCCCAGACACTGAAGTCAGGCAAACTGGACTATATTTTCCTTTCTTCTGCCTCATGCTGTTCTTAAAAAGTGGAGTGACATTTGCAATTTTCCAGTCCTCCGGAACCATGCCAGGAACTAGTGGTTCTAAATAGGTCATTACTAACGCCTCCACTATCTCTTCAGCTACGTCTTTCAGAACCCCGGGGTGTTGACCATCTGGTCCAAGTGAGATATCTATGTACAGATCTTTCAGTTTCCCAAGCACTATTGGTGTAAACTTGACATTAACCCTAAACACAAAAGATTCTGCAGATGCTGGAAATCTTGAACAACACACACAAAATGTTAGAGGAACTCAGCGAGTCAGGCAGCATCTATGGAGGGGAATAAACAATCAACATTTTGGGGCAAGACCCTTCAATAGGGCTGGAAATGAAGCGGGCAGAAGGTAGGGAGAGGGGAAGAAGTATAAACTGGAGGCCTGGAGAGGGGTAGGTGTGTGGGTGGACAAGGAGGATTGAAGGAAGAAGACAGAAGGGGATGGGTAGAAGAAGTAAAGGACTGAAGAAGAAATCTAATAGGAGAGGATGGGGAGTGTGCTGAAATCAACTCTTTAATGCTTTCACAGGATCTTCTATATTTCAATGATATCACTCTTTGCTTTCCTACACTTCAAAGAAAATAGAACTGTCTTTTGTATTGATGGTATATATTGATTTCCAATTGTTTTGCAATACTTGGGACTTTCCAACAAATGTAAAAATACTTTCTAGGGTAATGGTTTTAAAAACTATATAATATTTTTATTCTTGCACAAGAGTTTGTGTGGGATACAATAAAGGAATAATTTTTGTGTTTTTTAAATAGGAAATGCTGGAAGGTCTATCTTCTTGTGTTCCAACATAACCTGATGAAATGTTGGTGACAATGCAAGTAGTGTATTCAGCACTTCGAAATGGAGAAAGACGTATGGTCTGTGCCACAGTTCGCCACCGCTGTAGCTTTGAAAACTGCCTGTCTACTAAAGCTGATCAACACACAACAGGCAGATACTTCATAAAGACTTTACCAACTCCCTTACTTGGATCACACAGGCCAGTAGTGTTATTTGGTCATCTCCATCTGAGGAATTACAGGACCACAGTTGTTCAGCCTTACAGCCTTACCCCTCCTCAGGTTAACAGCATCTTGAAGGCAAATGAATTCAGTTTTAAAGTACCGGAATTTGATGGGAAGAATGTTAGTTCTGTTCTAGGGTTTGACACTAACCAGTTACCATCCAATTCTCCAGTTGAAGATCGAAGATGTGCTGCTACATGTTTGCAGACTCGGGGAATGCTGTTGGGCGTTGTTGATGGTCATGCAGGCTGTGCTTGTGCACAGGGAGTCAGCGAGCGACTCTTCTACTATATTGCTGTTTCTTTGTTAAGTCATGAGACCTTGTTGGAAATAGAGAATGCAGTGGATAATGGCCGCGTTGTACTGCCACTTTTACAATGGCACAAACATCCTAATGATTACTTCAGTAAAGAGGCTTCAAAAATGTACTTTGAAAGCTTAAGAACCTATTGGCAAGAGTTAATTGATCTCCATACAGAGGAGACAGCTGACACCATGGAAGCACTGATAAATTCGTTCAAAAGGCTGGATAATGATATTTCATTAGAAGCTCAAGTGCGTAGTGATAACTCGCATCTCAATTATTGGCAGTTACAAGTGGCATTTTCTGGCGCCACTGCTTGTGTTGCACATATAGATGGTGTAGATTTGCATATTGCTAATACTGGTGACAGCAGAGCAGTGCTTGGTGTTCAAGAAGAAGATGGAACCTGGTCTGCAGTCACACTATCCAATGACCATAATGCACAGAATAAAAGTGAGGTTGAAAGAGTTAAATCTGAACACCCAAAATCTGAAGCAAAAACTGTTGTTAAACAGGAACGTTTACTTGGTTTGCTAATGCCATTTAGAGCTTTTGGTGACGTTAAGTTCAAATGGAGCATTGAGCTGCAAAAGCGAGTACTTGAGTCTGGTCCAGAGCTATTACATGAAAACGAATGTACAAAATTTATTCCGCCCAATTATTACACTCCCCCATATCTAACAGCTCAGCCTGAAGTCACTTACCATAAATTAAGGCCTCAGGATAAGTTCCTTGTGTTAGCCACAGATGGGCTGTGGGAAATATTACATAGACAGGAAGTTGTAAGAATAGTTGGGGAACATCTAACTGGTGTCCATCTTCAGCAGCCTATTACTGTTGGGGGTTACAAAGTGACAGTTGGTCAGATGCATGAATTGTTAATGGAGAGAAGAGCTCGTATTTCATCTACATTTGAGGATCAGAATTCTGCAACTCATCTTATACGGTATGCAGTAGGTCACAATGAGTTTGGGGCAATCGATCATGCACGATTATCGAAAATGCTTAGTCTTCCTGAAGATCTGGCACGAATGTACAGAGATGATATAACCGTGACAGTAGTGCAGTTTAATTCTCATGTTATAAATACACATTACAAGCATAATTCAGAAAATTAAAATTCATGCTAGGAAGTGTTCAAATGCGAAAGGTGGTTGAAGAATTATAGAATGATTGTACTTTTAGTTTAAGATTAGGTCGTTATGACTACTTAGTCTCCAGAACCCAGATCTGAATATTGACAGCTCAAATTTAATAATTTAAAACAAAAGTAATGGAAGTAAAGTCTAGGTAGGTATACACTGATTTGTAATTTATTAAACACTTAGCCATGTATGAAGTGGAAATTAGTCTGAAGGCAACCAAGTACAATGCAATTCAAATTGAAGTCATGTCTGTAGCGTGAAAGAGATACTGTAACATTATACTGACTGTAAATATATTGCTACCCACACTGCATAAAAATTGGTATGGAGAGTAGAAATGGAGGAGTTAAAGTTTGTGCTTGTTTTGTATTTCAGATGCTTTGCTTTGTTGATTTGAATTTAAGTATAAATACAGGATGGCTCAAAACAGTCACTTTGAAGTTTTAAACTTTTAGAAATAATTGTTGATGCCATCTTAAGTTGTTTCTTTAAGAATTCAGTCAAATAGCTTTCGGTAGGTCTATCAAAGACAACCATTTTTCTTGTAAGAAAATTTATAATATCCACTGAAATGCTTGTTGGAAGGTTTGTGTGATTTTAACTTTATAAATACATATTAGAAAAAAAATTGTCCTTTCAAACTCGTATCCAAAGGTTTATCCTGAGCTTACAGTTAAGAGGAGGGTTTCTAAATATTGCTTTATGTACTGTAATTTTTGTTTCCTTGGCATGCACAGGATATTTTAGTTATTAAATATTTAGCTGTTGGAATATTTATTATAAAGCTACTGAAATGTATTTAAAAAGTTTTTTTTTTGTTTTGAGGAAATAATTATGAAAACAAATTGCAGCAAAGCTGCAACCCTGTTTGTTTTCAGTAGATGTATTTGGTACACATGTTTGCATCTTGTTGCATGAGTTGCTCTGGATTAAATCTAATTATCTATTTCTTACAGAAAAGACCTTAAGGACTGCATGATTGGACCTTTCTTTGCCATAGCTATTGTTACAAATAACAAGTGGAAAAAAATTATTTATGTAGTAACCCCACTAAAATGTAATGGTCTCTCTGTGGACTGACCTTCCCAACCTGGCTTCACATTGTCTAGCGTTGAATTTGAATGCACGTGATACATGACCACTTCGCGCATCTGTGGCTTATTGAGAAAATAAAATTTTTCAATGATTGGCAAGTTTAGGATAAGGGAGCGTGTTTTAACACTTAGAACCAGTGTAGGAGAATTCGAAATAAATTTTTCACAAAAAGCAACAGAAGTGTTTTGGAACACTTCTACAAATAATAATTGGTGCTCACTTGTTGATTTGTAAATATGAATTTGATAGCTTTGTAAAGCAGTGCTAATGGTGAAATTGGTTATGTTTTGTTGTTATTATTTTGAGAAATTATTAAACATTAATTAATAAAACTGTAGTATTGCAGTGCTAACTTCAGGCAAATCAATCAAAATTCACTCACAGATTACATAGATAATGATGACAATTCATCCCAGTGAACTAACATACCTACACACAGTTAACCTGGCATCTTTCCATTAGTGTTCTCTCATCAAAACAATTGGTTCTTAAGCAAATCACAAAGTTTGCTTTTGCTATTGCATGCCAATTTCACACT
This sequence comes from Mobula birostris, assembly GCF_030028105.1. Lineage (NCBI taxonomy): Eukaryota > Metazoa > Chordata > Chondrichthyes > Myliobatiformes > Myliobatidae > Mobula > Mobula birostris. The sequence goes on from NC_092370.1 coordinate 72,533,028, forward strand.
GGTTTTTCACACTGTTGACCTGTCTCTCTGATTTCCCTCCAACAAACTCACTTTCAAGGCAAAATAAATCATTAATTCCACTCCCTCCCTCATGTCATCTTCTGTCTATTATAATATAGTTCAGTATTCTGTTTGCTATTATGTTTAGCCTTTTGCTACAGAGAAACCTCAGTGCTGGGCAGAGCTGTGTAATCAAGAAAAGAGAAGACAGCAGCTTCCATCACTTCCAGTGGAAGGTAACGAAAAAGACCATCGGATCTGAGCTGTCGCCAGCAATGGCCTGTAGTCACAATGCCAGACGACACACAGCACTCAGATCCATTCCTCATTGCTGGCCTCCACTTCCCCAATGTCAGTCTTTTCAGACTACTGTGCCTTTACACTGAGCATTTCGTTGCCTCAGAAGTGCCAACAGAGGGCAAGGATTCACGCCAGGTTTCTAGCACAGCAGCTATAATGATTCCTTTTAACATCTGTTCTGATAGGTGTTCCACAAGTGCACCCCTCCTAAAGAATTAAAACACAGATTTCTTTGTTTCTTTATGAATTTGCCAGCAGTTAATTTGAGAAAAGTGAACCATTCTCTTCTAACTATGATCATCATGAATTGCAGGTATTAGCGTATTGTCTTAAAAAAACTAATTTCAAATTGAACTGCAACAAAATAATTCCTGTAAAAGCTCAACCAATATTGATTATGCAGCAATGTATCATTCACAGAAGACAATATTCATTGACTAGCTCGTGACTGAAGTCATGAGCTGCTATAGTACTGTGGAGATACGGGACTGCTGCTGCTGGAATCTGGAGCGACGCACAAACCATTGGAGGAACTCAACAGATCATATAGCATCTATATTGGGAAATGGACAGTCAATATTTTGGGTTGAGACCCTTCATCTGGACAGCAAATGTGACTTGTTTTTACCCAGATTCCACTCCATCATTTTAGTCTGCCATCAATAATGATTTATCTTGTAAGAATATTGAATGAATGAAAACATGCAATTAAGACCGAGCAATTGATTTATTATCCCTCTCATTTCAGTTCTCCTGCCTTCTCCCCTTAACCTTTGAAGCCGTGATTAATCAAAAAGCTATCAACTTCCACGTTAAATATACCTAATAAACTGGCCTGCACAGCTGCCTGTGGCATTGTATTCCACAGATTCACCACCTTCTGCCTAAATAAAATTTTCCTCATTTCTGTTCTAAATGGATGTCCTTCAGTTCTGAGGTCATGCTGTCTAATCCTTGACTTCCCACTATAGGAAACATTGTCTCCACCTTTCAATGTTGGATAGATTTTCGTGATATCCCCATTCATTCTTCTAAGCCCCAGTGAGTGCAGGCGGAGAACTATCAATTGCTCCTCATATGTTAACCCTTTCATTCCTGGGATAATTGTCGTGACACTCCTCTGGACTCTCTCCAATGCCTGTGCATCTTTTTTTGATAAGGGGCCGGAAACTGCTCACTAAGTGCCGTCTGACCAATACCTTATAAACCTCCAGCATTTCATTATTGCTCTTGTATTCTAGTCCTGTTGAAACGAATGCTAACACTGCATTTGCCTTCCTTACCACCGACTCAACCTGCAAGGTAATCTTTAGGGAATCCTCCATGAAGACAACCAAGTCCCTTTGCACCTCTGATTTTGAATTTTTTCCGCATTTAGAAAATAAATTACCGGTAATGATTGGCTCCTAGATGGCAGCAGACATCTAATGTGAAGTTTCAGTATTAACTAGTTAGAGAGGGAAAAATGTAAAATCTACAGCTTCCTGAAACAAAGTACTTCCTGATATTTAAACTAATCCTATTCCAAAACAGTGCATATCTATGCCTTGGTATTGCCACACAACTTTTCTACTCAAATAGCCTTTTCCTATCTACATAAATTAAATCCCCTTGACATTTATACATTTAATGGGTATAATTTCATTTCCAGCCTTACAATGGTGACTGAACTCTTTTAGCATGTTAGTGTACCTGGTGTTTTTTTTTTCTCTGAAGCTATACAAGGCCTTATAAATTGCCAAAAAGGAGCACTGCTTTGAAGTTAGGAGTATATACCCCATTTTGAGAGGGAAGGATGGTATATGATGTTCAAAAATGTGCACATAAAATGTTATCTCCTTGCAGCAAAGGTACAAAGTGAGTGCTTCACTCTGAGCTGGATATTAGAAAGGAATATTCGTCACATGGTAGTGGGGTGGAGATATGTCTCCTTCCCTCTATCCTGCAGGTCATCCTTGCAGCCTTGGGTGAGGTGCTTAGCATCTCCACCCCCCCACCCCCCCGATCAGGGTCGTGTGAATTCATGGGAGCAGGTGGTGCAATCACAAGTACTGGTTACGTGAATGCTGATGCCAGGCAGATAATCTCCAAAGAGTATTGATACAGGCTGGCAACACCCTTCTTGTAAAGACACTGCATAGAAGAACGCAATGGCAAACCACTGATGTAGAAACATTCATTAAGAGCAATTATGGTCATGGATAAAGAAAAGAATAAGCAAAGGTGTTGAAAAATGACAGATGGAAGACCATGATCACCCATGTCATATGACACAGCACATAATGATGACTCATCACATTAAAGATATTAGTTATTATGAAGTAGGTGGCAAAAGTGTAAGCAATGAGTTAATATGGTGAGCATTTAGGTTCAAAAAATCGCAATTACCTTTTCTCTATCCTCTCTGCTGTTTCTCATTCTTCCATTTAGTGATGCTCACAGTGTTTTACTCCCACACTCTCTCAGGATGCTCTCGATTCCAGCATAAACTGCCCCACTTAGTCCTTTTCCCTTTCTGATTGAGGGAGACCACAGGGTATAAAATGAAAACAAAACACATTGGAATTACCACAAAACTGCTCGTTTTCAAGCTATTTGGCCAGTGCTATGGTGATCCTTGCAATTTGATTATGGATTCAGAGCCATCTGCTGACTTGCTGCTGAATCTGCAGCAAAACTTCTCAGTCTACAATTGTTCAAAATTGTAAGACAATTTTGGTGGTAAAGAAGCACCTGCAATTTTGTCATGCCAGTCTACAAGTAATAAATGGGAATAACAAAACTGGGAAGATTAGGAATCCCAGATATGAAGTGGAGGATAGAGAGGAGGTGTCAAATCCAGTAAACAGTATTTTGTATGCTCAGAATCCTTTTGCTAGTTCAAATATCACCTGGGGTACACAGGGCACTCTCAGTATTTTACAAATTGGATGCAGCTACAATGGTGTTAGGATATGGAATAATTATCCCACTATTTTTAGTCACCTATTCACTAAGGCAGTAAAAATTAAGATTTTGTTATTGAAAATATGACAGGCTGAATGTTATAACTGGAATTCCAGATAAGGGCATTGGTATTACAAATATAACTAAAAGTGAAGATAATTTATGTGGAAGCCACCAAAGAAATGTTGCGGCAGCATACATGTTCAGATTTTTTTTTGATGTATAAAGTTATTTAATCTTGAGATAGATCATTTTCAGGTGAAATCACACCCATTGGGAGCATGGTTCAGGCAGGTCTATGTGTTAATCACTGTGATGTATCTGGTATTAGTCACACATTTAATGACATTACAAGATGTGTTGTATGTCTCACATTTAATGACATTACAAGATGTGTTGTATGTCCCTCACCAACATAAACTGGAGATTTTGCAACTTGGGAATTTTGTTGACCACTCACATAAAAGAAGAAGATCTGATTGAGATCACCACATGATATCAAGGGGCTCATTTTTGTCCCAGACCAGCATTTTCCAGACTCAATTTTTACATCTCAGGGCTTTTGAACCCTCTTCTGCAGTGTCTTTGTAATTCATTTGCAGTTTTTTGTCAATGTTGTGTTGGTTCTGGAGAATCTTCATTTTCTTAACTCTTTAGCAGTTCAGCACCAGTCACAAATGGATACAGTATGATGAGGACTTGAGGGTACAGAACACTATTTTAAATTTTGTCCCAATGTTGTAATCTTTGGAAATATGTGAAATTAAAGACACAATTAGAGATGAGGCATGTGACTTTGAAACACAAGATTGATACATTTGCAACTATCTTTAGCTATAGGCACTGATTGAATTGCTTTCTTCCTGAGATCCCCACTAATTTTTGACTAATTCAATCCACTGCATTATTGGAGCTTTGGAACCAGATAAAATCCTGACTGCCTAATTTAGTCCTGTTGCTAACAGCTTCAGAGATCGAAGTTTGATCCTGACCTTGAATGTGGTGTTTGCTCATTCTCCCTGTGAAAGTGTAGGTTTATGCTGAGTGCACCACTTTCTTCTTACAAGCCAAAGGCATACTGGTAGATGTTAGGCTAATGCGAATTACCCCTCATGTAAATAAATACAAAAAGAACTAAAAGAAGAGCTGATGGATGAAAAGGGAATTAAGGGTTATGGGGAAAAGGCAGGTAGATGGAGATGAGGCCATGGCCAGATCAGCCATGATCTTACTGAATGGCGGAGCAGGCTCGACGGGCCAGATGACCTACTCCTGCTCCTATTTCTTATGTTCTTAAAGGGAGAGAATAAAGTGAGTAACGAAAGAAGTTTAATAAGGTTCTGAGGAAGAACATTTTTCACCCAGAGAGTGGTTGGAATCTTGAATACACTGCCTGAGTGTGTGGTGGAAGCAAGGCAGTACAACATGTAAAAAATATCTAGATGAGAAGGCTATGGACCAAATGCTGGTAAATAGGATTAGTGTAGATAGGCACTTCATGGTTGTCATAAACAAGATGTTTCTGAAGGATCTGTTTCTGTGCTATGACTCCAAAGTATTTAGTCACATTTGATTTGACCTGCTGTTTTTCCACTTTGCAAGGTAGGCAGCAGTTTTGCAACTACTAGATCAGTTTGGCTGGAGATATGGTTAGTTCTTCAGTCCTGTAGTTGGAATGTTGTATCCTATGGAAAATTAGGAACTTAATCTATTGATTTAAAACAATGACCAAGGAAATGAATGAAAATAAAAGTCCACAGATTCCCTGGAACAGATGGCCTACATCCTAGGGTTTAAAAAAAAACAAGGCTTCGGAGATCATCTTTGACCTTCCAGAATTCTGTTAGTTTTAGAATGTGCTATTCCAGAAGAGGGATAGAGAAAATAAGGAAGGACTTGCTAATTATCCTGGTATTGGTAAAGGGAAAATGTTATAAAGGAAGTTTAAAAGGTATTCAAACACTCATAATGTGATTGGGCAGAGATCATGCACTATTATGAAAACACAATTTGATGAATCCTTTTTTGTTATTCGTATTGGCCGGTAAATCTAGCATTCAGACAAGTGCCGCACAAGACTTAAATACATAAATCTAGGCTTAGTTAAATACTGATATGGATTGAGGATTGCTTAACTGGCAGAAATCAAAGACAATAAATTAATAATTTCAAATTGGTAGTCTGTAACCTCAGAAGCTTTAAGGAAAAGTGTGTGGCCACAGCTAATTATAAAGGGGATATGTATAATGTATCCAAGCTGTAAGAAAGATGCAAATTGGCAATAAAGGAGGTTGCCAAATAAAGTGAGTATGTAAAATTAGAAGACAGAAAATCATATGTGAACTGGGAAATCGTCTACCTTAGTTATAAAACCATGTGATGTCCGCACCATGCAGCAAACATGCCCTTCACATAGTCCAGATATTGACAGTCAAGGTCCACAGCAGCAAAGACCCATACCACCCCCTTCTGCAGTTTCATCACAGCAAACACCTCAGTCAAAAGTTGCTACTGATACCAACTCCATTTACAAAGACATGGACAGACTGACCTTCCTTCCATCCCAGGACAGACATTGGGAAAACTAGTCTGCATGCTGCTCTCATTCAGGAGCCGCAGATGCATTAGATTTGGCTTGGTGCAGTATCTGGCTTGACGAGACAAACAGAGCAGGACTAAATCCAACCAGACTGCCAGTTACCTGTCGTGTAAATCAAGCTTATGCAATGCCATGGAAGGAATAAGCCTCAAATCTAGCAAAGAGCTAGACCTTCCCTGCAAGTAGCTTGATGGGGATTCATTGCAACGTGCAAAAAGGGTTAGGGCAGTGCACATTAATAACCCAGCTATGGGTCTGCAGAGGCTGGAGGCAATCAAAGAATCTCTTTTCAGCAGATGAGATTTCACCTCAAGACGGCTGAAGATGTTCGGCATGAGTCCCCAAATCCACAGGACTTCCTACAAGGGCACCATCAAGAGCATCCTGACTGGCTATGTCATCACCTGGTAAGGGAACTGTACTACCCTCAGTCACAGGGTACTGCAGAGAGTGGTGCAGCCAGCCCTTTATCCTTTTTAGCACCTCGCCGGCCTTTTATGTAATCTGCCGTCAGGTCTGGAGCCATACAATCTCATAATTCATCATATTGGAATTTGGATACTGACAACAATATCAGCCAGTTTCTTACTCATGTAAACTACAAAAACACAAAATTGCTGAAAGACTGCAAAACATAAGCAGTTATTTAATATATACTATACATATAGAAACATAGAAAACCTACAGCACAATACAGGCCTTTCGGCCCACAAAGCTGTGCTAAACATGTCCTTACCTTAGAACTACCTAGGCTTACCCATAGCTCTCTATTTTTCTAAGCTCCATGTATCCATCCAAGAGTCTCTTAAAAGACCCTATCGTTTCCGCCTCCACCACCGCTGCCAGCAGCCCATTCCACACACTCACCACTCCCTGCGTAAAAAACTAACCCAACATCTCCTCTGTATCTACTTCCAAGCACCTTAAAACCAAGCCCTTTTGTGCTAGCCATTTCACCCTGGGAAAAAGTCTCTGACTATCCAGATGATCCTCTCATTATCTTGTACACATCTATCAGGTCACCTCTCATCCTCCGTCGCTCCAAGGAGAAAAGGCCGAGTTCACTCAACTTATTAAGGCATGTTCCCCAATCCAGGCAACATCCTTGTAAATCTCCTCTGCACCCTTTCTATGGTTTCCACCACCCTTCTTTATTTTCCTGCTATTCCTACATTTCTGATAGATGTACTATAAATATTTACAATTAGTCATTTTATTGATCTTTTTGGCCAAAAAGGCCTTGCTGGTAATGCTGATTCAATAACTGAACAATGTATTTATATTATAATTTGCTCCATTTTCCCAAGCAGTTATTGAGATATTTATGTACTAACTGAAGTATAAATAAGGAAGTTTAAGTTTTTAAGAAATTAAGCACCAAAATGAAAATGGTTTGGATCAATGCGATGCCCTGATCCATCTAAATTGCTTTGTGAATATGTTTACATTTATCATGGGTGAGTTTCTTTTTAATTTTTATATTGACTTTTGCAGGTCCAATATATTGCAATTTATTTGATAATATAAGGTTAGACCCAATCTCAGGAATATTTGCACCAAGTACAAATAGTTTTGGTGTCATAATGAAGGAAGGAGAGAGAGCCTGAGAATTTAGAGCCGTTGTATCATCAAACTTCAAAATTAACCAAATCAGTTTTTCAGGACGTTCTTCAGAGCTTGAAATCGTGGGAGAGGTTGCTTGTGGTGAGTAAGCACCTGATTTTAAAAGCGAATGGAGCCTGTTGGGATTTTCTGCAGAGCTTGAAACTGCGAGGGTCAATAAAAAGAAGGCAGATTTTAGCGGAGCAACAATTAAATGGGGTAGTCATGGTTAGTGTGGGAGAGAGTTAGAGTGGGGAATTGAGACTTTGGCTCAAGGCTTTGGCAAGAGAGGTGGTGGCTAGGTTGAGGTTTCTGTCAAATTTCTCTTTCTCTCTTTTTTAGGGCCTAGGTAAAGGAATGAATGAGAATGGATCTCAGAGAAGTGGTGTATGCTTATTGCAGCAAACAGGACATTCTATGGACATGAAAGAGACCCTGATAGTACATTGCCTCCCAAGTTTCAGGACAAGAGACATCTCAGATCAAGTCCATGGCATATTTAATAGGGAGGGTGAGCAGCCAAAAGAGCAGGTTCGCCGATAGAGTACATAAGGCATCGACTCGGGGCAGATTGGTGTTTGAGCAGTGACCAATCAGTGATTGAGATCTATTAGCACGAACAAATCAAAATAAAGCAGATTAAAATAAGCGGTGTACCCTTTATCGGAGTGGACAATGGTTATTCGAGGCTTCAGTGCTTCAAGGTTGTGCAAGAGAAGGCGAAAAAACTGTAGGTAGGTCTTTTCCCCCAGTTTATTTTTTTCCTTCGTTATATTTTAACTCTTGTCTTGTCCATACTGCACCAACCGCCGCCGCTGGCTATAAACGTGCAGTCCCTCATGCAAGCAGTTGTAATTTTAATTGCGATGTTTGAAAGTTCTACTATCAGCGCAGATTTAGTGTGTGGTGGCAGTGAGTTCCAAACTGGAGTGGTCCTAGGGTACAGTGAGTAGCGGTAGCAGTCCTTGTTGGTCTGAATGGTCTCGTAGTTCAGGGATTGGTTTTGTCGGGTTGCTATTCTGGTTGCACAAAAGGTGACTAATATTGGATGGAGTTAATAAATGAGTTACTTTGTAAATTGTAGTAAGCCTGGCTATTGTGCGGCGTTTTTGGAGGGTATCCCTTTTGAGGTCGAGAAGCCTATCTGTAACGCTACTGGTCTTTCTGTAATCATTGGTCACAAACCTGGCAGTTCTTCTCTGGACTTTATATTTTAACAGTTATAACAGTAAGGATGCCATGCAGGATAGTTGAATGCTCCTCTTGCGATATGTGGGAAGGCAGGGGACCTCCAGTGTCCCTGACGACAAGAACTGCGAGAAGTGCATCCAGCTGCAGTTTCTAACAATTCGCGTTATGGAGCTGGAACTGGGTGATCTCCGAATCATTTAGAAGGTTGTGGGAGTGATAGATTGGACCAAGGTGCAAGACGCAGAAAACTGAGTGACAGTTAAGAAGGGGGTTAATACCAGTGCGGCATACACCTGTGGCCGTCCCCCTCAACAACGGGTATACCACTTTGGACACTGTTGGGGGGGGGGGGAATGGCAAAGCGGTCGGGTCTCTGACACTGACTCAGAAAGTAAGGAAGAGAAAAGGTGAGCTGTGGTGATGGGGATTGATTAGTTAGGGGAACGGAAGGGAGGTTCTGGGGACAAGAGTAAGATTCCCAGATGATATGTTGCCCCCCGGGTGCCAGGGTCAGGGACATCTCAGATTGAGTCCTCAGCATTCTTAAGCAAGAGGGAGAGCAGCCGGAGGTTGTGATTCATGTAGGTACTAATAATATAAACAGGACAAAGGACCAGGTTCTGCAAACTGAGTTGAGGGAGTTCGGTGGGAAGTTAAAGGACAGGACGTCCAGGATTGAGATCTCAGGATTGCTTCCTGTGCCATGTGCTAATGAAGCCACAAATCGGAAGCTCATATATGGCTAAGGGGTTGGTGTAGGAGGGAGGGCTTCAGATTTTTTTGGATCATTGGGTTTGCTTCTTGGGAAGGAATGTGGGACCTGTACAGAAGAACCAGTTTGCTCCTGAACTGGAGGGGGCTAACATCCTAGTGGAAAGGTTTGCTGGTCCTGCATGGCAGAGGGTGGGTGTTAAACTGGAGTTGTAGGGGGGTGGGCCAGAGATGGTGGAGTGGTTGTGGTGACAGATGCTGTTAAGACCTCTGACAAAGTCAGCAATCAAAATGTTGAGCATGGTGTGACTAATGTTCCAAGACTTGTATATTTCAATGCAAGAAATATCATAGGAAAGTCAGCTGAGCTCAGGGCATAGATCAACACATGGAATTGTGATATTGTAGCCATTAGTGAGACTTGGTAGCAGGAGGGGCAGGACTGGCAGCTCAATATTTCAGGATTCTGTTGTTTTAGATGAGACAGAGCAGGAAGGATTAAAACGGGGAGGGGTGGTATTACTACTCATGGAAAATGTCACAGCAGTGCTCTGTCAGGACAGATTGGAGAACTCCTCTAGTGATGCTTTATGGGTGGAACTGAGAAATAAGAAAGGTATGACCTCATTTATGCCTTATGCCTTACATGCTCGACGCCAGCCCCCTAGGCCTGAGCTGATGTAATAGTAGTAGTAGACCTCATTAATGGAACTATATTACAGACCACAGTATTTAGAGGAACAAATTTGTAGAGAGATTGCAGAATGCTGCAAGAAACATGGTTGTTATAGTAGGTGATTTTAACTTTCTACATACTGACTGGGGCTTCCCAAGGGACTAGATGGGATAGAGTTTGTCAAATGTTTTCAGCGAAGTTTCCTTAATCATTATGTAGAAGTCTCAATGAAAGACTGTGCAATACTTGATCTGCTATAAGGAAATGAGACAGGACGGATGACAGAAGTTTGTGTAGGGGAACACTTTGCATCTACTGATTATAGTGCCATTATATTCAAAGTAAGTGTAGAAAAAGATAGGCCTGGTGCGTGTTATGAGTTGGAGAAAGGTGAATTTTGAAGGTATCAGAAAGAAAAGGGCAAGCGACAATATGGACAGGCTGTTTTCTGGTAATGGTGTACTTGGTAAGTGGGAGGCCTTCAAAAGTAAAATTTTGAGAGCAGAAAACTTGTATCTGCCTGTCAGGATAAAAGTATAAGATAACAGGTATAGGGAGTCTTGGTTTTCAAGAGATATTGAGGTTCTGGTTAAGAGGAAAAAATGAGGTGCACAGCAGGTAGGAACAAATGAGGTGCTTATGGAGTATAAGAAATGCAAGAGAAGACTTAAGAAAGAAATCAGGAGGTTGCCCTATCAGACAAGGTGATGGAGTATTCTCGGATTCTACAGATATGTTAAGAGTAAAAGGGTTGCAAGGTACAAAATTGGTCCTCTGGAAGATCAGAATGGCAATCCATGCATGGAGTCAAGAGATGGAGGAGATCTTAAATGGATTTTTTGCATCTGTATTAACTCAGGAGACAGAGACAGTCTAATGAAGTGAGACAAAGCAGCAGTGAGGTTGTGAACCCTATACAGATTAGAGGTGGAGAGTGCTCCTCTTTGATTGCTGTCCTGAGGCACATTAGGGTGTGTAAATCCCCTTGGCATGAAAAGGTGTTCCCTTGGACCCTATCGGAGGCAAGTGCAGAAAACACAGGGGCTCTAGCAGAGGTATTTAAATCAGCCTTAGCGACAGATGAGGTACTGGAGGATAGCCAATGTTGTTCTGCTGTTTAAGAAAGGCTCTAAAAATAAACCAGGAAATTATAGGCCATTGAGCCTGACATAGGTAGTGGGAAAGTTATTGGAAGGTTTTCTAAGGGACTGGATATGAGTATTTAGATAGACATAAACCGATGATGGATGGTCAGCATGGCTTTATATGTGGTAGGTCGTGTCTAGCCATTCTTTTTACGTTATATGTCAATGATTTGGATGGCAAATTGGTAGCTTTGTAGATTTTGCAGATGATACAAAGATAGTGGGGGGCAGGTAGTCTTGAGGAAGTAGACAGGCTGTAGAAGAACAGACAGATTAGAAGAATGGGCAAAATGGCGGGTGAAATACAATGTCGGGAAGTGTATGGTCTTGCACTTCGGTAAAAGAAATGAAGAGGTAGACTATTTTCTAAATGGAGAGAAAATACAAAAACCTGAGGTGCAAGGGGTCTTGGGAGTCCTTGTACAGGATTCCCCAAAGGTTAATTTGTAGGTTGAGTCTATAGTGAGGAAGGCAAATGCAATGTTAGCAATCATTTCAAGAGGACTAGAACAAAAAAACAAGAATGTATTGTTGAGACTCTATTAAAGCACTGGAGGGGGTCTCGCTAGGAGTATCGTGAGCAGTTTTGAACCCCTTATCTTAGAAAGGATGTGCTGAAACTGAACAGTGTTCAAAGGAGGTTCATGAAAATGATTCTAGGATTGAACAGATTGTCATATGAAAAGTGTTTGGCTCTGGACCTGTATTCATTAGAATTCAGAAGAATGAGGGGGCACCTAATTGAAACCTTACAAATGGTGAAAGGCCTTGACAGAGTGGATGTGGACAGCATGTTTCTTATGGTGGGAGCATCTAAGACCAGGTGGCACAGCCTCAGAATAGAGGGGCATCCTTTTAGAACAGAGATGAGGAATTTCTTTAACTAGAGGATGGTGAATCTGTTGAATTTATTGGCATAGGCAGCTGTGGAGACCAAGTCTCTATGTAAATTTAAGGCAGAGTTTGATAACTTTTTGATTGGTCAGGGCATGAAGGGATAAGGGAAGAAGGGAGGAGATTGGGGCTGAGAGGGAAATGGATCAGCCATGATGACATAGTGGGGCAGACTGGATGGGCCAAATGGCTTAATTCTGTTCATATATCTTATGGCCTTATGGTCTTGCCTTGTAGAGTTCTTCTTGGAAGTTACCAGGAAGGTTGGTGAAGGCAAGACAGTGTATGTTGTTTTCAGCAAGGTCCTACATGGGAAGTTGGTCAAGAATGTTGAGTCACTTGGCATTCAGGATGAGGTAGTAAATTCGCAAGTCAAGTCACTTAACATTCAGGATGAGGTAGTAAATTGGATTAGAAATTGGCTTTGTGAGAGGAGCAGAGGGAAGTAGTAGATGGTTGCCTCTCTGATTGGAGGCCTGTGACTAGTGGAGTGCTGTACAGGTGGATGCTGGGTTGTTTATCATCCAGATCATTGATGTGGATGACAATGTGGTTAACTGTTTCAGCAAATTTATGGATGATTCCAAATATGGGGGTGTAATCTTCCTTCCAGCCCACTATCAGAGCTTGCAGTGGAATCTGGACCAGCTAGAAAAATGGGCTGAACAATGGCAGATGGAATTTAATGCAGATAAATGCAAGGTGTTGCTCTTCAGTAGGACCAACCAGGGTAGCTCTTGCACCTGAATGGTACAGCACTGATGTAGAACAAAAGGATCTGGGAAGACAGGTACATAATTCATTGAAAGTGATGTCACAGGTAGATATGGTCATAAAGAAAGCTTTTGGTGTATTGGCCTTCATAAATCAAAGTATTCAGTACAGGAGATAGAATGTTATGTTGAAGATGTATAAGACCCAATTTGGTGTATTACTTGCAGCTTTGGTCACTTACCTGCAGGAAAGAGGTAAACAGGGTTCAAAGAGTACAGAGAAAATTTACAAGGATGTTGCTGTGACTGGAGTACCCGAGTTATAAGAAAAGATTGAATAGGTTAGGACTTTATTCCTTGGAATGTAGAAGATTGAGAGGAGATTTGATAGAGGTATTAGAATTATGAGGGGGATATAGTTCAAATATAGTAAAAGTGGCAGGCCGACAAATCCAGGGCAAGCATTAAAAAGGGCCACTTTTCAGCATAATTGTATAAGGGCTAAGAGAGTTGTAAAAGAGCGCCTGAAGGCTTTTGTGTCAATGCAAGGAGCATTCGTAATAAGGTGGATGAATTGAAAGTGCAGATTGTTATTAATGATTATGATATAGTTGGGATCACAGAGACATGGCTCCAAGGTGACCAGGGATGGGAGTTCAACGTTCAGGGATATTCAATATTCAGGAGGGATAGACATGAAGGAAGGGGAGGTGGGGTGGCGTTGCTGGTTAAAGAAGATATTAACGCAATAGAAAGGAAGGACATAAGCCGGGAAGATGTGGAATCGATATGGGTAGAGCTGCGTAACACTAAGGGGCAGAAGACGCTGGTGGGAATTGTGTACAGGCCACCTAACAGTAGTAGTGAGGTTGGAGATGGTATTAAACAGGAAATTAGAAATGTGTGCAATAAAGGAACAGCAGTTATAATGGGTGACTTCAATCTACATGTAGATTGGGTGAACCAAATTGGTAAAGGTGCTGAGGAAGAGGATTTCTTGGAATGTATGCGGGATGGTTTTTTGAACCAACATGTCGAGGAACCGACTAGAGAGCAGGCTATTCTGGACTGGGTTTTGAGCAATGAGGAAGGGTTAATTAGCAATCTTGTCGTGAGAGGCCCCTTGGGTAAGAGTGACCATAATATGGTCGAATTCTTCATTAAGATGGAGAGTGACATAGTTAATTCAGAAACAAAGGTTCTGAACTTAGAGGAGTATGAGACGTGAATTAGCTAAGATAGACTGGCAAATGACACTTAAAGGATTGACGGTGGATATGCAATGGCAAGCATTTAAAGGTTGCATGGATGAACTGCAACAAATGTTCATCCCTGTTTGGCAAAAGAATAAATCAAGGAAGGTAGTGCACCCGTGGCTGACAAGAGAAATTAGGGATAGTATCAATTCCAAAGAAGCAGCATACAAATTAGCCGGAGAAAGTGGCTCACCTGAGGACTGGGAGAAATTCAGAGTTCAGCAGAGGAGGACAAAGGGCTTAATTAGGAAGGAGAAAAAAGATTATGAGAGAAAACTGGCAGGCAACATAAAAATGGACTGTAAAAGCTTTTATAGATATGTAAAAAGGAAAAGACTGGTAAAGACAAATGTAGGTCCCCTGCAGGCAGAAACAGGTGAGTTGATTATGGGGAGCAAGGACATGGCAGACCAATTGAATAATTACTTTGGTTCTGTCTTCACTAAGGAGGACATAAATAATCTTCCAGAAATAGTAGGGGACAGAGGGTCCAGTGAGATGGAGGAACTGAGTGAAATACATGTTAGTAGGGAAGTGGTGTTAGGTAAATTGAAGGGATTGAAGGCAGATAAATCCCCAGGGCCAGATGGTCTGCATCCCAGGGTGCTTAAGGAAGTAGCCCAAGAAATAGTGGATGCATTAGTGATAATTTTTCAAAACTCGTTAGATTCTGGACTAGTTCCTGAGGATTGGAGGGTGGCTAATGTAACTCCACTTTTTAAAAAAGGAAGGAGAGAGAAACCGGGGAATTATAGACCGGTTAGCCTAACGTCGGTGGTGGGGAAACTGCTGGAGTCAGTTATCAAGGATGTGATAACAGCACATTTGGAAAGCGGTGAAATGATCGGACAAAGTCAGCATGGATTTGTGAAAGGAAAATCATGTCTGACGAATCTCATAGAATTTTTTGAGGATGTAACTAGTAGAGTGGATAGGGGAGAACCAGTGGATGTGGTATATTTGGATTTTCAGAAGGCTTTTGACAAGGTCCCACACAGGAGATTAGTGTGCAAACTTAAAGCACACGGTATTGGGGGTAAGGTATTGGTGTGGGTGGAGAGTTGGTTAGCAGACAGGAAGCAAAGAGTGGGAATAAACGGGACCTTTTCAGAATGGCAGGCGGTGACTAGTGGGGTACCGCAAGGCTCAGTGCTGGGACCCCAGTTGTTTACAATATATATTAATGACTTGGATGAGGGAATTAAATGCAACATCTCCAAGTTTGCGGATGACACGAAGCTGGGTGGCAGTGTTAGCTGTGAGGAGGATGCTAAGAGGATGCAGAGTGACTTGGATAGGTTGGGTGAGTGGGCAAATTCATGGCAGATGCAATTTAATGTGGATAAATGTGAAGTTATCCACTTTGGTGGCAAAAATAGGAAAACAGATTATTATCTGAATGGTGGCCGATTGGGAAAAGGGGAGGTGCAACGTGACCTGGGTGTCATTATACACCAGTCATTGAAAGTGGGCATGCAGGTACAGCAGGCGGTGAAAAAGGCGAATGGTATGCTGGCATTTATAGCGAGAGGATTTGAGTACAGGAGCAGGGAGGTACTACTGCAGTTGTACAAGGCCTTGGTGAGACCGCACCTGGAGTATTGTGTGCAGTTTTGGTCCCCTAATCTGAGGAAAGACATCCTTGCCATAGAGGGAGTACAGAGAAGGTTCACCAGATTGATTCCTGGGATGGCAGGACTTTCATATGAAGAAAGAATGGATGAACTGGGCTTGTACTCGTTGGAATTTAGAAGATTGAGGGGGGATCTGATTGAAACATATAAGGGATTGGACGGGCTAGATGCAGGAAGATTGTTCCCGATGTTGGGGAAGTCCAGAACGAGGGGTCACAGTTTGAGGATAGAGAGGAAGCCTTTTAGGACTGAGATTAGGAAAAACTTCTTCACACAGAGAGTGGTGAATCTGTGGAATCCTCTGCCACAGAAAACAGTTGAGGCCAGTTCATTGGCTATATTTAAGAGGGAGTTAGATATGGCCCTTGTGGCCACGAGGGTCAGGGGGTATGGAGGGAAGGCTGGGGCGGTGTTCTGAGTTGGATGATCAGCCATGATCATAATAAATGGCGGTGCAGGCTCGAAGGGCCGAATGGCCTACTCCTGCACCTATTTTCTATGTTTCTAAATTGTTTGGCCTGGACTAGATGTTTCTGTGCTGTACTTTTCTATGACTCTATAACTGTGAGTTATGGTACACGTAGGTTCCAATGGCATAGGTAGTAAAAAGGATGCATTCCCGAAAGAGAATACAGGGAGCTATTTATGAAGCAGGATTTCAAGGATAGTAATTTCTGGAATTCTGTCTGTGCCATATGCCAGTGAGGTAAGAATAGGATGATATAGCAGATGAATGTGGCTGAAGAATTGGTGTGGGGGAGGGCAGGGTTTCAGATTTGTGGATCTCTTCTGGGAAAGGTACGTATATCCTGTACAAAAGTGACAGGTTACACCTGAACTCAAGGCTGATGATATCTTTGTGGGCAGGTTTGCAAGGATTGTTTGAGCAGGGGTCAGAGGATGGGGCAGTTTGTGTAAAGGTAGATGCAACAAGTAGTGAGATTGTGATGAATGGTAGACAGTGAATAGGGCATAACTGTAGTCAGTTGGAGGCATTGAAATGTGTCAATTTTAATGCAAGAAGCATCGGGAGCAAGGGTGATGAACATGGCTCATTACATGGACCTGTAATAAGATGGCCATTACAGAGACTTGGCTATCTCAAGGGCAGGACATGCTGCTGGATATTCTGGGGTCTAGATGTTTGAAGAGGGTCAGGAAGGGAGGTAAGACAGGTGGGGAATGGCATTGCTAATCAGGGATAGTATCACATCTACAGAATAGGAGGACATCATGGAAGTATCATCTACTGAATCACTGACAGGAAGTCAGAAACAGGAAGGGAGCAATCAATCGATGTTGTGTTTATTCTATAGACCCCTCCCCCCCATAGCAAAAAGGACACTGAGGAGCAGATCGGGCAGTAGATTTCAGAAAGAGGAACAAAAATAACAAGTTTGTTGTCATGGGTAACTTCACATTCCCTGATATTGCTTGGCACCTCCTTGGTACAAATTGTTTAGATAGAGTGGAATTCAAGTGTGTGAGTGTTGTGGAGACAGTCACTATAGCTCCCTGACCTTTACTGTAGCCTTGGACACGGACAGGAGGAGAAGGTATGGGGAAGGGCAAATTATTATGCTATTAGGCAGGAACTTAGGAAGTGTAAACTGGGAACAGATGCACTCAGGGAAATGCATAGCAGAAATGTGGAGACTGAATAGGGAGCACTTGCATGGGGTTCTGGATGCATTTGTCCTATTGAGGCAAGAAAAGGATGGTAGTGTAAAGGAAGCATGGTTGACCTAGTTGTGGAACATCTAGTGAAGAGGAAGAAAGAGGCTTACTTAAGGTTTAGGAAGCAAGGATCTGACAGGGCTCTTGTAAGGTAGCCAAGAAGAACTTAAGGGACTTTGTAGAGGTAGATTTAGACATGAGAAGCCCCTGGTGAGAATGATTAAGGTATTCTATTTGTATGAAGAACTAGAGGATGAATAGAGTGAGGATAGAATTGATCAGGGATAAAAGGGGAAACGTGCCTGGAGTTGAAGGTGGTTTGCAATATTCACCAGTGACGAATGTGAGGACAACATAGATCAGGCTGGAACATGTTGACATTCAGAAACAGGATGTGATGGAACTTTTGAAAACATTCAGATTGATAAGACCCTGGGGCTGGATGGGTTGTATTATGTGAAGTGAGGGAAGAGAATGCTGTGTTTTTGGTGCTGGTCTTTGCATTGTCACTAGTCACAGGAGTTGTACCAGATGATTAAAGGATAGCAGATGTTATTTCTTTGCTAAAGAGGTAATATGGATAATTCTTTGAAGTATAAATCGTCAATTTTGTATCAATAGTGGGTAAACTGTTGGAGAATATTCTTAGAAACATGATTTATAAACATTAGAAGGATAGGCTATTTGAGGATAGTCAACATGGTTTTGTGAGGGGCATGAGTCTTACTGGATTCTTTGAGTAGGTGATAAAACAAATGTTGAAGGTAGTGCACTGGATATTGTGTATATGGATTTAGTGAGGTATTCGACAAACCTTCGGTTACATTTACTTAACAGTAGAAATTAAGCCTGAAAAGTTGGAATCGATTTTAAAATTCAGATTGGCAAAGTCAGAGCAAACTACAAAAGACAATTTCTACAATAAAACAATGCAGCAACTTGTCGTAAATAACTTTATTTTAAGTTTCTCACTGTGCCAAGCTGTTTGGTAATATTTGGTTGTACAACATATGCCTGAGATGTTAGAGCCAATGGTATCACAAAGGTGCTTGAGAAATGCAAGAGAACACTTCAGAGGGAAATCAGAAGGGCATTGAATTGACTTTAATTCTTGCATCCTTCACATACATGAGTAAAAATCTCTTATGTAACATCTCCATCTAAATGTGTAAATTACATTAATTTATAATAGGGTGTAAAACAGAACAGCATAGGATAGCATAGAAATACAATTGTATCAGTGTGAATTAATCAGTCTGATGGCCTGGTGGAGGAAGCTGTCCTGGAGCCTGTTGGTCCTGGCTTTAATGCTGTGGTACTGTTTCCCAGATGGTAGTAGCTGGAACAGTCTGTGGTTGGGTGACTCGGGTCCCCAATGATCCTTTGGGCCCTTTTTACGCACTTGTGGCTGTAAATGTCCTGAATAGTGGGAAGTTCATATCTACAGATGCGCTGGGCTGTCCGTACCACTCTCTGCAGAGTCCTGAGAAGTACAGTTGCCATACCAGGCAGTGATACAGCCAGTCAGGATGCTCTCAATTGTTCCCCTGTAGAAAGTCCTTGGGATTTGGGGACTCATGCTGAACTTCTTCAACCGTCTGAGGTTGCTCTGTAGATGAGCTGAAGGAAAATCTTAAGGGCTTCCACAGATACTGTATATTAAGATCAAAAGGATAGCAAGGGACAAAACTGGTCTACTTGAAGATCAGAGTGGTCATCTATGCATGGAGCCAAAAGAGATGGGGAGATCTTGAATGTGTCTGTGTTTACTCAGGAGATTGACAAAGTCTATAGAACTCAGACAAAATGGTAGTGAAGCCATGGACTGTGTGCAAGACACAAAAAGGGAGGTGCTTGCTATCTTGAGGCTGGTGCAGAAATTACAATGGGCCTTACCATAGATGTTTAAGGCATCCTTAAACATGGGTGAGGTGATGGAGGATTGGAGGATAACTAATGTTGTTGAAGAAAGGCCCTAGGAATAAGTTAGTAATTTATAGGCTGGTGAGGCTGACATCAGGAGTGGTTAAGTTATTTGAAGGTACTCTACGGGACAGGATATACACTCAGTGGCTGCTTTATTAGGTAGAGGAGTGGAAAGTGATGTCTTCTGCGGCAGTAATCCATCCACTTCAAGGTTCGATGTTATGCGTTTAAGGACGTTATTCTGCACATCACTAGTGTAACATGTGGTTATTTGCATTATTGTTAGTTTGAACCAGTCTCCTTTGACCTCTCCCATTAACAAGGCATTTTCCCCCACAGAACAGGTACTGAACAGACTAGACGGGCCAAAGACCCTACTTCTGTAGTGTCAATGATTTTAAATTTAAAATTTAAGAAAATTTCAGTGGAGCCACAACAAAGCCATCATGTCTGCTCTGACTATGATGCCAATCTAACTAATTTCATCTGCCCTCATATGGTCGGTATCCCTCTATTCCTGGCTGGTTCACGTACTTAAAATTGGTGAAATCTAAAAGTAATGAGCTTCCATGGTTTGCAGGACCTGAAGACCTGCAGACCACGGTTTTGAAAGAGGTGGCAATAGAGATGTGGATACTCTGGCGGTCAGATTCTAAAATTCCATTTTCACATTGTTTGTCAATGATTTTAGATAGTGGAATTGATAGCTTTGTGGCAAAGTTTGTGGATGATACAAAGATAGATTGAAGGGTAGATAGTGCTGAGGAGGCAATGTGATTGCAGCTGGATTTAAACAAATTGGAAGAATAGGCAAAGGAAGTGTCAGATGGAATACAGTGTTGGGAAAAGAATGATGATGCATTTTGGTAAAAGGAACTATTATCTAAATGGGGAGAAAATTCAAACATCAGAGGTGCAAAGGGGCTTGGGAATCCTCATGCAAGACTCCTAGAAGGTTAATTCACAGGTTGAGTCTGCGGTAAAGAAGGCAAATACAAGGTTGGCATTTATTTCAAGGGAATAGAATATAAAAACAAGATAATGCTGAAGCTTTATAAGACACAAGTCAGGCCGCACTTGGAGTATTGTCAACAGTTTTGGGCCCATTCTTTCAGAAATGATATGTTGTCATTGGAGAGTACAGGGGAGGTTCACGAGTTTGTTTCCAGGAATGAGGGGGGTTAATGTATGAGGAGCATCTGGCAGCTTTGGGCCTGTACTCGCTGGAATTTAGAAGAATGCATGGCGAACTCATTGAAACCTACCAAATGTTGAAAAGACAAGATAAGGTGGATGGGGAGAGGATGTTCCCTCTGGTGGGGATATTCAGAACTAGAGGGCGCAGACTCAAAATTGAGGTGTAACCTTTTAAAACAGAAGCAAGGGGGAATTATTTTTAGCCAAAGAGTATTGAATCTGTGGAGTGCTCTGCCATATGTAGTTAAAGCGGAAGTTAACCGATTACTGATCGGTCGGGGCATCAAAGGATATGGTGAGAAGGCAGGCGCATGGGGTACAATGGGATCCAGGATCAGCCATGATGAAATGGCAGAGTGGACTCGATGGGCTGAATGGCCTAATTCTGCTCCTATGTCTTGTGGTCTTACAGGAATAAGACATAGACACAATTAGGCTATTTGGCTTTATTGAGGCCGCTCCACTATCATATAATAGCTGATTTATTATCCCCTTCAACCCCATTCTCCTACCTTCTCCCTGTAACCTTTAATGCCTTTACTAATCAAGAATCTATCAACCTCTGCTTTAAATAAAGTCTTTGGTCTACACAGCCATACTTAGTAATGGATTCTACAGATTCATCATCCTCAGGCTAAAGAAATTCTTCATCTCTGTTCTAGAGACATCCTTCTATTCTGAGGCTGTGCCCCCTAGCCATTGGCTCCCCCACAATAGGAAACATACTCTCCTAATCCACTCTGCCTATGCCTTTCAATATTCCAGGCAGCATCTCTAGGGTCTCGGCCTGAAACGTCGACTGCACCTCTTCCTAGAGATGCTGCCTGGCCCGCTGCGTTCACCAGCAACTTTTATGTGTGTTGCTTGAATTTCCAGCATCTGCAGAATTCCTGTCGTTTCCTTTCAATATTCAATAGGTTTCAATGAGATCTCTCCCCACCACCCACATTCTTCTCAACTCCAGTAATTAAACACTCCTCATATGTTAACCTTCTCATTTCAGTGAAATGGACCTTATCTAAGAAATTATGTGCTGGAATAAGAGAAGGGTCCAAACTGCTCATGATACTTCAAGTGTGGCCTGACCAATACCTTAAAGCCTCAACATTATATCCTTGCTTTTATATTCTAGCCCTTTTGAAATGAATGCTAACATTGCATTTGGCCTCCTTACTAGACTCATCTTTGAGGATTCTCAAGCCCCTTTACAACTAGATCCCAGCACAGATTCCATGAATTACAAGGTGGCTGAGTTCCAGAGAATAGGAACAACTCTTATGTCAGCATTAATGATTTGAATTCTCTTAAATTACACAAACATTCTTGGGCAAAGGACATTAATCTGTTTATTAGAAGCACACATGATGAGTTTTAAATAAAAACAAACTTGGCTGATATTGATCTGTTACATAATCTCTCTAAATGAAATCACTTTTTGTATTGAAAGAATAAACTTGTTCAATAAATCACTGGATGGAACCTAAATAACCAGATTCTAAGGAATAACTCAGCGTCCGGAAAAATCTCCACCTGGAAAAAGTAGAACAAGAATTCAGTAATGGTAATTTGCTTCAATTTTACTAGAAATCCAAAAGTTATTTTGAAGGGATTGCATGATCCATTACAAAGATGTGCTTTGTGGCTGCCCAGTTCAGAATATGCTTTGTGTCTGTTCACTTTGAAGCTGTGCCTTGAATCCTTCCACTAGAACTGGCATTCAAGTCCCCTCTTACAGGCTTGCACTTTCGCATTGCAAGCACGTACATAGAAGATAAAGCTGTACAGTACAGCACAGCACGGCATCAGGCCCAACAGCCTGTGCTGTTGTGCCTAACACAATGCCAAATTAAACTAAATCTCCTTTGCCTCTCTAAAAGCCTCTTGAATAATACTGTTGTATCTACTTCCACCACCATCGCTGGAAGCCCACCTCACGAACATGCCACTCTCTATATAACCAAAAAAAAATTTGCCCTACATATCCCTTTTAAACTTTTCCCCTTTCACCCTAAATCCATGCCCACTGACATTTGACATTTCTAAGCTGGGTAAAAGATGCACACTGTCACTCTATCTTCACCTCGAATCAGGTCTTCCCTCAACCTCTGCTCCAGAGAAAACATTCAAGCTTGGCCAACCTCTCGATATAACTCATTCCCTCCAATCCAGACAGCATCCTGATAAACCTCTTCTGTACTCTTTCCCAAAGCTTCCACCCCTTTCCTGAAATGTACATAATACTCCAAGTGCAACACACACACACACAATGCTGCAGGGACTCAGCAGCAGTTATAGAAATGAATAAACAGTTGACATTTCAGGCCGAGATCCTTCATCAGGACTGGGAAGGAGAAAGAAACCAGAATAAGAAGGTGTGGGGGGGGGGGGGGGGAGGAGTAGAGCTAAAAGGTGATAGGTGAAGCCAAGTGGATGGGGAGGGGTGATGAGGTAAGAAGCTACGGCAGTGAAAGGTGGAAAAGGTAGAGCTGGAGAAGAAGTAATCTGATGAGAGGAGAGTGGGCCATGGGAGAAGGGAAAGGAGGAGGGGCACCAGGAGAGTTAATAGGCAGGTGAATAGAAGAGGAGAGCAGAGAGGGGAATTGAAGAGGAGGAAAGGGAGAGGGGAAAATTATTGGAAGTTGCTGAAATTGATGTTCATGCCAGTCTACCCAGAAGTGTAGGTATATGAGGTGTTGCTCCTCCAACCTGAGGGTGGCCTCATCATGGTGATAAAGGAGGGTGTGGACTAATGTGTTGGAATGGGGATTGGAATTAAAATAGTTGGTCACCAGGGAAATCCTGCTTTTTGTGGATGGAGCGAAGGGGGAACTGCTTTGTTGAGCGTCTATCAATGTCTGGTTTCACCACTGTATCAGGAGATGACCTCAACAGATCTTCCTCAGTTCCCCACTCTAGCTCCACTCTTACCTCTTCTCTTCACCTGCTTATCACCTCTGTCTCTCCTTCCCTTTCTCACACTCTCCACTCCTATCAGATTCCTTATACTCCAGCCCTTTCCCTTTTCCACCTATCGCCTCCCAACTTCCTATTCACAATCCCTCCATCATATACCTGGTTTCACCTATCACCTTCTGGCTTGCACTCCTTCCCCACCTCCCACCACCTTCTTCCCCCTTCCTTTCCAGTTCTAATGAAGAGTCTCAGCTTGAAACATCAATTATTTATTCATTTCCATAGATGCTGCCAGAACTGTGTTACTCAAACATTTTTTGTGTGTGATTTCCAGCATCTGCAGAATCTTTTGTTAATTCTCTAAGTTCAGCCTAACCAAAGTTATGTTGCAGCTATATAAAACCTTCTGACTGCTAATGGCATCCACCTTGTTTACCTTTTCTACCTGGGTGGCCAGCTTTTACGGGTTCTCCCATTAACTTCCACTTTCATTTGATGACCCCCACCCCCACCCTCATGCAAAAAATCACATTTATCTGGATTAAATTACTAAATTTTGTTTACCATTTCTCTGCCCAGATCTGTAACTGATGAATATTTTGTTGTATCCTTTGACAACCTGCTTCACTATCCACAACCCCACCAAGCTCTCTGTCATCTGCAAACTTACTAACTCACTTGATATTTACTATATGTCAAATAACAAAGATACGAGCACCGATCCCTGTTCATAGACCTCCAGCCAGAGCAACATCATTCCACCACGATCTTTGACTGCTGTGGACAAGCCAATTCTGAATCTGAACTACCAAATCATCATTGTTCCCATGCATCTTCATCTGCTGGATCTGTCCATTTTCAGTCATTTTCTTTGTCCAGCACAACAGCCCCTTATTTCCTCGTCACATGCTCGTGCCTTACATCTTGCCCCTTATAAGCAAAGCCTCATGTTGTTACACTGCACACTCGTCCCTGAGCCTCTGAGGTGTACAGCATAGAAACAGGCCCTTCAGCCCACCACACTCCTGCCGGCGTTTTTGTCCATCTACATTTCTCCCATTAAGTCTATATCTTTTGTCTTTCCAATTATGTTTGCATCAAAGTGTCCCCTAAATGTGGTGATTGTATCTGACTCCATCATTTCCCTCAGCAACCTCTGGCTGTCATAGAATCAAACTACACAGAAACAAGGCCTTTTGTCCCCCTTCATTCAGGCAAACATAATGTCTGTCTACACGAATCTGTTTGCCTGCTTTATGTCTGAATCCCACTATCCTAGTACTAGACAAAATGCCTTTGAAACATTATAATTGAAACCTTTTTCACCTTGGGTCCCACATCACCGAGTTCAGGAACAGTCACTATCCTACAGCCATCTAGCTCCTGAACGGCATGTATAACTTCACTCACTATAACTCTATACTAATTCCACAACCCACAAACTTGCTTTCAAGGACTCAGTATTTTTTGAACAATTTGTTGTCTTTTGCATAATTGGCAGTTTGTCAGTTTTTGTTTGCATAATTTTTCATAAATTCTATTGTATTTCCTGTAAATGTCTGCAAGAGAATAAATTTCAATGTAGCATGTGGTAACATTTACATACATTGATAATAAATTTACTTTGAATTCTTTGACAGTTTGTTCTAGATATTTACCACCCCCTGTGTGGAAAACCTAC